>NC_140211.1:36986861-37586861 GCF_951802725.1 Rutilus rutilus
CAACATACTGACTATAAAAATTACAAATATGGAGTTTTTATATATTTTATAACATATGATAGAGTTAAGCAACCTCACTTGACGAGTAGGCAACTATTTCCTGAATACAATCACGATTGAAACTGTGACATTGATTTCATACAACAGGTTAATAAACAGTTACAATTAAGTCACTTACATTTTAGATGCAATATTGACTGTTTTTGTTCTGTTTCAGCAGCAAAAATAGTTAAACAAAGATCACAGCAACTTGTTTTCTCATTACTGAATGATTCAGCATTTTGAAACGAATCGCTTGACTCAAAGATTCAATGGTCAATCCATAAACATCTGTCTCAATCATGAATGACTCAGTCATTGGAACGAATCATTTGAACGAATGAATCAATGACTCGCTCATTAAGATGGTCGCCTGGCGACACCTAATGGCGGTTTAGTGTTATGTTTAAAAGTATCATTCTTTCCAACGTGCACCATTATCAATGTCCGTGCGGACGTCCGTTTTTTTACTTTCACTTTTATATTAGCGATTTAAAAGCACCCACTCGTGTCACACGTCGATTAACCGGTGGGAAAATATCCTCAGACACATACCTAATAAATGTATATTTAAATACAATATTGGCCTACCTGGTAAAAAGTTTTATATACTATTTTGATGTCCTTTTGGACACAAGAGGGCAGTATAGCCCTATGTTTGCTTTTTTGTTGAACCAAATAGCACTAAATAGCCTGTTTTTAACTTTTTCATTCTTCTTGAATTGCAAAAACAGAATAAAATGGGTTTAGTTGTGATATTTGTATACTTTTATATAGAAATAAATGGTATATAATTACATTTTTAGAAGATTTTTAGTGTTTCCTTTTTGGACATTAATCCCTCGCCATAGCAAAACCGTTTGAGATATTTATTATCCATTCACAACTTAGCATATTTAATGTAGTTTCATCATGTTGAAAAAGTTTGGTACGAATAAAATAAATAGTTTAAGAGGAGTGGCTAAAAATTCAGAGGCTGATTTTGCAAAAAAATTCACATTCAGACCAAAATATCTGACTTCCTGATGGCCAGAGCTATTGAATGTAAATTAGAAAGTTGTCCGGCTTGATGAGAACAATATAAAAACTATTTTTTCTTTACTGTAGTTAAAACTAACCCCCCCACTTTTGTCTAAAGCATGTTGAAAGTGACACACTTCCTGCTGCCAGTTGGTGGCGCTATAACTTTGACTCACAATAGCTACATCCATCTGATCGGCCTCTTACCACGAACACACTGCTGAAGTTTCATCAAGATCAGTTAATGTATGCAGAAGTTATTCCACTTCCGTGTTTCTCTTTTCTCGCCATAAATTCGATTCCTCGCCACAGCCAAACCGTTCGAGATATCAAAAATCCGTCCGCAATTTAGCATCCTCAAAGTCTTGACTACATGCACACCGAGTTTGAAGGGGACACGGTGAATTTTCTAGGAGGAGTATTTCACATTCCACAGCAAGCGTTTTCCAAACAACCCATAATAGCCGACTTCCTGTTGGGCTGGCGTAAAACTTGACCGGGGTAAAGTTGTTCGGCCCGATGAGATCTATATGTGTACCGAGTTTCATATTAATTCATGCGAGCGTGTTTGATATATGGATCAAGTTTTAGAACCCCGTTCAAGGGGGCGCTGTTGAGCCCCCCAGCCACGCCCGGGTACCAGCTTCAGCCCGGCCCTGATGGCCGTGGGTTTTGACCTGTGTGCAAAGTTTCAAGAGTTTTTGAGCACGTTAAGGACCCCAAAAGCCCCTGAAACCTTGATTAACAATATAAAAGCAATAGTCAAATCCCCCCCTCCCCTCACACACACACAGACACAGAGAGAGGGAGAGAAAATTCTTCATAAAATCCACATTCAAACCAAAATATCTCTCTTCCTGTTGGTCGGAGATGGTTCATGTAAATTAGAAAGTTGTCCGTCTTGATGAGAACAATACACATACCAAGTTTTGTGATTCTAGGAAAAACTAAGCCCCCATTTTTGACTAAAGGTGGCGCTACTGAGCCATTCCACCACGCCCGTTTCTGAAACTTTGCACATGTCTACTGGCTAATAAATGTGATGTGTCTGTTGAGTTTCATGCAATTTCAAGTATGTTAAGAGTCTCAAAAGCATCAAAAAAGAATATTAAAGTTTGATGCGTTGCCACGGTAACAGTATCTAAGATATCAATAATCCTTTCACAGGTTTACATCTGCCGTGTGTCTACATTGTACACATAAAGTTTGAAGCAAATCGGGTAAAAATAAGACACTGATTTCAAAGCATTTTGAAAGTGACATATTCCTGCTGCCAGTTGGTGGCGCTATAACTTTGACTCACAATAGTCACATCCATGTGATCGGCCTCTTACCACGAACACACTGCTGAAGTTTCATCAAGATCAGTTAATGTATGCAGAAGTTATAACACACTTCCTGTTTCATTTTTTCGCCATAAATTTGTTTCCTCGCCACGGCCAAACCGTTCGAGATATCAAAAATCCGTCCGCAATTTAGCATCCTCAATGTCTTGACTTCATGCACACCGAGTTTGGAGGCGAATCGATGAATTCCCTAGGAGGAGTACATTAAATTCCACAGCATGCGTTTCCAAACAACGCTAAATAGCCAACTTCCTGTTTGGCTGGCGTAAAACTTAGAGCACGAAAGTTGTTCGGCCCGATGAGATCTATATGTGTACCGAGTTTCATATTATTACATGCAAGCGTGTTTGATTTATGGACACGTGTTCGGATCCCGTTCCAGGGGGCGCTGTCGAGCCCCCCTGCCACGCCCGGGTACCAGCTTCAGTCCGGACCTGATGGCCGCGGGTTCTGACGTGTGTGCAAAATTTCAAGAGTTTTCGAGCATGTTAAGAGCCCCAAAAGTGCCCGAAAGGTTGACAAAATAATAATAATAATAATAAATATAGCTGCGAGCAGCGATTACGGGCCCAAGCCGGTGGCACCGCAACCCCGGTGCCTTTAGTTACCTAAAGGCACCGGGGTGGCGGTACCGCCGGCTTTGGCCCTCCATCGCTGCTCGCAGCTATATATATATATATATATATATATATATATATATATATATATACATACATACATACACACACATACATATATATGTATATATGTATATATATATATATATATATATATATATATATTATTGTTCAAAAGTTTGGGGTCAGTAAGATTTTTAATGTTTTTAGGAGAAGTCTCTTCTGCTCACCAAGGCTGCATTTATTGATTAAAAATACAAACAAAAACAGTAATATTGTGAAATATTATTCCAATTTAAAACAGCTGTTTTCAATTTTAAAATATTTTACATAGTAATTCATTTCTTTGATCAAAGTTGAGTTTTCAGCATCATTACTCCAGTCTTCAGTGTCACATGATCCTTCAGAAATCATACTAATATGATGATTGATGCTCAATAAATATTCATTATTATTTTCAATGTTGAAAACAGTTGTGTACAGATTTTTTTTTTTCAAAATGCTTTGATGAATGTAAAGTTCAAAAGAACAGCATATATTTCAAATATATATATTTTTAACATTATAAATGTCTTTACTGTAACTGTTGATCAGTTTAACTCATCCTTCATAAATAAAAGTACTGATTTATTTTATTTCTTTCCCCCAAAAATAAAATTTTAATTATTACTAACCACAAACTTTTGAGCGGTAGTGTTTAACGTTACAAAAGCTTTAGATTTCAGATAAATGCTGTTCTTTTGAACTTTCTATTCATCAAAGACTGTACACAACTGTTTTCGACATTTAAAATAATAATGAATGTTTCTTGAGTATCAATCATCATATTAGAATAATTTCTGAAGGATCATGTGACAGTGACGACTGGAGTAATGATGCTGAAAACTCAGCTTTGATCACAGGAATAAATAACAGTTTAAAATATATTAAAATAGAAAGCAGCTGTTTTAAATTGGAATACTATTTTACAATATTACTGTTTTTGTTTGTATTTTTAATCAAATAAATGCAGCCTTGGTGAGCAGAAGAAACTTAGCTTAAAAATCTTACTGACGCCAAATTTTTGAACAGTAGTGTATTATATATTTATATAATTATATAAAAATGTAAGGGATAAGACAGATCATTTTACTTGCCTGACCTGATTAGAACAATGAAAAAAACTTAAATGAAAAAATAACTTGGGAATCACTAAAACGAGGGCGCGATTGAACAGTGGACACATAAAAACATACTCTGTCATTTTGTGCAGAACATCATTCAAACTGCAAAGTGTTAACTTATATTTTTGTACAGTAGCAATAAAACACAACATTGTGCTTTTTTTAAATACATTCAAGCAATCCGCCCCGAAAATGAAACTAAAATGCTCACGGCTGCACAGGCATTCATAATGGTGCGCGTCCTCAGCGAGGAACGAGCAGAACAGAGTCAACGTTTCTTAGGTCATTCCTCCTTCCATAGGAATTTATTGAAAACGCTCGCTCTGCTCCGCACCATTATCAATGTCCGTGCGGACGAACATATTTTACTTTCGTTTTTAAGTTAGCGATTAAAAAGCCCCCAGCAGTGTCACACGTCAGTTAACCGGTGGTAAAATATTCTCACCGTCACATACCTAGTATATTTTTATATAGATATAATAGGCCTACCTGATTTTGAACACAAGAGGGCAGTATAGCACTATGTTTGACTTTATTTATTTATTGTTTAGACTAAACAACCATTCTGGCAGTTTTTAAACTGAAACTTCATTCTTAAATTGAAAAAAAAAAGAATAAAATGAGTTAAGTTCTGATATTTGTATACTTTTATGTAGTAATAAATGGTGTATAATTACATTTTTAGAATATATGAGCCTTTTAGTGTTTACTTTTTTGACATTACTTTAATCCCTCGCCATAGCAAAACCGTTTGAGATATTTATTATCCGTTCACAATTTAGCATCAGTAATATATTTTTATCATGTTGAAAAAGTTTGGTGGGAATAAAATAACCACTTAGATAAAGGTGGCTAAAAATTCAGAGGCTGATTTTGCAAAAAAATCCACATTCAGACCAAAATATCTGACTTCCTGATGGTCAGAGCTAATGACTTTAAATTAGAAAGTTGTCCGGGTCGATGAGATCAATATATGAACTGAGTTTTTTTTACTGGAGTTAAAACTAACCCCCCCGCTTTTGTCAAAAGCATGTTGAAAGTGACACACTTCCTGCTGCCAGTTGGTGGCGCTATAACTTTGAATCACAATAGTTACATCCATCTGATCGGCCTCTTACCACGAACACACTGCTGAAGTTTCATCAAGATCAGTTAATGTATGCAGAAGTTATTCCACTTCGTGTTTCTCTTTTCTCGCCATAAATTCGATTCCTCGCCATGGCCAAACCGTTCGAGATATCAAAAATCCGTCCGCAATTTAGCATCCTCAAAGTCTTGACTACATGCACACCGAGTTTGGAGGGGACACGGTGAATTTTCTAGGAGGAGTATTTCACATTCCACAGCAAGCGTTTTCCAAACAACCCATAATAGCCGACTTCCTGTTGGGCTGGCGTAAAACTTGACCAGGGGAAAGTTGTTCGGCACGATGAGATCTATATGTGTACCGAGTTTCATATTAATTCATGCAAGCGTGTTTGATATATGGACCAAGTTTTAGAACCCCGTTCAAGGGGGCGCTGTTGAGCCCCCCAGCCACGCCCGGGTACCAGCTTCAGCCCGGCCCTGATGGCCGTGGGTTCTGACCTGTGTGCAAAGTTTCAAGAGTTTTTGAGCATGTTAAGGACCCCAAAAGCCCCTGAAACCTTGATTAACAATATAAAAGCAATAGTCAAATCCCCCCCTCCCCTCACACACACAGAGACACAGAGAGAGGGAGAGAAAATTCTTCAGAAAATCCACATTCAAACCAAAATATCTCTCTTCCTGTTGGTCGGAGATGGTTAATGTCAATTAGAAAGTTGTCCGTCTTGATGAGAACAATACACATACCAAGTTTTGTTACTGTTGATAAAACTAACCGCCCCACTTATGACTAAAGGTGGCGCTACTGAGCCCCTCACCACACCCGTTTCTGAAACTTTGCACATGTCTACGTGCAAATAAATGTGATGTGTCTGTCGAGTTTCATGCAATTTCAAGTATGTTAAGAGTCTCAAAAGCATCAAAAAAGAATATTAAAGTTTGAAGCGTTGCCATGGCAACAGTATTAAAGATATCAAAAATCCTTTCACAGGTCTACATCTGCCGTGTGTTTACATTATACACATAAAGTTTGAAGCAAATCGGGTAAAAATAAGAGGGTGATTTCAAAGCATTTTGAAAGTGACACACTTCCTGCTGCCAGTTGGTGGCGCTATAACTTTGACTCACAATAGTCACATCAATGTGATCGGCCTCTGACCACGAACACACTGCTGAAGTTTTATCAAGATCAGTCAATGTATGCAGAAGTTATAATACACTTCCTGTGTCCCATTATTCGCCATAAATTCGTTTCCTCGCCTCGGCCAAACCGTTCGAGATATCAAAAATCCGTCCGCAATTTATCATCCTCAATGTCTTGACTTCATGCACACCGAGTTTGGAGGCGAATGGATGCATTTCCTAGGAGGAGTACATCAAATTCCACAGCATGCGTTTTCCAAACAACCCATAATAGCCGACTTCCTGTTGGGCTGGCGTAAAACTTAGAGCACGAAAGTTGTTCAGCCCAATAAGATCTATATGTGTACCGAGTTTCATATTAATTCATGCAAGAGTGTTTGGTATATGGACCAAGTTATCGGACCGCACTCGGACCCCATTCAAGGGGGCGCTGTCGAGCCCCCCTGCCACGCCCAGGTACCATCTTCAGCCCGGCCCTAATGGCCGCAGCTTCTGACCTGTGTGCAAAGTTTCATGAGTTTTTGAGCACGTTAAAGGCCCCAAAAGCCCCCGAACCCTTGAAGAACAATAATAATAATAATAATAATAAATATAGCTGCGAGCAGCGATTGCGGGCCCAAGCCGGTGGCACCGCCACCCCGGTGCCTTTAGTTACCTAAAGGCACCGGGGATGGCGGTGCCACCGGCTTTGGCCCTCCATCGCTGCTCGCAGCTATATTTATATATATATATATATATATATATATATATATATATACACACACACACACACATATATATATTTTATTTTGCGATGTATATTTATATATTTTTTTTGCGATGTATTTGGATGCTAAACTATTCTTTATTATAGGCTTTGTACTTCACTCGTGTTCCAATATCGATGGAAAAAATCATCCTCTTCACGCGCGCAAAAATGTGCTTGGAAACATCACAGTGGAGCTCTGCTTACTGTGAATGGTACAGATTGTACTACTGACTATTTAAACAGAGCAGTGTAATTCGTTTATGTTAGGTTGACTATTTTTATTATTATATTGTATTAGGGCTATAATGAATGTCAAGATTGCAATTCTGGAATGTGTGTGTGACGCGGTTGCGGTTGAACAGTGGACACAAAAACATAAATAAAATGTTTTAGTTAATTCCTACATCCATAGGAATACATTGAAAATGCTCGCTCTACTCCGCACCATTATCAATGTCTGTGCGGACGTCTGTATTTTACTAGTATATAGTATACTATAGTTAGCGATTTAAAAGCCCTCAGCGGTGTCACATGTCGATTAACCGGTGGGAAAATTTTTATCACAGTCACATCCCTAATATATTTATATATAAATACAATAGGCCTACCTGAAAGAGAATTTTACTTGCCCGACCAAAGTATAGCCTGATTAGAACGTCAATAACAAAAAAATAACTTATCAATTTATTAATAAGTTATTAATAACTTAATCACTAAAACGAGAGATTATTCTAATTTCATTACATTCATTTTAAGTTGCAATCAGCAGTTAATAATAAATGTATTACTGATCAATGGTAACAAGGTTGCACTGCTGAGGCTCATGCTGCTTCTCCAGGAGAATTGTAAATAAATGAGCGCAGCACACAAAAAAGCAACCCAGTTAACAACATACTGACTATAAAAATTACAAATATGGAGTTTTTATATATTTTATAACATATGATAGAGTTAAGCAACCTCACTTGACGAGTAGGCAACTATTTCCTGAATACAATCACAATTGAAACTGTGACATTGATTTCATACAACAGGTTAATAAACAGTTACAATTAAGTCACTTACATTTTAGATGCAATATTGACTGTTTTTGTTCTGTTTCAGCAGCAAAAATAGTTAAACAAAGATCACAGCAACTTGTTTTCTCATTACTGAATGATTCAGCATTTTGAAACGAATCGCTTGACTCAAAGATTCAATGGTCAATCCATAAACATCTGTCTCAATCATGAATGACTCAGTCATTGGAATGAATCGTTTGAACGAATGAATCAATGACTCGCTCATTAAGATGGTCGCCTGGCGACACCTAATGGCGGTTTAGTGTTATGTTTAAAAGTATCATTCTTTCCAACGTGCACCATTATCAATGTCCGTGCGGACGTCCGTTTTTTTACTTTCACTTTTATATTAGCGATTTAAAAGCACCCGCTCGTGTCACACGTCGCTTAACCGATGGGAAAATATCCTCACAGTCATATACCTAATAAATTTATATTTAAATACAATAGGCCTACCTAGTAAAACGTTTTATATACTATTTTGATATCCTTTTGGACACAAGAGGGCAGTATAGCCCTATGTTTGCTTTTTTGTTGAAACAAATAGCACTAAATAGCCTGTTTTTAACTTTTTCATACTTCTTGAATTGCAAAAACAGAATAAAATAGGTTTAGTTCTAATATTTGTATAATTTTATATAAAAATAAATGGTGTATAATTAAATTTTAAGAATATATGAGATGTTTTCTGATTCCTTTTTTGACATTATTTTAATCCCTCGCCATGTCAAAACCGTTTGAGATATTCAATATCCGTTCTCAATTTAGCATATTTAATGTATTTTCATCATGTTGAAAAAGTTTGGTGTGAATAAAAAAAAAAACACTTAGCAGGAGTGGGTAAAAAGCAGAGGCTGAATTTGCAAATAAATCCACATTCAAACCAAAATATCTGACTTCCTGTTGGTCCAAGCTAATGACTGCAAATTAGAAAGTTGTCCAGCTCGATGAGACCAATATACTTACTGATTTTTGTAATTGTGGGTAAACCTAACCCCCCCACTTTTGTCAAAAACATTTTGAAAGTGACACACTTCCTGCTGCCAGTTGGTGGCGCTATAACTTTGACTCACAATAGTTACATCCATCTGATCGGCCTCTTACCACGAACACACTGCTGAAGTTTCATCAAGATCAGTTAATGTATGCTGAAGTTATACCACTTCGTGTTTCTCTTTTCTCGCAATAAATGCATTTCCTCACCACGACCAAAGCGTTCGAGATATCAAAAATCCGTCCGCAATTTAGCATCCTCAATGTCTTGACTTCATGCACACCGAGTTTGGTGGCGATTTAATTAATTCTCTAGGAGAAGTGTTTCAAATTCCACAGCAAGCGTTCTCCAAACAACCCATAATTGCCGACTTCCTGTTGGGCTGGTGTAAAACTTAGAGCACGAAAGTTGTTCGGCCCGATGTGATCTATATGTGTACCGAGTTTCATATCATTACATGCAAGTGTGTTTGATTTATGGACAAGTGTTTGGATCCCGTTCCAGGGGGCGCTGTTGAGCCCCCCTGCCACGCCCGGGTACCAGCTTCAGCCCGGCCCTGATGGCCGCAGGTTCTGACCTGTGTGCAAAGTTTCAAGAGTTTTCGAGCACGTTAAGGGCCCCAAAAGCCCCTGAAACCTTGAAACACACTGAAATCAATTGGAAATTCCCTCCCACCCCTCACACACACAGAGACAGAGAGAGAGAGAGAGAGAGAGAGAGAGAAAATTCTCCAAAAAATCACATTCAAACCAAAATATCTGACTTCCTGTTGCTCTCAGCTAATAAGTGTGAATTAGAAAGTTGTCCGGTTTAATGAGAACAATATACATAGCGAGTTTAGTGACTCTATGTAAAACTAAGCCCCCATTTTTGACTAAAGGTGGCGCTACTGAGCCCCTCACCACGCCCGTTTCTGAAACTTTGCACATGTCTACTGGCTAATAAATGTGATGTGTCTGTCGAGTTTCATGCAATTTCAAGTATGTTAAGAGTCTCAAAAGCATCAAAAAAGAATATTAAAGTTTGATGCGTTGCCACGGCAACAGTATCTAAGATATCAATAAACCTTTCACAGGTCTACATCTGCCGTGTGTCCACATTATTCACATAAAGTTTGAAGCAAATCGGGTTAAAATAAGAGGGTGATTTCAAAGCATTTTGAAAGTGACACACTTCCTGCTGCCAGTTGGTGGCGCTATAACTTTGACTCACAATAGTCACATCAATGTGATCAGCCTCTGAGCAAGAACACTCTGCTGAAGTTTTATCAAGATCAGTCAATGTATGCAGAAGTTATAATACACTTCCTGTGTCCCATTATTCGCCATAAATTCGTTTCCTCGCCACAGCCAAACCGTTCGAGATATCAAAAATCCCCTGGCAATTTTTCATCCTCAATGTCTTGACTTCATGCACACCGAGTTTGGTGCTGACCGGGTGAATTCCCTAAGAGAAGTGTTTCAAATTCCTAAGCATGCATTTCCAAACAACCCTAAATAGTCGACTTCCTGTTGGGCTGGCGTAAAACTTAGAGCATGAAAGTTGTGCGGCCCGATGAGATCTATATGTGTTCCGAGTTTCATATTATTACATGCAAGCGTGTTTGATTTATGGACCAAGTTTTCGGACCCCGTTCCAGGGGGCGCTGTTGAGCCTCCCTGCCACGCCCGGGTACCAGCTTCAGCCCGGCCCTGATGGCCGCGGGTTCTGACTCGTGTGCAAAGTTTCAAGAGTTTTTGAGCATGTTAAGAGCCCCAAAAATGCCTGAATAGTCGTAAGAAAAATAATAATAATAATAATAATAATAAATATAGCTGCGAGCAGCGATTACGGGCCCAAGCCGGTGGCACCGCAACCCCGGTGCCTTTAGTTACCTAAAGGCACCGGGGTGGCGGTACCGCCGGCTTTGGCCCTCCATCGCTGCTCGCAGCTATATTTATATATATATATATATATATATATATATATATATATATATTATTGTTCAAAAGTTTGGGGTCAGTAAGATTTTTAATGTTTTTAGGAGAAGTCTCTTCTGCTCACCAAGGCTGCATTTATTGATTAAAAATACAAACAAAAACAGTAATATTGTGAAATATTATTCCAATTTAAAACAGCTGTTTTCAATTTTAAAATATTTTACATAGTAATTCATTTCTGTGATCAAAGTTGAGTTTTCAGCATCATTACTCCAGTCTTCAGTGTCACATGATCCTTCAGAAATCATACTAATATGATGATTGATGCTCAATAAATATTCATTATTATTTTCAATGTTGAAAACAGTTGTGTACAGATTTTTTTTTTTTTTCAAAATGCTTTGATGAATGTAAAGTTCAAAAGAACAGCATATATTTCAAATATATATTTTTTTAACATTATAAATGTATTTACTGTAACTGATGATCAGTTTAACTCATCCTTCATAAATAAAAGTACTGATTTATTTTATTTCTTTCCCCCAAAAATAAAATTGTAATTATTACTAACCCAAAACTTTTGAGCGGTAGTGTTTAACGTTACAAAAGCTTTAGATTTCAGATAAATGCTGTTCTTTTGAACTTTCTATCCATCAAAGACTGTACACAACTGTTTTCGACATTTAAAATAATAATGAATGTTTCTTGAGTATCAATCATCATATTAGAATAATTTCTGAAGGATCATGTGACAGTGACGACTGGAGTAATGATGCTGAAAACTCAGCTTTGATCACAGGAATAAATAACAGTTTAAAATATATTAAAATAGAAAGCAGCTGTTTTAAATTGGAATACTATTTTACAATATTACTGTTTTTGTTTGTATTTTTAATCAAATAAATGCAGCCTTGGTGAGCAGAAGAAACTTCTCTGTTATGTGCGCGCCACAGACTGCACGCACGTCCGCTTAGAGTTCCGCCTTTTGCCTTCCGTCAATATTACGTTATTAGAAAAATATTTTTTTAGAGAATCGATTTTTTGACATTTGTGAATCGATTCAGAATCGTCCACGTCCGCATCGCGATGCATCTAAGAATCAATTTTTTCTCCCACCCCTAGATTTCATACAACAGGTTAATAAACAGTTACAATTAAGTCACTTACATTTTAGATGCAATGTTGACTGTTTTTGTTCTGTTTCAGCAGCGAAAATAGTTAAACAAAGATCACGGCAGAACCATCACGCATCACGTGTTTTCTCATAACAGAACGATTCAGCATTTTTAACGAATCGGTTGACTCAAAGATTGAATGATCAATCCATAAACATCTGTCTTAATCATGATCGACTCATTCGAACGAATCGTGTGAACGAATGAATCAATGACTCGCTTATTAAGATGGATGCCTGGCGACACCTAATGGCGGTTTAGTGTTGTTTAAAAGCATCATTCTTTTCCACATGTGTGTGATTTGTGTGTGCAACATTATCATTATTTTTCTTTCACTATTATATTAGCGATTTAAAAGCACCCACTCGTGTCACACGTCGATTAACCGGTGGGAAAATATCCCCAGACACATACCTAATAAATGTATATTTAAATACAATATTGGCCTACCTGGTAAAAAGTTTTATATACTATTTTGATGTCCTTTTGGACACAAGAGGGCAGTATAGCCCTATGTTTGCTTTTTTTTTGAACCAAATAGCACTAAATAGCCTGTTTTTAACTTTTTCATTCTTCTTGAATTGCAAAAACAGAATAAAATGGGTTTAGTTGTGATATTTGTATACTTTTATATAGAAATAAATGGTATATAATTACATTTTTAGAAGATTTTTAGTGTTTCCTTTTTGGAAATTACTTTAATCCCTCGCCATAGCAAAACCGTTTGAGATATTTATTATCCATTCACAATTTAGCATATTTAATGTAGTTTCATCATGTTGAAAAAGTTTGGTACGAATAAAATAAATAGTTTAAGAGGAGTGGCTAAAAATTCAGAGGCTGATTTTGCAAAAAAATTCACATTCAGACCAAAATATCTGACTTCCTAATGGCCAGAGCTATTGAATGTAAATTAGAAAGTTGTCCGGCTTGATGAGAACAATATTCAAACTATTTTGTTTTTAACTGTAGTTAAAAGTAACCCCCCCACTTTTGTCAAAAGCATGTTGAAAGTGACACACTTCCTGCTGCCAGTTGATGGCGCTATAACTTTGACTCACAATAGCTACATCCATCTGATCGGCCTCTTACCACGAACACACTGCTGAAGTTTCATCAAGATCAGTTAATGTATGCAGAAGTTATTCCACTTCCGTGTTTCTCTTTTCTCGCCATAAATTCGATTCCTCGCCACAGCCAAACCGTTCGAGATATCAAAAATCCGTCCGCAATTTAGCATCCTCAAAGTCTTAACTACATGCACACCGAGTTTGAAGGGGACACGGTGAATTTTCTAGGAGGAGTATTTCACATTCCACAGCAAGCGTTTTCCAAACAACCCATAATAGCCGACTTCCTGTTGGGCTGGCGTAAAACTTGACCGGGGTAAAGTTGTTCGGCCCGATGAGATCTATATGTGTACCGAGTTTCATATTAATTCATGCGAGCGTGTTTGAAATATGGATCAAGTTTTAGAACCCCGTTCAAGGGGGCGCTGTTGAGCCCCCCAGCCACGCCCGGGTACCAGCTTCAGCCCGGCCCTGATGGCCGTGGGTTCTGACCTGTGTGCAAAGTTTCAAGAGTTTTTGAGCACGTTAAGGACCCCAAAAGCCCCTGAAACCTTGATTAACAATATAAAAGCAATAGTCAAATCCCCCCCTCCCCTCACACACACACAGACACAGAGAGAGGGAGAGAAAATTCTTCAGAAAATCCACATTCAAACCAAAATATCTCTCTTCCTGTTGGTCGGAGATGGTTAATGTCAATTAGAAAGTTGTCCGTCTTGATGAGAACAATACACATACCAAGTTTTGTTGCTGTTGATAAAACTAACCGCCCCATTTATGACTAAAGGTGGCGCTACTGAGCCATTCCAGCACGCCCGTTTCTGAAACTTTGCACATGTCTACTGGCTAATAAATGTGATGTGTCTGTCGAGTTTCATGCAATTTCAAGTATGTTAAGAGTCTCAAAAGCATCAAAAAAGAATATTAAAGTTTGATGCGTTGCCACGGCAACAGTATCTAAGATATCAATAATCCTTTCACAGGTTTACATCTGCCGTGTGTCTACATTATACACATAAAGTTTGAAGCAAATCGGGTAAAAATAAGACACTGATTTCAAAGCATTTTGAAAGTGATGTACTTCCTGCTGCCTGTTGGTGGCGCTATAACTTTGACTCACAATAGTCACATCTGTGCGATCGGCCTCTTACAACGAACACACAGCTGAAGTTTCATCAAGATCAGTTAATGTATGCAGAAGTTATAACACACTTCCTGTTTCATTTTTTCGCCATAAATTCGTTTCATCGCCACGGCCAAACCGTTCGAGATATCAAAAATCCGTCCGCAATTTAGCATCCTCAATGTCTTGACTTCATGCACACCGAGTTTGGAGGCGAATCGATGAATTCCCTAGGAGGAGTACATTAAATTCCACAGCATGCATTTCCAAACAACGCTAAATAGCCAACTTCCTGTTGGGCTGGCGTAAAAAGTAAGAGTACGAAAGTTGTTCGGCCCGATGAGATCTATATGTGTACCGAGTTTCATATTATTACATGCAAGCGTGTTTGATTTATGGACCAAGTTTTCGGACCCTGTTCAAGGGGGCGCTGTTGAGCCCCCCTGCCACGCCCGGGTACCAGCTTCAGCCCGGCCCTGATGGCCGCAGGATCTGACCTGTGTGCAAAGTTTCAAGAGTTTTCGAGCATGATAAGAGCCCCAAAAGTGCCCGAAAGGTTGACAGAAAAATAATAAATAATAATAATAAAATATAGCTGCGAGCAGCGATTACGGGCCCAAGCCGGTGGCACCGCAACCCCGGTGCCTTTAGTTACCTAAAGGCACCGGGGTGGCGGTACCGCCGGCTTTGGCCCTCCATCGCTGCTCGCAGCTATATATATATATATATATATATATATATATATATATATATATATATATATATACACACCGTTCAAAAGTTTGGGGTCAGGAAGATTTTTTATGTTTTTAGGAGAAGTCTCTTCTGCTCACTAAGGCTGCATTTATTTGATTAAAAATACAAACAAAAACAGTAATATTGTGAAATATTATTCCCATTTAAAACAGCTGTTTTCCATTTTAAAATATTTTACACTGTAATTAATTTATGTGATCAAAGCTGAGTTTTCAGCATCATTACTCCTGTCTTCAGTGTCACATGATCCTTCAGAAATCATTCTAATATGATGATTGATGGTCAATAAATATTAATTATTATTTTCAATGTTGAAAACAGTTGTGTACAGATTTTTTTTCAAAATGCGTTGATGAATGTAAAGTTCAAAAGAACAGCATTTATTTCAAATACAAATTTTTTTTAACATTATAAATGTCTGTACTGTAACTTTTGATCAGTTTAACTCATTCTCGATGAATAAAAGTATTGATTTATTTTATTTCTTTCCCCCAAAATTTAAATTTAAATTATTACTGACCCCAAACTTCTGAACGGTAGTGTTTAATGTTACAAAAGCTTTAGATTTCAGATAAATGCTGTTCTTTTGAACTTTCTATTCATCAAAGACTGTACACAACTGTTTTCGACATTTAAAATAATAATGAATGTTTCTTGAGCATCAATCATCATATTAGAATAATTTCTGAAGGATCATGTGACAGTGACGACTGGAGTAATGATGCTGAAAACTCAGCTTTGATCACAGGAATAAATAACAGTTTAAAATATATTAAAATAGAAAGCAGCTGTTTTAAATTGGAATACTATTTTACAATATTACTGTTTTTGTTTGTATTTTTAATCAAATAAATGCAGCCTTGGTGAGCAGAAGAAACTTCTCTGTTATGTGCGCGCCACAGACTGCACGCACGTCCGCTTAGAGTTCCGCCTTTTGCATTCCGTCAATATTACGTTATTAGAAAAATATTTTTTTAGAGAATCGATTTTTTGACATTTGTGAATCGATTCAGAATCGTCCACGTCCGCATCGCGATGCATCTAAGAATCAATTTTTTCTCCCACCCCTAGATTTCATACAACAGGTTAATAAACAGTTACAATTAAGTCACTTACATTTTAGATGCAATGTTGACTGTTTTTGTTCTGTTTCAGCAGCGAAAATAGTTAAACAAAGATCACGGCAGAACCATCACGCATCACGTGTTTTCTCATAACTGAACGATTCAGCATTTTTAACGAATCGGTTGACTCAAAGATTGAATGATCAATCCATAAACATCTGTCTTAATCATGATCGACTCATTCGAACGAATCGTTTGAACGAATGAATCAATGACTCGCTTATTAAGATGGATGCCTGGCGACACCTAATGGCGGTTTAGTGTTGTTTAAAAGCATCATTCTTTCCCACATGTGTGTGATTTGTGTGTGCAACATTATCATTATTTTTCTTTCACTATTATATTAGCGATTTAAAAGCACCCACTCGTGTCACACATCGATTAACCGGTGGGAAAATATCCTCAGACACATACCTAATAAATGTATATTTAAATACAATATTGGCCTACCTGGTAAAAAGTTTTATATACTATTTTGATGTCCTTTTGGACACAAGAGGGCAGTATAGCCCTATGTTTGCTTTTTTGTTGAACCAAATAGCACTAAATAGCCTGTTTTTAACTTTTTCATTCTTCTTGAATTGCAAAAACAGAATAAAATGGGTTTAGTTGTGATATTTGTATACTTTTATATAGAAATAAATGGTATATAATTACATTTTTAGAAGATTTTTACTTTAATCCCTCGCCATAGCAAAACCGTTTGAGATATTTATTATCCATTCACAATTTAGCATATTTAATGTAGTTTCATCATGTTGAAAAAGTTTGGTACGAATAAAATAAATAGTTTAAGAGGAGTGGCTAAAAATTCAGAGGCTGATTTTGCAAAAAAATTCACATTCAGACCAAAATATCTGACTTCCTGATGGCCAGAGCTATTGAATGTAAATTAGAAAGTTGTCCGGCTTGATGAGAACAATATACAAACTATTTTTTCTTTACTGTAGTTAAAAGTAACCCCCCCACTTTTGTCAAAAGCATGTTGAAAGTGACACACTTCCTGCTGCCAGTTGGTGGCGCTATAACTTTGACTCACAATAGCTACATCCATCTGATCGGCCTCTTACCACGAACACACTGCTGAAGTTTCATCAAGATCAGTTAATGTATGCAGAAGTTATTCCACTTCCGTGTTTCTCTTTTCTCGCCATAAATTCGATTCCTCGCCACAGCCAAACCGTTCGAGATATCAAAAATCCGTCCGCAATTTAGCATCCTCAAAGTCTTGACTACATGCACACCGAGTTTGGTGGCGATTTAATTAATTCTCTAGGAGAAGTGTTTCAAATTCCACAGCAAGCGTTCTCCAAACAACCCATAATTGCCGACTTCCTGTTGGGCTGGTGTAAAACTTAGAGCACGAAAGTTGTTCGGCCCGATGTGATCTATATGTGTACCGAGTTTCATATCATTACATGCAAGTGTGTTTGATTTATGGACAAGTGTTTGGATCCCGTTCCAGGGGGCGCTGTTGAGCCTCCCTGCCACGCCCGGGTACCAGCTTCAGCCCGGCCCTGATGGCCGCAGGTTCTGACCTGTGTGCAAAGTTTCAAGAGTTTTCGAGCACGTTAAGGGCCCCAAAAGCCCCTGAAACCTTGAAACACACTGAAATCAATTGGAAATTCCCTCCCACCCCTCACACACACAGAGACAGAGAGAGAGAGAGAGAGAAAATTCTCCAAAAAATCACATTCAAACCAAAATATCTGACTTCCTGTTGCTCTCAGCTAATAAGTGTGAATTAGAAAGTTGTCCGGTTTAATGAGAACAATATACATAGCGAGTTTAGTGACTCTATGTAAAACTAAGCCCCCATTTTTGACTAAAGGTGGCGCTACTGAGCCCCTCACCACGCCCGTTTCTGAAACTTTGCACATGTCTACTGGCTAATAAATGTGATGTGTCTGTCGAGTTTCATGCAATTTCAAGTATGTTAAGAGTCTCAAAAGCATCAAAAAAGAATATTAAAGTTTGATGCGTTGCCACGGCAACAGTATCTAAGATATCAATAAACCTTTCACAGGTCTACATCTGCCGTGTGTCCACATTATTCACATAAAGTTTGAAGCAAATCGGGTTAAAATAAGAGGGTGATTTCAAAGCATTTTGAAAGTGACACACTTCCTGCTGCCAGTTGGTGGCGCTATAACTTTGACTCACAATAGTCACATCAATGTGATCAGCCTCTGAGCAAGAACACTCTGCTGAAGTTTTATCAAGATCAGTCAATGTATGCAGAAGTTATAATACACTTCCTGTGTCCCATTATTCGCCATAAATTCGTTTCCTCGCCACAGCCAAACCGTTCGAGATATCAAAAATCCCCTGGCAATTTTTCATCCTCAATGTCTTGACTTCATGCACACCGAGTTTGGTGCTGACCGGGTGAATTCCCTAAGAGAAGTGTTTCAAATTCCTAAGCATGCATTTCCAAACAACCCTAAATAGTCGACTTCCTGTTGGGCTGGCGTAAAACTTAGAGCATGAAAGTTGTGCGGCCCGATGAGATCTATATGTGTTCCGAGTTTCATATTATTACATGCAAGCATGTTTGATTTATGGACCAAGTTTTCGGACCCCGTTCCAGGGGGCGCTGTTGAGCCTCCCTGCCACGCCCGGGTACCAGCTTCAGCCCGGCCCTGATGGCCGCGGGTTCTGACTCGTGTGCAAAGTTTCAAGAGTTTTTGAGCATGTTAAGAGCCCCAAAAATGCCTGAATAGTCGTAAGAAAAATAATAATAATAATAATAATAATAATAATCCTACCGAAAACAATAGGGCCTTCGCCCTTTCAGGGCTTGGGCCCTAATAATAATCCTAACGAAAACAATAGGGCCTTCGCCCTTTCAGGGCTTGGGCCCTAATAAATAATCCTACCGGAAACAATAGGGCCTTCGCCCTTTCAGGGCTTGGGCCCTAATAATAATAAACAGAGCAATTCCAAGAGGGTCCTCACACCATCGGTGCTCGGGCCCTAATAATAATAAACAGAGCAATTCCAAGAGGGTCCTCACACCATCGGTGCTCGGGCCCTAATTAATCCATAATCTGCTCCTGTTATCATAATTGTGTGTGAAAACGATTAAAAGTGCTTGCTGTTTCACTGCATCTGGTGTTCATTTCTGTTGGAAACTGCAGTGATAGGCTACAGTATGTACATATTGGTACGTAGGCTTTTTTGCGTTTTGCAAAAAAAAATTAACCCATGCTAAAAAATAACACCACATTCTTAATTAGAAACAACTGTAATTGTGTTGTAACTAAATGGATACATGAAAAATAAATGCATTGGAAAATATCACACTACATCATACAGTAACATAAAATTTGAATAATTCACCATTATTACAATGTTAAGTGCTAGCTTTCCCATAACTTGGTTGAAATAATAATAATAATACAAATACATTTTAGTTATGAGAAAATAGGGGTAGGCCTAACATGTAAAACTACTGTAGGAGACCTACAAAACAAAATTAGGGAACCTTTAAAATAGCATAATAGGGGCACTTTAAAAATACATTTTGCATTCACCAAATATGTATTTTAATATTGCAAATGTATTTTTTGCCTCTTGAAGTACATTTTGTAATGTATTTAATAAATTCAAGGTTTTAATAAGTTAATTTAAGGATTATTTTTCTTATTATGGTAAACTGATATCCAATGACATTTTTATTTAATGTACTTTCACATACACTGAAGGGCACATTGACCTCATGCAATCTCTTTTATCCTGACATGGACCTTTGACCAGTGATTATCATAGCTCAATTCAAATCATGCCTAATTAGCTGCACGATCAATTGGCATAAGCACCTTTGTGATTTAATGTGTGATAATCGCATACTGAAGTGTGTAGACGATTTCATTTTCTTTCATCTGATAGAATGTTATGTTCTGTGACCTTTATGTTGTTTATGTGTCTGCAGTCTTTCAAATGAGTCAGTAACCGAGCCAAGCCAAAACTTCACAGAAATTCACAATAAAAATGTCATACTTTTCTCTTCTGCCATTTAAAAAAAAAAAAGAAGAAGGTATTTTGCCCAAATACTTGTAATTAGATGACAGATTGTGGCCTTCAGTCACCTTTTATCATGAAGTGGCACAATATTATTGGATTTGGTGTATATCACTTTCTTTCATTTATTTGCAGCTTCTATCAGTGACATTCTCACAGGCTAATATCTAGAGCTAACATGATTGCTTTCTCCTTTTTACTCTGCCTGATTCATTTGTTGCTGTGTATTAGCAGGCTGAAGAAACCTTACTGGATCTTCATCCTTCTAATGTCATTGGTGTGATGGAGCCATTCATTTCATGTCACCCTTTATTCGTTTGGGTGAAATGATTCAAGATGTAAGTAACTATAACTGTGAGGAAAAGGCAGAGCATTTGGACTGAAATGTTGTTTCTTTAGAGGCCATTTCTCACTTACAAACAGTTAATAAAAAAATTCTAAAGAAATTCCAAACATTGATGATCAATAGTAATTTAAAACAAAATGTTAAAGGGATACTTCACCTCTGGAAAGATGAATGTGTATTTAAAATAGGTCATTTATGTAGAAGAAATGTGAAATTATTTTTGAATTTGGAGCTTTCTAGACTAAGAAAACCCAGAAAATGTATTTTTGCCTTATGTGGATGAAAGACAACAACTCCCAGAATGCCATAGGAGGCCACTCCCAAGCCACGCCTACCGGTAAGAGAGCGCAGTTGAAAACAACAAAGCTAGGCTACTAGCGAGTCTCCGTGATGAGTTTGCCCTGGATTTCGAGATCGCCCAAAATGTCCGGGATTCGGCTTTTGCGTTCTACTGTGGCGAGCAGGACGAGGCTGAGGGCCGCGGGAGAACGGCACGAGGCCGGTGGTGTGATTACTGAGACGCACCGGTCTCGCATCTCTCACGGAGGAGCGGGAATTTTCTTAGCAATGTTAAAATGCACATCAACCGATCACTTGTTTAGCGTTCATGTAAACACTACATTCAGATTCACCAATCGGAATGAATTCAGCTAGACTGAAACAAAAGGTGTGCATGTAAACAATGAATGGCGACCGCAGAAAGCAAAAGCCGAATCCCGGGCATTTTGGACGACCTCGACGGTCGGACATGTCCGGGAAAAAGAGGATGGCATCCCCTACTACTCAGCTTTCTCCTACTACTCAGTTTTCTCCACAGAACAAGAGCCTGTTAGCTTAGCTTCCAAAGAAAGACGGCTGAACTATGTGTACATTCTGTGAGTGAGATCCCACCTCCTTTGGGCGGGTTGAAAACATGCGGGACAGCCCCTACTACTGGCTGTAGTCTTTAGCCTCTGGCCAGAAAATCCTCCGATGACGCAATATGACGATTTTTGCATCATCGGAGGATTTTTTTCAGATAAAAAATACATAAATCTCTCCTCTCAGGGGGATATGAGGGTGGAAAGCAAGGTAATTCGAAAATACTACAGGTTTTCTACTAATGCAAAGCTTAATGCTAAATCCTGAAGTATCCCTTTAAGAGTCAACAAGCAGCAACACACATACGCTGCATTCCACTCAAATTTTAGACACGCACTCACAAACTTCCCTAAGCACTTCCCTTCGGGTGAATCCCTGCCGCCATTTTGAAGTGGGTTCCACTTCATAAAGTGGACGAGGGAAGATTATATGGGCAGACCCTTGTCCCCTCGATTTAATATATCCCACAATTCAACTTGATTGTGACGTCACAGCGATCGTGCTTAACCTGAAGTGTATGATATATTAATTATTTCGAGAATTAATCACACTATAGTGTATAATAGGCTATATTAATTATGTTGAGATTTAATCGCATAATAGTCAAAGTTTATCCTATTGATTTTTTTTGTCGTCTGTGTAATTTTTATTTTTTTCAACAGCTCATATACCTATAGGATTTTATATATTTTCTCCAATAAACGGATATTCATATAGTAGTGGGCACTCGTGCAACGTAAGCAATGACGCACTTCCGATTGAACGAGACGGAGGGAAGTTAGCGAGTGAAGGGCATACAAATTTGGAGTGGAAAGCAGTCATAGGGCCCTGTTTTAACGATCTAAGCGCATGGTCTAAAGGCAAGCGCATGGCGCAAGTGCACTTAGGGCGTGTCCGAATCCACTTTTGCTAGTTTAACGACGAGAAAAATGGTCGGTTGAACTCAAAGTTCTAAGACTTTTTCTATGTACACAAAAGGCCTATTTCTCTCAAATATTGTTCACAAATCTGTCTAAACCAGTCTAAAATGTGCAGTAAGAACCAGTCAGTATCTGGTGTGACCACCATTTTCCTCACGCAGTGCAACACATCTCCTTCGCTTTGAGTTGATCAGGTTGTTGATTGTGGCCTGTGGAATGTTGGTCCACTCTTCAAAAAAAAAAAAATCTAATTTAAATGGCAATTTTTTTCCTACAAATTTCCACTATTGTATTTTGTTGCCGTGTGGCAACATATCATAAAGTACCTTAAAACAATATTTTTTTCAAATTTTTTTTTTTTTTACAGCACTTCAAGTTAAGCCATTCTAAGAAAAGAAAAAGAGTCAAATATTTTTTCTATAGGTCTATCATAATGCGTGCGGTAGAGGGTTAAATAACAAATAAAAATACTACCCCATTGACTGCCAGGTTTTTGTTGGTCAATGGCACAGTCTATTTCTGTTGCCTCAAAATAGCAACGCGCCAACAAAGAGCCTGAACACACCTCGTTTTCAGACCAAAAATGGGCACAAATGCATTTGCTATTTAAACAACATGGCGCATGACGTGAAAATGATAACTGCGTCAGACTGAAACTAGCAAAAAACACTTGCATCGCGCCTATAGCCGGGTGTATGATAGGGCCCCTAGTGTCAGGATCACATCAGGCTTTCCCTCACTCACTCAGCCTTCACACTCACCGAAGTATTAAACAATCAGTGTATATTCCCACCTGTTACACCAACTTTCAGGATGTCTTTGGCCCTAGGTGAGCCTCATAATTGCCACCACACCAACCATGGGACGATTGACCTGAATCCTGGTGAACCAGTAGCCTGACTACGCCAGACTTCTTACTTCCGCTCAATTTCATTTCGCTTCTGTACTCAGTCTGAGACAGCGTAATAGCTTTCCGTTTTCCTCCGGCCTGAAAACAGCCGGCCAATCAACGAACAGAGGGCGGGCTGAGAGCCGTGACGTAGACACTGATTGTACCGTGGATGCGTAGATTTACTTCACATAATCTGCAAAAGTCGTTCACAGCCATGTTCACTCCGGTATTTCGCTCGATGGTTTTGTTTTCGCATCATACTACATGTGTTTACAGTGGAAGTTAGATGCGGCTGAGCATGCGCATAACACACGCCGTAACCAAACGTTTTGTGACTGGCTTACGGGAACCAATGATTTTAAACTTCAGACAAGCGCCTCCCCGCGAGAAAGAAAACGCTTTTCAATTATGCCATGCCAGACTCTGTCTACGAAGCAAAGCGAAGTAGCAGAGTTTGGTATTACCAGGCTAGTGAACCAGTGCCCAGAGGTATAATATATCCATTATCTCTTCCTTAACAACAAGCCACGGAGGAGTATGTGGCTGAGGCTCTCAAGCAAGGCTACATCAGTCCGTCCACTTTCCCTGCTGCTTCCAGCTTCTTCTTTGTGGCCAAGAAAGACAGAGGCTTGTGACCTATATAAAATCAATATAAAATCACCGTCAAGTTTTGGTATGCACTTCCCTGCACTGGAACGGTTGTGTGGGAGTGGGGATGAATGGAAGACCACTTTTGTGACCCTTACTGGTCTAAATTACTGACATCCTGGTATACTCCTGGAAAAAGGCTGAACATCGCCACCACGTTCAACTAGTGCTCGCCAAGTTCAGGGAACCACCTTTACATCAAGGCTGAGAAGTGTTCATTTCACCAGAGCTCCACCCAGTTCCTCGGTTACATCATTAGTGCAGAGGGCATCAAGATGGATGAGGGGAAGGTGTAACCCATCAAGTCCTGGCCAGAACACCACCAACAAATAATTACAATATCTCCTTGGGTTTGCAAACTTCTACAGACAATTTATACAGAATTACTGCCAAGTCACAGCTCCTCTGACCTCCCTCCTCAAGAACAAGTCCAGGTCACCTGAGGCCACCAACGCATTCAAACACTTGCTCCACCATCCCGAACCAGATAAACTCTTCATTGTACTCTTTACTCTCCACCTCGGGCATGGATGCCGTCCTCTCACAGCATCAGGGGAATCCAGCCCTTCTCCATCCAAGTGCATATTTCTCCAAGAAACTCACCCCGGCGAAGCAAAATTATGACATTGGCAACCGAGAGATCCTTGGCTCTAAGTCATCTGGTCATCTAAGTTGTCATCCAGTCATCCTTGTGAGTGTGTGTGAATGTGTGTGCTCTGGAAAACCTGAAAAACTCTCTATTGGTCATCTCACCTGTTGGTGGATTGTGTTGCAGCCGATAAACGTCCCTGTTTGAATATATACATCTATCTACCGTCATTGTGTCTAATGCATGTGCCATGTACAGGCTTAAAGTCATAAGCCTCATACTAAAAGTAAAAGGGTCTGGTTTAATTTATTGCAGGTTATTATGAATATGACTGTATAATGTTCTTATACAAAATTACAGTGGTACACATCAATAAAGCCTCAAGGGAAGTAGTGTCATTAGTAAGCCATTTAAGCTCATATGCATTACATCAGCAATTAAAAAATAGTTAAAAAACAAAAAATAATGATAATAATACTTTTGAAGCTTGAATGTTTCAATTCACATTCATTGCACTGCAAAGAAGTTTGTTCATTTATTTCATTTTATTTGTTTGGACAGGGAAAAAAGTAATAGGTTTTTGGAATGACATGAGAGCGAGTAAATGATGATGAACTTTTAATATTTTTTAGGTGAACTACTCCTTTAAGACAAGAGTTTCTTTTGCTAGAAAGATAAGATCACATTGTGGAGACATGCCAACTAACCATATTTGAGACAAAAAGTTTTCAAATCCTAATAATGGGGACATGTTTTTCTTTCCACACACATCCGCACATTTTAACACCATTTCAAACTCTTCCAAAGTGACATTAAAGCGTGATAGCGAGTACAAAAGCTGTCTCTTCTCTGCTGTACCCCTGAAGCATTAGGTAGGGCTGAACAATGACAGCTTGTCCTTGAGTTATTAATATATAATACTACCTAGGTTGTGTCGGAAGACTGTTTCTTTTGATTGGCTTTTTTCTTAAATAAATCATTCATTATGGCTACCATCAATAATTAATATTCTCGGAAGCCCTAGTCCTTTATGTAAATAATGTCATATGTAGGAAGGTTACCAGCACAAGCCTGCCAAGAACAGCAGCTTTTGAACTTCTGATTGTGAGCTTACAATGCAGTACTCTCCAAACCTTTCTCTACTATTTCATATTATAATTTGCGGTCTCAATGTTTATTTTAAATTAACCGTCTCAGTTCACATTTCCTATCTGTCTGTTTAAGCTTTTATAGATTTTCTATAGACATTTGAATAGATGTGTAGGATTTGTATTCTGAACAGTCTCACTATCTCTCTGAAGGGATTTTTCCTCCCTCACACACTTCCTCTCAGTTTGCACTGAGAGAATGAATCTTGTATAATATTTAATAGATTGGTTAGAATGGCCCTGGCTTAGGAAGAAGCCAATTTCCTCTACAAAAAAGTGTCAGTCCGCTAAATTCATGTTTTGAAGATGGGCTGCTTTGCCTCTCTGAAAAGGAATGAATCAACAAGGTTTTTTTTATTTTTTATTGTTATTTACAAAGGGAAATGTTACAAATGTGAGGCCAACTTAAAGCAAGTGTGTTACAACAGGTAATCAACAAAAATAATTTTATTTATAATGCATTTTTTTCTCAACTTGTGCATAATAGCTATATGCAATGCATTTTCGATATGCATTGCATTCTTTTAAAAAAGGACAATAAAGTGTTTAGCACAAATACCAAAAAAAAAAAAAAAAAAAAAATCCATTATTTCCTCATTCATTGTGTTTCAACTTCGTTATGCAGTTTTTTTTTTTCTGTTTTTTTCTTTCTTTTTTTTCTCCGAAGAACACAACATTTTAATTTATCAGATGTATGAAGCACGTTCATGGTGTTTCTGTAGAGTTTTTCCAGGACATTTTGACAAACCATTGTTGTTTGAATTGTCATTGTATGGGAAAGAATCGCCTGCATTATCTTCAAAACATCTATGTCCCCCCACAGAATAAAGAAAGACATATGAGTTTAATTAACACGAGGATGAGTAAATAATGACAGGAATTCTTCCAAGGGTTTCTTCCAAAAAAACAAAACAATACAAGCTTTAAAATAAGCAAAAAAGGAATAAAAGGAAAATTATTTATTTAATTCTTCACTACACTTCTGGTAAGCAACTAATTAATTAAATTATTATTAATTATTATTATTTGTTATTATTTTTAATTGTTATTATTTTAGTAAAAAAAAAAATTAATCCTAGTTCTAAAGTCCTAAAGTCAAATATTGTGATGGACAGTGGGAATCAAGACGTTTGAGAAATGATATATTTAGCGCAAGTTCTACTAGGAAGACTCTAATGCCACGTCACTTATTCATAACTGTTAAGTCTGGCCAATCAGCTTGACACTTGGGGTATGCAAGTATGGAACTTTCTCTTTCGCAGTTCACAGTTGATGACACTGACATTCCACTCCATCCTCCCCACCACCACCAGGTTGGTACCTGTCCTTCTATCAGGGGGTAGGCTCCACCCCTGCCTTCATCTTCAGGCAGGACCAGCCGATACTGCATCCACCAGGATTTGGATTAAGGATGGGGCCTACGCCAAAGAACATTTCTATACAAACAGACATTAATCATCCTTTTATTTTTTGTATGGCAAAGCCCTGTCCTCACTGGTCACCATCGTTCAGAGCCAGTGCTGTCATTCCATCATGTGTACAGTATGTGTGTGTGTGTGAGTGTTGTGGGTGGGAGAGAGAGAGTAAAAATCAAAGAGGTGGTGTGTTTAGCATCTAATGGATGGGTGATCATCGGTACACCCGGAGGATGTGAAATATCTATCACAGTCCATTAAGGACAGCACCTTAGTGACACGCACCAAACACACTGTCACATTACCATATGGCCTCTCTCTAAACACGCAAACGGTTCCAGTCATCCTCAGCATTGTGAGTGGTTAGTGTGACATTCAGTAGAGCAGGCCCTCTGAGAGAGAGGCCATCTGCTTTGGTAACAGTGGTCTTTGAATGTCACTTGGGTGATGCCAGTGATGCTGTGTGTGTTTCGCTCTCACTGATAGCATTTCTTTGTTGCTTCAAAGCTCTAACTACATAGAATGTACAGCACATACTTTGTATTTGGGTTTTGAAAAAAACACAAAACCTGTTGTTTCATTATGACTCTGAAGTTGCAAAGCACATGAGAAAATCAAACATCAAATTCGTTCTCTCCTATTTCTAAAGGAATAGTTCAGCAAAAATAGAAATGGTCATCAATGAACTATCCTTTTTTGTTCACCAACAATCAAAAAGATGAGCAGAGGAGATGAGCATTGTATATTGGAAGACCTGAGTGTGCTAAAAACTGCTGTTCAAGTTTTGTTTGTTTAGTAGTGTGAATAGTTCACCTAAGATGAAGGTTGTTTTTAAGACTTTTGGTAACCAAACAGTTTTGGTTACCAGTGACTTAGTCTCGCATATTAGCCAGACCTTCAGACTGACAGCAGAAGGTCTGGACTTTCTGGACTGCAGCTTTCAATTGGCCAAGGACCACCCAGAGGATGTCTGTTTGGTTCTGAATCATGTTTAGGGGTGTGAAAATGTAAAGTTGATGTTCCTACAATGACAGACCGGTGTGTAAAACTCTTGGACGTATTTTAAAGAGTCTATTGCGTGGTGGATGGCGAGACACTGTAATCACCTGGATTCAAATCAATTGAACTCAAATGCCCATTATCGCTGAAGCATGTGTTAACCACTAGGCCATGTGACTTATTTCCCAGTCGCACTTATACTGAAATACTCTAAACTGCAGTGATCGACGGCATCCAAATCATCACACAATACTGAAATCTGTAAATATTGTAATAATTTCCATACAAACATTGCATTTAGTTTAGGACATTTAAAACCTGCTGCAGTTCTACTTATAAATGATGACGCGTATACGTCAACATTTCAAACTTTGTCCAGATTTCTAGTTCCTACATTCTTGTACTGTTACAGCTGTTATCAAGAACTGCACTATGCACAATCATTTTTATGTAGATATTTTATTTTAGTGTATGCACCTGAACACAACAAATATTTCTAAACATAGCTACTTGAACAAGCTGTTTGAAATTAATTAATAAAATGGTATTACTAAAGCATGTATAGGTGTGCCTGTGTGTGGTACAGGTATTCCATAAACATCATTATGTCTTTGTAAAGTCCTCATAAAACACAAAAACCACAAAACATGGGTGTGTTTTCATTTTGAAGCTTTGTTGAGTTTAAATTGTAAAAAGTAATCTGGACTGAAAATGTAATACACTGAACTACTGTAAAACTGGTAACATTTATATTAACTGGTTAAATTTAAGTCAAAAATATTAACATCACTAAATCCACATTAATAAGTCGATTTATACCACCAAATATCATTTTTATGGGTAAAAAAAAAAAAAAAAATACCGGTAGCTTTTTATGGTTACAATTGCAGGTTACCACTTTTTAAAGTGTATTTATACTGTAGTGAACAGCTATTATATTATGTACATGGTAATTAACCTGCACAATTACCCCAGATTTCCACCAACTGCGGAGCGACTGCGGATCGGCTCCACTGTGTGTCGGCTCCGTGCTCCGCCGTCCTTCAATACTCACCAGGTCCGGATTTGTTGCGGAACGGCTGCGGCCATGACTGACAGCTGAAGTCACGAGGACCCACGAGACGTATGATCGCGTGATATAAGTGCTGAATTGCTGCGGAGGTCTCCGGCATCCGGCAAAAATAGAAGCTCTGCGTGTCTGCTCCGGAGGGCTGCGGATCGCCGGAATCGAAACGCAGCCGTTCCGCAGTTGTAAGAACTGATTTTCCTGCTAAAACAAAATGCACCCTGCAATAAAGCCATAAAATGCACCCTGGTCAGCAGATAGCAAAGACAGAGCACAGAACCTTGTCCTGCCCAAACTTATCTCCTTGTCCCCTTGTTTGACTTCAACTCATCCCCCCTCTCCCTCCTCAAGGCACTGAAAGTTCATTAAGAATGTCTATATAACACATATGGTGTATCGTGTGAATACGTTGTTTTTCCTTTTCATGTTTGGTGTCATTTTAAGGATCACAGTGCGATTGGTAAAATGGTCTTAATTTCATTGCAGTCATTGGTTTAATGAAAAAGATTGCGAACGTAGGAGAATCCTGTATCTCCTCTCTGGCTGATATCTCTTTAAGATATCTCCTGAAACCAGGTGCTACCCCCCTGGGGTACATGGATTGGCCCAAACAACTCTAAACAACATTTGTTTAACCCCTGTTGTTCTGGTCTGGTATTTAAGGTGAGGGGACAGAGCAATCTTTGGGAATCTTTTACCAGGATCACCCCCACACAGTAATGCATATCAGTATTTTCCTGTTGGAAAACCCTGACACATTACTGCGTGTCTCTGTCAGGAAAACATTACTTACTTTTAGAGTCATCTTTGAGTAAATGATGTCATATCTTTTTTGAATTGGCTTTTAATAATTTACTTCTGTAATTGGCATGAAACATTTTTACCTGACAAATAAATGTTAACCTTGATTTATTCTGAAGTATTCTGAAATCATTATTTTAGTATATTTAAGGAGGCTGGTGCTACCGCAAAATCTTAGTTAAGGTAGGTCAAACTAAAGGCACATGCATGAACGGAGCAGTAGGCACGTCATCTGGAGACCTTTTGATTTCTGTCTATCACTGGTTTAGCAAGTTGTATGGAAGTGGCTAAATTAAACTACACTCTCTAGTTCGAGTGAGCAGTAGGCAACCGACTTTAGGGGTATTAGCAAACCCTACATCCTCTGACTGAAATCAGAATTAACTGGTTTGTGTCCGTGAGAAACACGATTTGGCCGACGTGATCTCTAAGCGGCATTCGGGTCCATAATGATTTAATAACTGAAAGTATGGAATACTCAGAGTAATCAAAGATCTAAATTAATTCATAATCAATATTTATGATTATTTTCTAGTCAGAAATACGATCTAAATTTGATTATCATTTGAAATTGGAGTCAGATTACGCATAGAGCTAAAGTACTACTAAAACTAAGTTCCAATAAATTAAGTGAACTTCACTGGAGCGCTGAAAAGACATACACGCTTTAAACCCTCGCCAGGCCGTTGGATTCCGTCGTTGGGCCAATGGATGGTCCTTACACAGTCAGTGAAAATACACACATTGACTAATGGAAACCTATTGACTCCACCGCCGTTTCGGAGCGGATCCGCAGCCGTTCCGCAGTTGGTGGAAATCCGGGGTCAGTCTGAACAGCAGCTGTTCTGCTACAGCAGACTACAAATACCTTACTTAAATGTAATTTTACTGCAAGATACTAATTAAGTACAGAGGTTTAAAAGCATTTTAACGGCAGTACAGTTGTATTGTGCAGTACAGCATCATTGTACTACTCCAGAATGCACTTTTTACTGCATAGTTTGCAGATTATTTTTCTAATGGTAGTGTTCCAAAGCAGCTTTACAAAGAATAGTGCCCTACAAACCCCCCGTTGAGCAGGAACAGTGGCAATGAAAAAAAGACCTTTAAGTAGATGAGAAGGAAACCTTAAGAGGAATCTAGTTCATCTCTCTCACTCTCTCTCTATCACACACACACACTGTACACATACTCAGCCATCAGTTGATATCATATGCCCATCTTTTGCAAAGATGGTTCAAAAATTCACGCTATGTGCAAATGAAAGTAAACTCTCAATACCCAAGAATGTCTATTTTGCTCACTGTTTCCTCAATTAATCTCTGTATTTCTTCCTCTCCCTCTCACGTTGTCTGACTCTCGTCTGCACACTACACGACTCCACAGCAGCCACCACTTTTGTCATGTTAATGTATCGCTGTGTGACGACAAGCGAATAGGATTTACTCTGCCGGCTCCTCCGCCGGAATGAAATTGCAGTCTCATAAAACCTACTTTTAAAGGCATTGTGAGAGAGCGCTGAGGGCAGTATATTAAACTGCAGTGGATTAGATTAAGAGGAGGAGAGGGGTGGATGCGGGTTATGGACGAAAAGATGGAAGAGATGAAAGAGAACGGTGGCGTCCTGCATGTCCGGAGTGATTGAAAGTCCGTTGATGATCCTTTCTGATTTGTGTTTAATGTGATGTCATAAAGGAGGTAAATGAGAATGGCAGATGAAGACTGGAGGTGTGTGATGTGAGTATTTGCAAAGCACAGAAACATAATTTACTTGGTGAACAAAACAATTCTACCAAAGCCAAGTGCCATGCATTTCTCATACTAATCTGACTTTAGTAATCATGGAAATATTTCCATGTCCTCGCCGCAGTAGAACATATGCAGATTAATGCACGTCAATATCTGTGAATGTTTGCCTTGTACATACTTAGATGACAAAACTATCTCACTCCAAGCCCTCTTTGCTCCAAAGCCTATTTGCTGTGGCTCACAGTGGTCAGGAATCACTGTAAAAAAAACGCCTTGAGTTGATTTAGAGCCCAAATCCCTCTCAATCATGTCACATTTTGCACTTATAGGGCCATTCAGCACTGATTCTCCACACTGCAGTCACTCTCCCATACAGCGGACATTAGCGAGCAGAGCCAGGCTTCTATTAGAGATCATTTAAAGGCCATTTCCCCCACACAGCAATTGGACATGCGTTGACAGGGCACCTCAGAGAATGATTTCACAACCTTCACTAGCCCTTGGTTCCAAATCCTCAGCAAGCTATTTTATCATCTTAAAGCTAGCATTTCTGCCTAGGCTAAGCGGTGTTGTCACTTGCCGCGGCATAAGCTAGTGCTGAAAGCTGTTTAAAGTATGTTAGGTGTAGAAATTCAAACTTGTGTGCAAGTGTGATTGGTTTTACTTGGCCATCACGCCTTTAATTTTCTCGCGCTTTGAAGGTCAAATTTGGTCACAGCAATGTGCCACACTTTGGACTTTTCTTAAGATGTAAACATAAAGGATTTTGGTTTTAACTGAGCGGAGGAGTTCAATACACCCATGCTGAGATGCATTTGAGTTGTGTTGTCTTCAGCCAAAATTATGCAAGGCAAAATAACTTGTTTCTGAAAATATTGCCTTTCATACTAATCTACAAGGAACCCAATCAAACATCAAAGCTGGATCAGTGCTTTTGCAAAAAGGAATCTTGAATGGAGATCCAAACCAAAAAGTTTAGAAAGTCATTCAAACATGCCCACACGTTCAAGCCATAATGCTTAAGGTATATAAACAGCTACTTGCCTCATCCTTTTGAAAATTCTTTCAGCTTTATCCCCACACATATGCCGTGAAACTGTTAGCTGTTGCAAAGTCTGCAATCTAAATCTCTGAGGATGAAGCACTCAACCCACCATGTCTCAAAACTCATTCTAGAGAACCCACGCAGGTACGTACCTGACACCCCTGTTACGGGTCGGAGATGCTAGTGTGCTTGTGATTCTCTGACATTCCTCGACATTGCTCCAGGTGCCTCTCCTCTGCACTCAAGAACACTTTACTGCTTCTGCCCTTCAAACTCAGTCTCTTGCACCGTTGCTCACAGCAGGTGCTTCCTCAACTGAATCCCAATTCAAGTCCTTCCGTTCCTCCTCGATCCAAGTCGACTACCAATGGACTTCTTCTTATCTGAAACTCGCTGTCTAGCTCCCACCGTCCCACACACCCTTCAGAATAACTGTCCTCATGTGCAAAGAGTCACCACCACCTCTTCTAATTGTGTGCCTGCTCAAACTACAAGGCAAGTGAGAAGTGAGTGGCAACAGCTTCACACTAAATTTCCAGCACTCTCTTTTTAAACCCGCGGAGGCCTGATTTTAGCTACTGCATGTGGCACCTAGTATGTTTCAACAACTTTGAGCTCAACTGTTGTCACACTAACTGCATTGCAGTGACAAAAAGTGCATCTGAAACTTTAGGCATGGCCTAGTTAATTTTAGGGAACTCCAAGGGTCTAAGGGTCTCTTCAATATAATTTCCTCTTTAACCTTTTCTTTCTCATGTTGCTTGCACCACATAACTTTTTTTAGTCACATAATATGACTTTGAAACTTGCAAAAGAGGCACTAAAGCAGTTGCAATACATACATTGTACCTAACAATTAACTTATTTGATGAATGCATAATAGTTAAATAAACAATATAAAGTGGGCCCCTAATATCAAAAAGATTTTAGATTATATTTAGATATGACAAAAAAAAAAAATATATATATCAGTTACAAACCTTGTAGATAAATCTTCCCGTAAAGGGAAGATATCTTTTCAGATACTTTTCCCTCTTTGGTCCTCCATGCCTAACATATTTGGGTTGCCTTTTCTTAGTCTCGTCTTTTCTGTTGTATTGTTGAATGAGGCAGACTCACAGACCAATTTATTAAACAGAGGAATCCACAAACGTTCTTTCATGACAAATTTATCTTGTCTCAAAATCATATTCACTAATGCAGCACCACTGGTTTGCAGCTACATGTCAAGTCAGTTCAAGGTGTATTGTAACTAAATAATGAGCACTGTGCAAACTGAAATACTAGAAAATGCAGGTGAAATACTAGGCAGACAATGACACAACATTATGCAGAGGGCACATTGGGCAACCACACAACATAAAATAATATGATGCAATATAACAGAACATACAGTGTCTGCAGGATATATGGGTAATGTAAGGTCCATTATGATGTAAACAAGACTTACAAGTGTCCTTCCACCTCCACACTTTATTATAAATCTCAGAAATCTCTTGTATCTTTAATGTCCTCCTTGTTTGGAATCTTTTCAAAGACTAAACTACCACAAGCATTAAGGCACAAGCATTAAGGGAAATGCTGAATGAGGGTCTACAGCGTCTTGATTCCTATTGCCGTTTCATCTATTTCAGAATAAATCAATCATTTGTGACATACACACCTCTGAACAGAGTATGGTAACTTTATTTTGATGGTCCACTTTAGACATTCTACTTAACTATAAGTAACTTTGCAACTACATTCTACTTATCCGAACACTAACATGTAACCCTAACAGTCTACTAATACTCTAATGAGAGTTAGTTGACATGTAGCAGCAAAGTTACTTATAGTTAGTTGCATGGGCGTAGATTACGCGGGGGACGTGTCCCCCCCCACTTTTTATAAAATGTAAATTCGTCCCCCGCAGTTTTTCGTATAGGACAAGTGTTTTCACGACAAGTTGAGGTTTTCGCGGTCCAATCATAGACAGTATATAAACTGGACACAGCGACCCCATTGGATTCAACGGAGGCAAGTGAAGTCAATTAGAAGCACTAACTTCCTGATGGTCGAGCGTACTGCGCAGACTCACACTGAGCTTGACGACGTAGATGTGACGTGAGCAACCCGTCTGTCTTCTAGCAGCTGTGCCAAGAGAAATCTGAATCATTCCCTTCCGAAACTTGCAGAGACGGAGAGTGTGAGTAGGAGGTGTCCATGAGCTAGGAGCAGGAGAAACTTTTGCTAAGTATTCTGATTAATTACTTTGCCATTTTGCCTCCACGTCCCCCCGATTGCGCGCGAGCTTCTCCTCCTGTCCATACGGTAATCTCTCTACTGTGCGACAGAGAGTCGCGTTGGTATGACGCAATCGTTAGCCTATTTTTACAAAAACTGCTTCTACGGGGCCATAACGTAAGATACAAGGTAATGGAGCCTTTTATACATTTTCGTGTTTCTTTAGAAATAAATAATGGACAAATGGAGTCTTTAAACGCCTCAGATGTAAAGTTATTCGCTGTCAAAGAGACGCCAAAATGAATGGGAGTCAATGGGATGCTAACAGCAGGTGATGGTCTGATAGCCAATGGCGGCGCCCGGGGAAGCTTCAACATAATATGAAACGCTGCCCCCCTGGGTCCAATGTGTATAGGCTACATCCTGATTTAAAATTCAAAGAGTCAAGATGAGTTTCCATGGTAATCAGTCGCTCTTGCGTCACGACACGCCCATGCTCGCACCCGCGCTGGATCCATCATTTTCATAGAGGTCGCAATGAGTTCAAACTTCAAAACGGCAAAAAACTCTTCACTCCCTTTTCCCGAAAAATCACTGTAAGTTGTCATGTGGTATCCGAATTGTGTTGCACATTGATGAATAACTCTGTCTATTTCTCGAGCTGAATAATTAACAAGTTTTGTTGGAAATTGAAAATATTCTCTAGTACCCGCACAAACGTGCGCTTATTTTCAGTCTTTTTTTATTCGTAATGTCTTTTATTTTCACAGATATGTAATCAACGCCCTTCAAATTAGAATAAAGATGGTGATTGTTAATGCTGAATTTGGATTTTCATGCATTAACAGCCACTATATCTGCTTGAATCAGGCAGCGTTGTAACGTGTAGCCTACATGATGTTTACCATATATAATTCGGTAACACTTTACAATTGTTAGATACATTTTTTTGTAGACAAACTATAAGTTGTCTTGAAAAAGCCTAACCTGAAAGTTTGAAGTAGTTTTAAAAGCTTGAAGTTTGACGTAGCCTACACAAAAAACTATTTGAAATATGTAAACATAAACAATATTGTACAATATACAATACTAGGCTATGTGCAGTATAAAGTACAGAACATCTGTATTTCTTTCTTTCTTTCATGGGCAAGGCTAGCCCCTTTTTAGGGGTGCTTCAGCACCATGCTTAAGCTATTGTTATCCAATTTTTTTGGCCTTCAAAACATCTTAAAATGCACATATGTAGATAAGAGAAATAAAAAATTGATGAATGAATGAATGAAACTAGTTAATAATGAGCATTAGATCATAAACGAATTTTTTTTTTTAACATCATACCCTCATTGGGGGCTGAGCCCCCCTAAAATGAAAATTCTAGAATCGCCCCTGGTTAGTAGAATATCTAAAGTGGACCATTGAAAAAAAAAAGTGTAACCCAGGGTATATTTCTACAATGTCATTGATAAAGGAAAACATTTTTTGTTTGTTTTGTGATGCTAAGTATCTGCCTTATTCCTAATGACCCTACTGTGTTTTAAATTATGTGTGGCACTTCCAGATTGGGGAACTTACATGCAAAATGACTGAAACATATAATTTCAAATAAAAATGTTGCGCTACAAATAATGCTTATCTGTCAGTTTGACCAAATGAGTCAATGTGGAACATTTAGTAAATTTTGCCAATTGTTTGTTAATTTAGTTCATTAAATCATTTTGTTGCAGCTAGTATGGCCTGCTTGAGCCTCTTGGCAATCATTTATACTGATATTTTCCAAAGCGTGATTTCAGCTGGCACAATGTATCTCCATGCATGATTTGTGTGACAACATCAGTGAACAGCAGGAGATTGGTTCTCATGCAGAGGACAAATGACAGCCCTTCCATATCTGTACAAGGCTAAACACATTTCTGAAGTGACAGGGTTGGGAAGCCATTTTAAAAGCTCTTGCTCTCTGAAGTCCCCACAGTTCACACGAGATACATCACAGTACAGTAGAGGACGAAATATGACAGGGACAAACTTAAAACAAGTCTGACTTCCCTCAAGTTGACGGCTAATGCAGTATTAGTGAAGGACAATTTCTGATGAAGTTCATATGCGCTGCAGGTTCAAAGTCCCCTGTGAAAACTTCTCAGTCTTTTGAGGTGCAAACTAAAACCTTACGGTGCATTTTTTTGTGTGACATTCCTAAACTTTGTGACAAAGATTGACATGTAGCAAAGACACCAGCCTCTTTTCCCCCCTAATCCTCTTGCCTTTCCCTCATGAACTTCAGTTCAATCATGATTTCTCATTTTCTGACTTTAGCTCGAGTTCTCACTTTATCACACTTTGTTCTCTCTTACTTTTGAAAATGTCATTTTTCTTAGTTAGTCTGACTATGGTTTGCTCTCTCTCTCTCTCTCTTTCTTTAGCTTTCTCTCCCTTTTCATTCTCCCACCATTTCATGCATCATTTCCCTGTCTAATTGTAGCTGGCTGAAACCCTTCAGCACACTCCAGGAGTGTCTTTTCCTCCTCAGCCAGCACTATTCAATTAGCCATGTCTAGCATAGCACTATGGTTCAGGGCAGAAAGCGTATAGTACTTTGTAACCCACTGCATAACATCACTAACTTTAACAAAAGGCCACTTTAAAGAAAGTGTTTGCATGCTGTTTGTAAAAAGTGTAATTCTGATTTTATGTCCCAACATTAAAATGAACGGTTTCAATTTATTTTGATGGTTCATTCAGTTCTGTTGACTATAAGTAACATTGCACCTACATGTCTACTAACTCTCAGTAGAGTGTTAGTAGATCAATAGACTGGTAGGGTTAGTGTTAGAATAAGTTGAAATATAGTCAGTAGCATAGGCGTAGCCACTAACAAAAAAAAAAAAAAAAAAAAAAGAAGAAAAAAGAAAAGAAAAGCCACACACCTATAAAATAGATGCCGAATTATTTTTTGCAGAATTATTATATTATTTTTATATTAAGTCTTAATAAAAAATGTTTTTCTAACCGTGGGCTATTGCTGTTTACTTACAATATTTGTTCATTTAAAATGTAATTTAATGTTTAAATTATTATCGCTAAAAAAATATCTGCCGACATTCGGACTGCCAAACAATCCGCAGACAGCTGCTGACTGTCTGACGGTAACCAGGTTGTGCTGTTGATGCTCTCACAGCCTCATGAGGAGAAATGGAAACAAATGAACGCAGCTCAAACAAAGAAACTCAGTTAACATACAGCGGTAAAAATTCATGTGGAGTTTATAACATAATTATGATACAGTTAAGCAACATGACAATCTGTCATTCGACAAACAAATTGTCATTATTGTCATTGTCATTGACTGAACACTGATGAGAATACTGCTTCAGAATAACTTATATTTACAACGCAAAAAAACAAGCACATTTTCTTTTTCTGGACAAGCACATTTTTTACTTGGACAAGTGAATGACGATTTACTTGTTCGAAGGACAAGCACATGAAAAGGCTTAATGTCGAGCCCAGAGATATATTTTGTGTAGTATTTATGGTTATGTGGCGAGCCTAAGTATAGTTTTACACATCAGCCCAGTCTATTCTGTAAAGTTAGTGATATGCAGGGTCAGGTTTTTTTTCATATTAAGCTGACAATAAATGTGGCACACACAGTTTTTCTTATGCACACCCAGATACTCTTTTCTGGCTACGCTAGTGGTCAGTAGATTAGTCAGTACTTATAGTGCAGTCAGTTCTAGTCTGTTGGAGGACCAAAAGAGTTAGCAGATATTAAGCAGACAGTCAACTAATACTCTAATGACTGGTAGTTGACGTAATTGCAAAGTTACAGTCAACAGAATGTTCAAAAGGGACCATTAAAATAAAGTGTTACCAAATCAACCTCCAAAACAGGAGGTAAAAAATACTAACACATACTGTATAACAATTATATACACTCACCTAAAGGATTATTAGGAACACCTGTTCAATTTCTCATTAATGCAATTATCTAATCAACCAATCACATGGCAGTTGCTTTAATGCATTTAGGGCTGTGGTCCTGGTCAAGACAATCTCCTGAACTCCAAACTGAATGTCAGAATGGGAAAGAAAGGTGATTTAAGCAATTTTGAGCGTGGCATGGTTGTTGGTGCCAGACGGGCCGGTCTGAGTATTTCACAATCTGCTCAGTTACTGGGATTTTCACGCACAACAATTTCTAGGGTTTACAAAGAATGGTGTGAAAAGGGAAAAACATCCAGTATGCGGCAGTCCTGTGGGCGAAAATGCCTTGTTGATGCTAGAGGTCAGAGGAGAATGGGCCGACTGATTCAAGCTGATAGAAGAGCAACTTTGACTGAAATAACCACTCGTTACAACCGAGGTATGCAGCAAAGCATTTGTGAAGCCACAACACGCACAACCTTGAGGCGGATGGGCTACAACAGCAGAAGACCCCACCGGGTACCACTCATCTCCACTACAAATAGGAAAAAGAGGCTACAATTTGCACGAGCTCACCAAAATTGGACAGTTGAAGACTGGAAAAATGTTGCCTGGTCTGATGAGTCTCGATTTCTGTTGAGACATTCAGATGGTAGAGTCAGAATTTGGCGTAAACAGAATGAGAACATGGATCCATCATGCCTTGTTACCACTGTGCAGGCTGGTGGTGGTGGTGTAATGGTGTGGAGGATGTTTTCTTGGCACACTTTAGGCCCCTTAGTGCCAATTGGGCATCGTTTAAATGCCACGGCCTACCTGAGCATTGTTTCTGACCATGTCCATCCCTTTATGACCACCATGTACCCCATCCTCTGATGGCTACTTCCAGCAGGATAATGCACCATGTCACAAAGCTCGAATAATTTCAAATTGGTTTCTTGAACATGACAATGAGTTCACTGTACTAAAATGGCCCCCATAGTCACCAGATCTCAACCCAATAGAGCATCTTTGGGATGTGGTGGAACGGGAGCTTCGTGCCCTGGATGTGCATCCCACAAATCTCCATCAACTGCAAGATGCTATCCTATCAATATGGGCCAACATTTCTAAAGAATGCTTTCAGCACCTTGTTGAATCAATGCCACGTAGAATTAAGGCAGTTCTGAAGGCGAAAGGGGGTCAAACACAGTATTAGTATGGTGTTCCTAATAATCCTTAAGTGAGTGTATATACTTGATATATACAGATAGAGTACTTGATTACTTGCCGGGTGCAGTGTCTTCATCCCATGATTCTTGAAGCGGTGCCCTTTTATATAATCTAGGAGAGGGAAACAGTTCAGGAACAGTCTTCAGCAAAAGTAGATTGTGTCTGATACTCTAATCTAACAAATTGCACCAACCAGTTTAGTAATTTTAGCAATTGTTTAGGTCTGCCACCAGTTATTGACATGGAACATTTTTAATTATAGTGAACTATAATGTCTAAATATTGACATATGTTATATGAATATATGTTTTACTTTCTACTCTCAGAATTATACAGATATATATATATATATATATATATATGAGGAGACAATATCTTGAGCAATGTTTTAAAACAAGAATATCTGCAGAACAGCTTGTTATATGTACACTACAAATGATTTATATAGCCTATAGTAATGATACCTAGCATTTCACATTACCAAACACAATCATGGTGACACTCAATATCACATTATTAAGAAAAGAGATGCACTGACCACATGTCACATAACCAAAGGGAACAACAAACATTACAACACTAGTGCAAATAATACAATATATTGCAAAAACAGCGATTAATTATGTAATCTGGATGACTTGTTGATGACTACTGTAGTGCATCATTGCAAACAGAGTCTGGCATCCTTCGGAAATCACAAAATTGAGGGGGGTGGGTGTTATGGCGCAGTGGTTATGAAGAAAAAAATTAAAATGCTATACTTCATGCTGAAACGCTTGATTTAGAGAATTGTCATTTCATGAACTAAATTCTTGCTAGTCAACTACATTTCTGGGTGACTAGTTGATCAGTAAAAAATAGTTGTTGTGCAGGCCCTAAGGAGAAGGAGGGAGGGTGCAGTCACGGTGAAAATGAGGAAATGAGGGAGAGCACAGAAATTATGGTACAGAGTTTGAAAAAAAGATCAGGGGGATGCAAAAACACAGATTATTCCCCTTTCCAAACTCATCAGTGTACCACTGCCTCACACAGCAGGATTTAACACACAAACACACACACACGGCACTGAGATACCCAATGTAATTATCAGCTACTTAATGATCACTGCACATCAACAGAGGCTCCATCCATTCATTACAAGTGCTGCTGGAGCCCCCCCACCAGGCTCTGGAGACATCTTATCTCAGCACAGACCACTCCGTGGGCCTAATTGAACCCTATTAACAAAACAAAAGTGTACCGGCTGCTGCGATTACTCCACAAACTGCAAAGATGGAGGACGTGTTAGTTATTTATTTTATATATATGCACTTTCAATCCCTCACAGGCTTATGACATTAAGGCTTCTGTTGTGTACAGTGGAAAGATAACGCAGGGAAATGGATTTGAGGGCAAGTGCAATGAAAGTTTTCAAAGGTTCATTGTAAAATAGGAAATGTTTTTATACGTAGACTTAGGGTATGTAGATATTAGTATAAATTAGGGATACCATCTTGATTAGACTTTAATTAGACTTTAATTAGTCTTTGAAAAAAAACAAAAAAAACAACTCAGTCTCACATGGATTTGCTAGTTTACTTGGGCTAAGTTTAACTCTGTTATACTAAGATAGCTAGATAGTCTATTGGGTAGCCTTATTCAGATTGATATGTCTGTCCTCCTTTTACAGTATGACTGCAGAGAGAGAAAAGGTAAAGTAAAATGAGATAATGGTAACACTTTACAAGAAGGTTCAATAGTTAACATTAGTTACCTTAGTTAACATGAACTAAGAATGAACAACACTTCTAAGGCATTTATTAATCTTTAGTTAATATTAATTTCAACATTTACTAATACGTTATTAAAATCAAAGGTTGTATTTGTTAACATTAGTTAAAGGCACACTATGCAGTCTCCGTTTTTCTCAAACAGCGACCCTTAGAGTCGCTGTGGAGTACTTTTATTTAACGTTACTGTCGTAAATACCACTCCCGCAGAGCCGTCCCGTCTCCGCACTCTTCCGACCGCGCTTTCTTCATCGACTCTGCCATGATTCACATCTGAAATGCGTGCTAGTGTCTTCCATAGAGGCTGCTTCATATGTTGTTGATGTAAGTGACGTCGTGCCGTAAAGCAAGTCGTGATTCTCGCGAGATTTGGCGGGGCGCCACCTCTCAAACTTGCATTGCTGGTTTTGCCTGCGGCGTCCCCCCCCCCCCTGCTTTGCTATCGGGATGATTCGCCCTACTACGAGTTCGTTAAAATCGAAATGATTTCGAAGCTGTTATTAAGGTACAAATCTTGCATAGTGTGCCTTTAATGCAATGTGAACTAACATGGACAAGCAATGAATACCTGTATTTTTATTAACTAACATTAACAAAGATTAATAAATACTCTAACTAATGTATTGCTAATTTTTAGTTCTTGTTAGTTAATACATTAACTAATGTTAACTGATGAACCTTATTGTAAAGTGTTACCGATATAACGTCTCCCCATAGGATGCACTGACATGTTTGACAAGTTCCATCATCCCTGTTAGATGGTGATGCCATTTCTTCTGTTTCTTTACTCCCTTCCCTCCCTCTCTCTCTCCCTATATACCCCCTCCCCTTCCGTCTGCTGTCTATCTCCCCCTTTAATAAATTCATCCTAGCATTCCACTCTGCTCTTTGACCTGACCCGGAGCAGATCTCTCTGGCCTCATGCTGAGGGAATCAGCAGTACTCTTAAGTGGCCCAGCAGGCACCTGACGATTTGCCCTTATGGCAGGCACACAGTGTCTCTTGCCTGAAACCACCAGGAACAGGAGATTGTGAAGAAGACTTTACTCTCTCTTTAGAGTCAGATGAAAGTATTCTGTAAATCCCTGTAATGTTTTAAATCTAATATATTTAAACTTCAGGCAGGGTTAATATAGATGTCTAAAAAAAAAACTGAACTCAACTGAATTAAAAGTTATTTTTTAATATATATTTTATTTTATTTCATGTAGTTGTCAAAGCAACTTCATTTAGTTTAACTTAATTTACTACATTAAGTAAAACTAACACTGAAATAAAAATGAATAAAAAGTATATATACATAAAATACAATTATTTTCAATTGTATGCTAAATTTATGTTGTAATTTTTTTTTTTTTTTACAAGGAAACCTAAAATGTATCTAAATTTGTCAATATATTTTAGAATCTATATAATAAATTGTCATTTTTTTGTATATTTAAATTATATTTAAAAAATGTTGCCATATGGGTAAATTTAATTAGGCTATTTCATTGTTGTTGTTTTTTCTGCTGTAGCAACCGAGCTGTTTTCATGTCTCTGTGGCTGAGTTTGTGCACACATTACTTGCATTCTTGCTCTTGGGAAAGAGCTTGCTAATTCTATGCTCATGAAACAGATCAGAACCATTGTTCAGCTTCCAGCAGTAAACGCTGGATCATCTTTAACATCTGAACATCTGTAATACCAACTTTTTCTAAAAGATAAATTTGACAATGCCCTTTCCACCATACTATCTGTGCCAAATCTCACCAAACCCCTGAGAATCCTCTCAGCTCCAGCCATGCCATCAAATACCTCTTCATCAGGCAGCCCCTTCCCTCCACCACCCCTTTTCCTCTCTCCATGGCAGCTGAGATGAGGTAGAGCGCTCCAGCTGACAGGTCTGAGCGATTGATGTTTGAACAATAGCCGACCTCCTTGAGCAGGGAGGCTGGAGCAAGAGAGAGGCGAGTACATTTTTAAAGAGCCGAAGACGGCTTGATTGATGTGCTCCCCATCCATTGCTCCTGCCTAGGAGCAAGTAATGGAGTTGTGTTTAACCCTGGTCTCCTGGGGAGGCTTTGGGGAGACGTGTGGAGATGGCATTTGTCAAGAGCAGAGAAGGCCTGGCTTAATCCATGGCTGCTGGGCTTTCTCCAAGAGAGCTTCATACTTTTATATAAAACAGAGTTCACTTTAGACCTGTTTCTTGGTCGGTTTTTCAACAGGTCTTAGCCATAAGCTGTACTGAACATGCATTTTGAAATTGTTACTGCCTTTAATACAGTAGCTTCTCCAAATGCATGTACATATTTGTAATTTGGAGGATTGGTTGAAAGAAAAGGGTGCTTCGTGTTTAATTTAGCTATTGTATAAAATATTGCCTGCAGCATAGTTTGAGCTTTGACTAAACAAGGAAAACAACACACCAAGCTATTAAAATGGCCTGGATGACATTTTTTACATAACCTGGAATTACCACCTCATCAATTTCACAATTAATGTTTAACACAACATGTTGTTTATCTTGCTGAAAAGGTCTGAAAAGCATATTTGAACAACACCCATCCATTAGCTGTTATTTCACTCATTCGTACTTGTTAAACTTATAGAGGTATGTTTGAAATACTCTAGTAAAGTGCACCAGAGAGCCTATTTATCAAGAGCTGAACTGCCTTTGTTTCCTTTCACAGTTTGAACGTAATATATGTTTATTCCTTTTGCTGGTATGTTTTGGAGGAACAAAGAATGCAAATGTTAGTTCTCAGTGGGGGACTATTTCTTGCCGGCTGTTTGCTGTTGAAGTTGACTATCATGCTATTGATTTTGGCCCATGGCTCTAATCCACAACTATTCCTTTGTGTTTGATATGTATCTGAGATGATGGACACCCTAGAGCTGGTTGCTAGCATCTCTCTCTCACTGTAAAAAGTGCTACACCCACAAAGTAAGTTTTATATACTTTAAATAGTTGTAATCTAGTTTATTTTCTTTGTTTTATACTAAAAAAGTATCAAAATACTTACTCTTTACTTAAAATATATCAGTTTTAAACTTTTAATATAACAATATATTTTAAATAAAACCATTGCAATTTATTTGAGTAGTTATTTGTATGTGGTTGTTGTGTACAAGAAATGTTATAAAAGTGAGTTGACATACACAATTTATTTGAGTAGCTGTCGATGTGGTAGGTGTGTTCATCAAACGTAAATATAAAAAAAAGATATACGTTGGCATTATCCCTTTTTCACTGGCGGGGACTTTCCCAGGCAGATGCAGTATCTTCCTCGGCACTTCAACTGTTTGTTCGTTGCAGCGGATCTGAATTTCAGGGACTGATGAGTACGTTGACGGTAAGTTGAGCAAATTTAGCCGAATGACTGGTGATGTAAAGTCACGTGAAATCGCTTACTCCACTAGGGAGCTGAGGTTAGGTTTGCAAATTGTACTGTATAGCTAGCTATCCTGCACACATGGCAAGCTAAGATGGCTGCACAGTGCTAGGCAGTGTGGTCAATCGGCAGACAAATGCGGTTGAGACCGTGTTGTTAATATGAAATTAAATAAGTGCTGTAGTCATGCCTACTATGTGTTTTAAGGCTACTTGGGCTTTAATTTGACCAATAATATCACTTTTAATCGTTAGTTAGCGTAAACTTAAACTAATATTTGACATTAAACGGTAAGTTAAAAGTCTTAGACAAAACACGTTAACATTAGTACTATGCAAGTTTAAGTTAACGCTAATTAACGATTAAAAGTGATATTATTGGTAAAATTAAAGCCAAAGTCCATAAAACACCACATCTTAAGCCAAAAAATGTAATGCACCATTACATTGAATAAAATGACAGATTTCTTTCAAATTTAATCTTGTTGAAAACACTTGGAATAATGTAAGTACTGTAACTCAAAGTATATAACTGTTATTTTGTAGACATTTTAATACAAAAAGTTACATATTGCTTTAAATTATTTATGTGGGTTAATAGTCTTGGCATGAACCTGAGGGGTTTCATCCTTGTATCATTCTTATCCTTAACATTTGTAAACAAATGGTGTGCCTTCACTATTGTTTTGCTTAGTGGGTGTATTAATATTGTGATGATATGGGGATAATTACGTTTGCTCTCGAAAGATATTCTACTCTGTAGCTTAAAACAGTGATGTGATGACCAGTCAGGTACAGGCAAGGACAATTGCATTGTTTTATTGTAATGCATCCTTTGAACCAGAAAAAGAAATCTCTCATGCTACAGTAGATCATGATAGTTTAATACCCACACTCTATGGCATTGTCATGGTAGACTTCACTCTGGTCACATGCTCTAGTCAAAGTATCCGTCTAGTATCCACCACCTTTAGCAGCGAAAACACAATTTTGACATTGTGTCTTATGTCTTCTACCTGTCTGCTATATTCATCTCATTACCTGTTTGTCTGACCAAACTCTTGATTCTTTTTTGTCCTCACCTATGGAGTCATGCTGAAACAGAGGTGCACCCTCAGCTTGGCAGTTGTCCACTGAAAATGTACATGTGCCATCATCCTGACACGATTGGGATTATCATAGAAAGACAGCCCGTGGTCAGAGGTGTGCCAAACCTGTCGAAAGCATGCTGCCTTCTGTTTGGACTTACCTATGCTATTGACCTCAAGTATCCCTCAAAACTGGTGTATACATTGCAGTTCCAGTGTGATACAATGTGATGTTATGGCTCACATTTACCTCTATCCAAACATTGCAGATTGGGCAGTTTGGATATTTCACTGTGCTGTTCAGAACAGGTTGAAAATACACTTATACAGTGTTTGTTTTATATTACAGTGTACATGTGTACACATTGTTATTGTCTTCAGTCTATCTTCTCATCTTTTTCTTCTTCAGTTGAATTTGTAATTGTTATTGACAAAGTCTGTTTATGTAAAGTTAATCACTGTAGATATAGACATTTAGATTTATTTTCTGAGGTTATAGCCAAGACTCAATTAAAATGTTTATTCACATATGTGACCCTGGATCACAAAACCAGTCATAAGTCGCACGGATATATTTGTGGCAATAGCCAACATTACATTGTATGGGTCAAAATTATTGATTTTTCTTTTAGGCCAAAAAATCATTAGGATATTAAGTAAAGATCATGTTCCATGAAGATATTTTGTAAATTTCCTACTTTAAATATATAAAACATTTATTTTTGTGAGTGAATGCGATCGCGAACATAAATGGACAACTTTAAAGGCTTTTGATTTTTTTGCACCCTCAGATTCCAGATTTTCAAATAGTTGTATCTTGGACAAATATTGTCATATCCTAACAAACCATACATCAATGGAAAGTTTATGTATTCATTTATTTATATATAAATTATTATTTATATATAAATCTCAATTTAAAAAATTTTACCCATGTGGTCCAGGGTCACATATGATTAGGTTAATTTTACAAAGAAAATAAAGTTCATAAAACCTAATTAAAATGAGTACAGGTTACTTGTAGCAATCCATAAATACGTTGCCTGTACCAAGAAAAGTAGGTTTATCTAACTGAGTAATACTAGAACTATTAGTTAACTCAACTTGATTTTGTTGCATTTGTATTAAGTAATGTTACAGTGTTTATTATTCTTAAAAAAGGCTGCAAGTTGACTCAACTTAAAACATCCAAGTTGCCTCACAGGCCACTTGCCTCACTTTTTATAAGTTAGATCTAGGTACTTTTTACAGTGAGTGCACAGTGCCCTAAAAAAAAACAAAAAAAAAAAACTAGATGGACAAGGATATTTACCATATGAATAACACAAAGAAAGAAGGACAAGAAAGTAACTATAAAAAAAAAAAAAGAAAGATATTTTACCAATAGCGATTTGAGCATTATTTAGGATAATGAAGACAACATAAACGCCTATCTAAACCAAAAACAAAAAAATCTGGTGACAACATTTCTTCAAAATTATATTATGTTGCTTCTTGTGTGACACTTTTTTAATTTCTAAGTAAGATGTCCAGTGAGTGGAGATAAAAATGCATTCATAGTATTGTGAAAGGCACTATGCGAAAATATGTTTGTCAATCGATAATCTGCCCCTGTAATTGTAATTTGAGTGAAAAAGAATAAAGGTTGTTGGTGTTTTACTGCCACTAGTTTTTATTTCAGCTGGAAACTGCAGGGAATTGTATAAATTGGTACGTTTTTGGAGTTTTGCGCAATTGTAGGTAGAGGCATGTTTTTCCAATGAGCTTAGGTTGATCTATATGTTTTTCAGTGTACAGTACTCAATATTGAGATGCTTCCAATACTCAGAAATTATTTTAAGCACATGTATGGGCCAAAAATACATTGTATTCTTGTTGTTTTATGTCAGTACTGTCAGTATTATTATATACTTGACAGTGCCTATTTATTTATTGTATCCAATTATGCACATAATGCAAACTGTGCCTACTATCACTGCCTTATGACTAATGTTACTCAGTTACACACATCACTGTGCATTATATATTGTGTGTTTTTAAGTCATGAGATGAAAATGCACTGACACTATTAGAACCATATAAGTACTGTTAAACACATTTGAAATGAGCCTTTACTGTCTCAAGTACTGTGAACATTTTGTAATCACATCTTTATATTTATGTATTATATTTAGCCATATTATTTTGTTTGATATTGTTTGTATTATTTGTAGCAGTATTTGATATTGCTTTTATACAACTGTTCAATAAACATGAAGTTAACTGTAACATACATTTTAGACATCATGTTGCCAATTACTTTTGGCTGTTTATTATTATGTCCATTTTGCACATTAGATTCTACAATGTCAGTGTTTCGACCACTCGAGTTTTTCACTTATAATGCATTTGTACATAGGTGGTGTGATTTGAGTTGATATATGTATTGATCTTTAAATGGATTGAAGGAAAAAAATAGGCATGAACTCTAAATGGTTAGTTGAATGCTTTCTGAAATTCTGGTTAGAGATTCCAAGCATTTTCTCAGTTTTTGACCAATTTCTGCAACAATTTTGTTTTTGATCAAGCAAGTGTTTCAGTGGAGGACAGGTATTATCTTGAAGAGGGAACTAAGAAATACATGATAGAATTTCAGGTTGTTGAAATAAGAGGCGGCTTCTGAGTGGCAGACAAGTAGAGAGGAATGAAGGTATGTGGGAACGTGGGAGAAAGGGAGTAAAGGAGCATGGAAGCAGAGCTAGCTGTCTGAATGGTGAAAGTCACCACTAATAAAATCTCTTCGGTTTGAGGTCAGCTAAGGGCAGCTTCAGATTGGCTCTGTCACAGAGCGGGGAAAAGTATCACAAGCCACACTCATGTAGGCCTAAATCTATTTCACTGGCACGTCTACTATCCCAGAGTGACAGAATGTGTCTAGCCCTATCGGTCTTTCATTCTCGTCATCCTCTATTATGGCTCACTGTGTATTATTTCACGGCTTCATGCCACTTTTCAGTAATGCGTCCATTCACATTTTCAAAGAACAACCTGCAATTAAGCAACATCCCATGAGGATGTGTGCTGTTGTACACAACATTTAAAAAGCTCAAGGACCAGAACTAGCTAAATGTTATAGAGATGAAATACTAAATCAAAAACAAGAATAACCTAATTTTAATATTTCTATAGCTGACATTTTTTATATAAAGTTATAAGAGGTAGTTTCCAAGTCCCTAGTTATCTTCAACAAAACATGACAAACTACTATCTGGATATTTTGGTTTTAAAAGTGTCCTTAATTAATGTAATTCACCTCACATTTAATATCAGGTGTCTTTACAGAGCTTGCATACATGGCAGCACTTCATTACAGAGAAAATGGAGTTGCTGATGCCTTTGAAGTGACTTCACAAGAGTAGGTCAGATAGCAGTGTTTAATGAAGTATGCCAAATGATTACAGAAAGCACGTAAAGTCAGCGTTTCTTTTTTGACATTAAATTTAACAAGGAGCTCTCCATCCCTTTGATGCGACAAACCTTTTTCTGGACAGAGATTTGGTATTTTGTTGAACTGTGATCAAGAACAGACCTTAATATTATGAGGAGATGCATATGGGATCCAATAGTATCACAATATGCAGTATGGTCGTAGTTTGCAATGTTATAGTAGATACAGTAAATGACAGTATGATGAAAGCTAAAGTTGCTCACTCAAGCCATGTTAGGTCCTTTTATATTATTATGATACTGTCATATCATAGATACTATAAATATGTCTAATGTAGAACACGTTTCTTACATTCAAGCCATTTGAATGTGTTTTGCTTGTGATACAGATTTGAACAATACTTGATGAGATACACTACTAATTGAGTTCTGCAGATAGTAGCATAAAGTACCTCATTAACTAGCGCTGACTGAAACGTCCCAGGTATGTCTTGATGGCACATGCTAATAGGTTTCTCAAAGAGAGTATGTTCTAAGAAAAAGCAAGAAGTCTAATTAATTTCCAGATTCTGGCTTTGATGTTGTTAATGGCCTCCAAACTTCATTAGATGAGCAGGTCCATCAGTGGAGATTTAAGGAGAGTCCCTGGTTGATGTGAGCTTTGCTCCAGAGACGCTGGCTAATTTTAGACTTGTTGTTCTGAGTGGATGCAGTGGCTTGAGTTTTGCACCTTACACCCTAAGAAATTTCTATGTGTACAAATAGAAGAAAACTCTATAAATAATGCTGGTAGAAATACCTTGTTAGTACATGTCCCAGTGCACCCAGTCAATATTTCACAAACATACATGCCAACGGCCATATGGAATGCGTTTCTATGCTCCTCTACTTTTTATTATTATGTTTATTTCATACTGCAATGAAATGATCTTATTTGCCATCATAGTACTGACATCTCATTACTTTGAGTGATTCATACTGAAGCAGAAAAACTTTTGGTGATCATTTATTTACCTCCAGAGTGGAAACCAATTAAATTGACTTGAGGTAATAAATGCCTCTGAGCTGAGCTGAACTGTAAATCTCTAAATGTGTCTTCTTGTCATCAACACGTCTCAGTAAGTGTTTGACCCTTCTTACAGTGCTTGCCCTTTAACTAGCAAGGTTACCCCCATATTAAGTTATTGGTATTTATTATGCTGAAAATCACATAGAGTCAAGGCAGATTGATTGCTAATGAGACTTAGGGCTGAAGGGGACAAAATCTGAATTATATTTGTTTATGATTACTGGAGATCTGGGCCTCTTTATTATAGATGAAAGCATTGTGCTGTGCTTGTAATATATATATGACGACATGTGCTGTGTATATCATAAAGATTTCATTATCACATATATGCTTTATCTATCCTTTATAGCAAACATAAAGCTTCTAAGCCTAATCACACACTTCAATCATTGCTAAAATTTCTCGGTTATGTATGTAACCCTTGTTCCCTGAAGGAGGGAACGGAGACGTCACGTCGGAACATCACTGACTTATTGGGATCTCGCCTGAGAGCCCAATCACCTTCGAGTGTAAACTGAATGAGCCAATGGAGTTTGGCGTGCGAGATTTGCATCTCGCTTTCCGCCCCGCAGCACAGGTTTAAATACGGGAGCAGATGCAACGCACATTTGTTTTTCGCTCACGAGCCGAGCTAGTAACCCGGTGGTACAGCAACTGTGGCGACAGGACGTGACATCTCCGTTCCCTCCTTCAGTGAATGAGGGTTACATATGTAATTGAGACGTTACCTCTCCGTAGGTCACTGACGTATTGGGATCCGTAACAAAGCGCCACTGTTGCTGCCCCTTCCAGCGCCCTGCACAAGCCTCCTACTCCCCCTGCACTTCATGGAGTGGACAACGGGACAGGGCTTACGCAGAGAAAGTCAATCACTAATGTTCCGCATGACCCAATGAGCAAGACTATTGGATAACATTGGGAAAGCCTGCCCTGTCTGATTTTTAGAAAGAGACGCTAGAAGAGTCCACATCCTATCTGTAGGGAGGTATCATGTGGAAATTACATATGGACTGGCCATTAGGGCAGTGTAACATATTGAATGTCTCTGAGGTGGCTCTGAGCAAATTACGAGGGAGTAAACACCAGAAGGGACGTCTCAGGGTCTCAGTGATAAGGCTTGGTTGCGTTCTTGAACGCACAATGCTGCCCGCTGGCGATAGAAGAGGGGGCTGAGAGTGGCAAAGCATAGCGTCGCACACCGCCAACCGCGCCCTCTTGGGATGGCTACCCAGAGATATGACTACCCAGAGATAGAGGAAACTGTTATTTATTGAAAATTTGAACAGAAATAAAATTGAATACATGATTCTCCACCCGGCCCTCCTCCGGGGGAGGGAGTGGTGCGGTCACCAACCCCCGAAGAGCTGTTTCCTCCATCTCTGGGTTGTGCTTACTCTTGCCTCCTGGTTTGGCGCAGGGGGGTGCCCTCGGTGATGAGCAGTTGGAGGTGCTGCAGCCGACGCCGGGGTGAAGGCAGCAACTGGCCGTTGGGGCAGGATGTGTTTGATAGATTTAAAAATCATGCTTTTCCCCCTTTGTTGTTTAATTCACGGGACCAGACACCAGTTATTTTGCCAAGAGATCTCTTATTTATTTGACCATATTATGTAAGACATAGGAGGGAGTGACAATAGACCAAACAAAGGTCTTCATTCCAGCATCTCTATCATCTCTCTGTCCTCTGGACAAAGAGGTTCAGTTTTTATATGCTACTGCCCAAAAAACTACATTACCAGTGGAACATATGGTTCCCATTAACATTGGAATGTATATCCAATCCCGGTGGAAACTTCATACACTGCATATACTTTCAGTCTAGCTTGTCTCAAAGTCTCTCTCACACATATGTATTCAAGAACAGGATGATTCACAAAATACAATGATTACAAATGATTATGAATATATATAAAAAGTAATAATACAGATACATAATACAACTGATTATAAATATTAAAACTACACTGTGTAGGATTTTCTCCCATCTAGTGGTGAAATTGTATATGACTACCAACTGAATATTACTTTCTAACCCCTCCCATTCCGAGGGCGTTTTAACTCCTATGGTGGCCATATTATTTCAAATCTGCCGGCAGTCGCGAGTAATCTCCCCCTTGCATTCGTCATGGTGCCACTGAGTTTAAAAATACGAAAGGCGAAGCTTGAATTTCCAGGTATGTCCCTCTTTGGCTAATGTATTTTCAAGATGGAGGCGCAACATGGCTTCCGCCATTCGAGCGACTCGCTCGTATGTATTCTAAATGGCAGATTCTACGCTTACGAGAATACTTGATTAGTTGGTAGAAGTAATTACACATTGATGAGCACATATCATTTTGAAAGAACAAAGTGTTTTTTGCTAAGAATCAACTTAAAAAATTACACAGTGTAGCTTTAATAAAAAGTAATAATAATACTGAAAACAATATTAAATGATGAAATTTTAGTCTTCAGAAGTGCACCTAATTGTACTGAATATGCACTTGTAGTGCACTTCAGATCTTAAAAGTTTTATTATTTTTTATATATTATTATATATTATTAATATTAACGGTATAAAAGGCCATTCAGGGTACATAAAGAGAGTAAACATTCATTATGTTTCTTAACACACTTTTAAAAAGTGCACTTTGTAATTGTCAAATTAAAACTTTTACATTTTAAACTTCCTAATACTTCCATACTAATGCACATCTGAAGCACATGATTACAATGTGAACCGTTTAGTGTAATTCAATATTTCAGTTAAAACATTTTAAATGTACTAAATTGCTTCATCATCAAACTTCATTATTACAAATGTGTGATTACAAATATATCTAATTACATGACATACAAGTTTTTAAATAGACATTAAGACATTAAATAACATTTTAGTTTACCATAAAGGCTTGTTGGTACATTCTTAAGTACACATTAATTTTAAAGACAATATAAATAATTATCAAATGACATATAAAGACATGTAGTTAAGTCCTGCTTAAGTGGGTTAAAAAGCACTCTCTTCAGCTTATTGTATTTAATTTAAACGATTTACATTTAAACTATAATACATTTTCATTTAATTGCAATTAACATTTGCATTTAAATAAATTATTTTGTATGCTAAAGTGCACTTCTTTTTCACAAGGTAAGTGAACTACAGTAGTGGCCATAAAGTGATGTCTGGCCTAGGAAAAATTTACATCTTCACTCTTTATTTAAAGTTGCAGTCCGTAACTTTTTGGGGTTAAAAATGATCCAAAATAATTTTTTTGAGCAAGTACATAACCAGCCAGTGTTCAAAACTATCTGCTTGCCTTAGCTCGTTTCAAAACGGTAAGCTTGTAATAATGTTTTTAATTCCAGTGGTACTGGTGGATTTCCACGGGAAATTTGAGCATGTCTTTGCGTCATTACGTCACATCTGTGCACATAAAGAAGATGTCTCGGCTAGTAGGCTATATTGCGTGTGAGGATGTTGGAGGTGGATATTTATAGCCTTTTCTCACAGCACTTGATGTAATTAAACGTATCAATTTGATGGCAGATCCAGAAAGGTTCAAATGACAATCACCAGTGAAAACTAATAATCAGAACAAAAGTGGATGTTACTTACTTGTTCAGATAACAATTTCCAGTAAAAACTCTTATGTTGGTCATACTTCCAAAAAGGAGAATCTGTGCCGTACATTCTCCTCAAAACATTGGATTCATCCACGCTGTGCCGTGCCGAGGCACAACCCACGTAAAGTTGATAATTCCGTGAATAACTACAATTGTAGATTTCGATCAGAGATGGCGACAAAGAGGAAAAACGATGGCCTGCAGCTTTAAATATGATCAAAAAGGTGTTTAAGAATTTGTAATCATATTACGTATTTGTGCTTGAAATCTATTGTGATAAAGCAATAAACATGCCAAATTGTGTGAACATAATTTTGGCCAGGCTGTCATACAAAGAAATTATAAACGTGCTAAAATAAGAGAGAACACTTATTGTGTTGTAGTCGGTGCATGGTTTTTCCTGTGAGCTTTTTGTTTTCTATACATTTACTTTTTTTGCATGCTAAAATAAAAGCTATAGCCGTGGCTTGCCTTTTTTTGCCAAATAACTTTGTGAGATAAATACCTGAACCAAGTTTAGTGTTTAATTTTTTTTTTCCTTCATATTTAAAATATTTAAAAAAATCTAAAATATTTTCCTCATATTTTGGTGGTTTAATCGATCTTGTAGGGTTATAAAAAATAATTATACCCTACGGGCATCACTTTTGATTGTAGCTGTATGCAGTGGCTTGCTTCTTTTTAAAATAATGTTATAAATTGTAAGTTGTAATTTGAGCTAGAAAATTCTCAGTCACCGAATTGCTGAGAAATGTATTTAGACTAACAGTTTCAAAATATGTATAAGGGAACTACTGCCTAACATAGGTAGGTTGAAGAGAGCAGGAGGAGTTGGAAACTGCTGCATTTAGCAGTTTTAGAGGGTTAGGTGAGAGATTCAGAGCACTAATGAGTTTGTAGTGAACTGTTGGGAGTTCTTGAACTGATCTCTGAGGCACTGGGACATGCTGACACTTCGTTTTGCTTTCTACCATTTCTTTCCTCCCTTGCACCTCTGGATAATCTGGCTGCCGCAACTATCTTGAAAATTATTGACTTATCTTTGATGTGAAATAATGACTGTTGTTGGAGTTATTACTGGATGTATGTGTCATCTAAAGTTAAAGACAGGCAAATGCATTGTCAAATATATCTACCAGATAGTAATCTTGGACAATGTGACCTTGCTGCTAAAATGGATTAATATTACAAAGTCCACTGTGTGAGCCACAGTTTGCATTTGTTCTAATGCAAGTTTGACTTCTGACAGACAGTTATTTGACACACGCTTACACAGTAACTTTACTTCTGATACATAATTCAACCTCATTATGTCCATTTACATTTAAGCTGTCAGATTCTAAAACACGCTGACAGAACCAGAGAGGACAGTGTGGGAAACAGCTCATCAAGGTGAAACAACAGGTATGTTTCAACCTTTGGGAGGAATCCACTGAGAATGAATGGTGTTCAATGATATCACTGTTTTCATTGTTTTAAAGTTCTATTCACTAAAGGAATTATGTAAATCAGTTAAACACATTATTAGTGCTGAATGCATTTTGTACTGCACAATTACCCATTTTGCAGGCCAGTTCTGAGTGCATTGTTGTCAAGGACAAAGCAGTCAACTGTGATCTGGCATTCCATGTGAAAAATAAGTGCACTTAATAGTATTGAATGTGCAGTGTACTTCAAATCTTAAAAGTATGTTTTTAAAAACGGCCACTTAAGTGTATTTTATCTCACTTAAATAAAATAAAAGGATACTTAAGTGTATTTGAGAGTACACTTTTATGATTGTTTCTTAACATGCTTGGGGGGGGTATATGATATATGACTAGAGAAAACATCTCTGGTTACTTGACTGTAACCCTGTTCCCTGAAAAAACAGAAACGAGATGTTGCGCTGACAGCACTATGGGAAAAGATCTTTGTCTGACCGGTTGTGATGTATGTGTGGCAAACACGCCAAGATCTTGGCTTTAAATAACCAATAATGTGCACTCATGAGAGGCTGTAAATAGATGTGAAACAGGTGCGCATTCAGGTCACTTTGTCTGAAGAGAAATCCTGAACACGCCCCAAGTGCGGGAATGCAGCATAGCGTCTCGTTCCCGCTTTTTCAGGAAACAGGGTTACAGTCAAGTAACCTAAAACGTTCCCTATAAAAAGCTACTCTCAATGCTGCGCTGACAGCGCTATGGAAACGAGAATATCAGTGCTGCAGCACTGGAAGTGTCTGGACTCCTCAAGGTTGTGTAGTGTATGCAATCTACTTGTACAGTGTGAGTTGGTAACCTCGCTGAAATCGCACACTGTATGCCTGGCTTTAGAGGGCAGGACTGGAGCCTAAGGATGCCATGCCAGGGGAGATATAACTCGTAAGATAAGTGTGCCTTTTGCTCCATTTGAGTTCCCTCTTCTGAACCCTTTTGAGTTCCTCCTCACCCCTTCAGCGTTGGACGTGGCGGAGCGTCCGATGCTAGGCCTATCACTCGTATGCTTGTGTATCTTGTGTTAGGCTGGGTCCATATGTTGTGATCCCTACGGCGATCCCATATGTGTATTCTTTCACGATATGGCTCCCTGCGGTGAGCCCGTGTCTTCCCTTGGCAGAGCCTGCTCTGCCATCACTGACCGGTTGCGTCTCCCCCCTGTTATCGGCTGGAGCCACCTCAGTGACATTACATATGTTGTACTGCCTGCTAAGTTCGCTCAGTCCATATTTGTATTCCCCACGTTACCTCCTTCGGGCAGGATGTGGCTTCCGCAGCGTTGCCTTCCAACGAAAGGTAACGCTTTCCCAGTGGTCCTGTGGCTAACCTGGCCTAAGCCCTGTCCTTTATCCGCCTCAATATGCGGGAGGATCAGGAGGCTTTTGTCTACGCACTGGAAGGTGGCAGCAATAGTCGTGTTTTAATTGGGATCCCAATCAGTCATAACGTACAACTACGTCGAACGTGAGCGACTGAAAGGGAACATCTTGGTTACGTATGTAACCCTCGTTCCCTGAAGGAGGGAATGGAGACGTAGTCCCGTAGCCACTATTGCTGGACCACCGCTGACCCGAGGTTCTGCTCGGCTCCTCAGAGAAAAACAACTGGTGCGTGCATCCACTTCCGTATTTATACCCGCGCTGCGGTGGGTGTGATGCAATTCACGCACGCCAATGTACATTGGCTTGTTTTTACAGTACTCGAAGATGACAGGCTCCCTAGCGTGATCCCAATCAGTCGTAACGTAGGACTACGTCTCAGTTCCCTCCTTCAGGGAACGATGGTTACATACGTAACCGAGACGTTTCTAAATGTGTAGGTTGCTATTTTTTATAACAAATGCCATAGATAGAAAGAAAGATAGAAAAAAAGTTAACATTGGCCTGAGGATAATAATGAGCCATCAGTGATCTTACCTGTAATTATGTCCTGATTGTAACAAATGCTATGGTTAAAAAACTATGATCTTTTTTTATAAGGCCAAGTACAAGTTAGAAAGAGCTTTAAAGTCTGGACCTTCTTGAATTATTGACTAAACAATTGTTTTTCTCCATGTGTAAAATGTGTTCTGTGTATAATGACTGGCTTTCAGAAATTCCAAGAGATGACAGGGAATTAACAGAAAATTGTAAGTAAAGATATTTTGACTTCCCATTGCACTTTGTAAACAATTGTTTGTTAACTATAGGCTATTATTTGATTGCAGATATGTTGTCAACCAACTTTGCATGTGTGGACCATTCTGCAAAATACCATTTTGCAAAAACAAACAAACAAACAAACAAATAAATAAGCCTCACGAGGGAGCATGCCCTGGGACCCCGTTAAATGGTTCACACTTCAACCCCCCAGTGTTCAAATGTGCATTTTTGTAATAATGTCAAATTTACCATAAATGCTTCTCAGCACATTTGGCAGAACTTTAACCATAAAAATAAGTAACTATTAAATTACATATAAAGATGTCCTACTAAAGTGTGTCCAAAAAAAACAAAAAAAACCCAACTGATTTATGTAGGAACATACGTTTCTTTTCACTGAAAAGAAAAATTAACTTAAATATGGCTTAGTGCTATGTCAGCACGTTTTGTTTAGATCCTGGCTAAAATGGATTACAAGGATAAGTGAATAAGACTCCACACTCAAAAGTAGCACAACTGTTTAGACCAGTCACCCTTTATTTTATATAGTTGATGCAAAAATCACAAATGTAAATTAATGCACACACTTACTGTTTGTACAGACTTAATCTTTGGCACTCACATTACTCATGTTTATGTTTCATCACTCTCGCTCTTTCTTCCATAAATAAATCACAAATCTCATCCATCTTTAATTAGCATCAAATCATGCAGAAATTTCCCAGAGATGAATTGACATGACCAATCATGATTACGGCCTGCTTTAACTAAATGGAGGAGAGCCATTTATGTTTGTGGCTCCAGTGCATGTCTGACTTGCAGTACTGATGTTTACAAGTCTCACCTTCAAATTAGTGAAGAGTATGAAGTGTGGGATAGTGACAAGTTTATCAAAAGTCTCTACTTATAAAAGCACTACTTTTTTGACCTCGCTGTCAAGTTCTCCGGTGAACATAAGAGAGAGCATTGATATAATGTGGGAAGACTTGATAAAAAAACAGGGCCCTGAATTTACAGTATGTGGGAGTAAAAGCAGACATTTAAATTCATAGAAACAAGACACAGAGGTAGAAAGAGAAAGATAACCAGTTCTGTATACCTGAGAGAAACAGAACAACAGAAGTGTGTAGGAGAGGTCAAGCCATTTAAATGTGCAACTACTGGAGCTCATTAATTACAATTCAGTTAAGGAGTTTTTTTTTCTTCTTTTTTTTCTGTGTGGTTGCAGTACACTGCTGTGACACGCCTCACTGAAGCACATCACCTGTGGGACTGCAGAGATGCTGTCTATATGGCATCTGTGTTCCTGTCAACCTATGTGCTTGTATTAGAATGCTGCTGTCATATATTTGCATCATAATTGCCTGCAACGCTGCATTAATCTGGCTCGACTATGTGGGATGGTATTGAATGAGTATATTATGTGCATTTTGAAGAGACAAGCAGATAGAGAGATCTGAAAAAAAGTAAGACTTGCGATAAAGTGGGGTTTCCAGAATTGTTATTATTATTAATGAAAACTGAATTTTCAATAAATACTTTTTTTAATTTTTTTATTTAGGTTACATGGTATATTATAAAACTTGAACCTTTTACAACACACCTGCATATATGAAAATCCTGCTACTTTCTTTGGCAGCCTGAAAATACTAAAATTAAAACTTTATTTGGAAAAGTCAAATAAGAAGCTAGCAAGTAAGCAAGCGGAAACTAAACTGAAAAAACAAATCGACAAAACAACAAAATAATATTATAATAATCGTGGTGTGATTTATGTATATATATGTATCATATTCAATCCTATTTTCCCATTAAGAGCGCAAACGTGTTGCCCTTTATCACTGTCTTTAATTGAACCCTTAGCTTGCAAGTCACATGTGCACAAAAATGCATATTTAGACATATTTGTAAGATCATTATGCTCAAGTAAGCAGTCCCATTGTTCTCTCTCTCTCTCTCTCTCTCTCTCTCTCTCAAACACACACACACACACACATACACACACACACACACACACACACACACACACACACACACACACACACACACACACACACACACACACACACACACGCACACACACGCACACACACCCCCAGGGACAGTTCCTGCAGACAGCAGAGAGAGCTTGTTCTCAGAGCTGCTCAGAGTGGCTGCACAAATCGAGCTTGGCACATCCAAGACTTAACATGTATGGTACACAACAGCTATGGCAGTGTCCACAATCAAAATACGTGATGAAACATTTAAAAGCTACTTCTTCTATCCTTTGCAAGACTAACAATTTATTTAGTAGGCTGTTTAAAATTCTGCAAAGCAACAGCAGAAGTCCAGATGCTTAATAAAAACGGTGCAGGTGGAGGAGTGAGTCTAAGGGCATTTCCTGCAGCAAAGGAAGGTAGAACACCACCATATATCACTACCTTTGAGCGGAGATATCCCTTGATGGTAATAATACTGCTCTAGTTTTAGTTTACATTTTAATTGGACAACTTCAAAGTGGCAAACCTAGGCTCATTGGAAATTTTACAAAACTCAAAAACCATACCTATTCATGTAATTCACTCACTGCAGTATTCAGCTGAAATGAACAATAGAGGGAGTACAACGACAACAATTTGTATTCCTTTTCACACAAATTTGGATTACGATTATCAATTGATGATATTTGCACAGTACCATGTTATGACCTCAAAGTAATTTACCTTACAGCATCATTTGTAAACAAAAACAGTTTGATGTTTGCTTCACATAACCAGCTTCAAATTGAACTCTTTGAGTTTCAGATCATCGCTGAACCTTTATGGTTATTCAAACAAAGTAAACTTGCTCGATAGCTCACCTACTATAGCATTGCACTTGTTATGTGGAGAGCTCCGGTCTGAGTCCAGTGAAACATGAGTCATGATAAAACAAAAGAGCTCAAAGACTTTTAGAAGCAAGATAAAATGTCATAGTTGCTTCTGCAAATGTGTTTCTCATTTATCTCATTTACTTTTGTTAACAATTGGTTTAACATTATTTTTTAAACGAGATTAACGCTACTTGCTGGACATTAAAACTTCCATGATATGTGCGAAACAACAAAAGTAATTAATTGTTGCTAGATTCACATTCATCGGCTAAAACTGAATGTTATTTTAGAGCCACTCACTGGATATTTAACTTTCAAAAAGCTTTGCAAAACATTCAAGAAGCAAAATAGTATCATTTTGCAGAAATTTCACCAGGGGCATGTATTTCCAATGAGCCTTGGTTGAAAGTGGCATGTGTTTCTTGAGTATTTTCTGCACAACTAGCTTATGTTACCAGTCTCAAACATGGAAGGATGAGAGGTCTCCAAGATATTACACTTAAGCGACTTCAATAAATGATGTTTTATTAACAAAGTTCGGGAGGAGCAGGTTCAGATAATTAACCAAATTATGCACAGCTGGAGATTAATCAGTAATCAACTCAATGACAAAGTATAAATTCACAGCAGACCTATCTCTGTTCATTGAAAGTTTGTCAGCATCCCTCCTCCACCCCATCTCCTCACTTACAGTTCCATCTACACTTACCAACTGGGGGGAGTACTCTGGGTTCGGGCCTAACTCCGAGCTCGGAGCCCTCCCCCCGGACAGCACGCCAAATACGCATAAACTTATTGTACTAATTATATGTAGATGTGAACTCGTGAAACATCTAAATTAAACATTTGTCCAAGTTGACTTTAACCAATTTTACTTTGGATATAGTGAAGTTCTTTACCCTGCTTCAGTGCAACAAACGTAATAAATTCAACAGGATAACCAAATAATAGTGACTAATAGGGCCCTATCTTGCACCCAGCGCAATTGACTTTGTACACCGACGCATGTATCATTCCTATTTTGCACCCGCGCACAGCGGACTTTTCCCTCCACAGACGCACGTTGGTAAATTGGTAAATTAACTTGCGCTCCCGGGGGCGGTTCAGCGCAAAGAAGAGGCGTGTTCCGGAGCAAATGTTCCCTGGTGCTATTTTGCAGGTTTAGAAAACAATTCCGCAACGCGCCACTGACTTTAGACTATAGGTTTTTCCTGGTCAGTGGCGCGTTGCGCATGTTATTCATATGCTATTTTAAGGGCGCATGCTTGGCCATAATCAATGTAGCGTGCACAACACTTTGCTTTTCTCATCTACACACAGACGCAGCAGTTCTCATTTTTAGAAAACCATACATTATTACAAGGAAAAATATTAACACACGAGGGAAATCATTGTTGTGTCCATGAAGATGTGAAAAAATAGGCCTAAATCTAGCTTACACATTTACCAAAAATTTTATACGCCTGTTTAACCGAAGCTAATTTGGGTGGGTTTCTCCCATCCCCATACAATGTCACTTCTCTGTGTTTTACGGCCCTGACGAGAACGTCGGTCTCCTCGGCTGTGAACGCTCCTGGCGTGCACCTGGCAAATCCGCCGTTATAATAGCAAACCGCCATGGAACAAGCGCGCCTGCTCTTAAAGGGAATATGAGATGTCGCTCTGATTGGTTTATTTCACGTTACGCCCAAACCACACCTATGAATAATGAAGCTACTTCAGACCAACCGATTTTAGATTACCACAAAGTTACTTGCGTTTCGCGCTTGATACTTGCGTTTCAGATCGTTAAAATAGGGCCCATGGTCTCAAATGTGCTGAAGGTATGCTGTTTTAACCCTTATGAGTGTTAACCCCAAAGGAACCCACCATTTTACATTACGTTACTGTTATGTTTATTTTTCCTTGTGTCTTCATAATATCTGTGTATGCTTTTTGATGTTTTCTTTGAGTTTCAGATCATCGCTGATTTGCTAACAGTGCTGCCGCCTGCCAGCAGAAATTGGATGATCAGCTGGCGGTCCTTTTAAAAACTCCTCTTCCGCTTGACAGAGGGACTGTTGCGGCTTCGGGTCAGTCGCAATGTCTCAGACTTCCTGCCAGCCGCCAGATCAAAATATTATTTTCGTGTTTCTTTTGGTTGTGTGTTTTATTTAGAATGTGGTAATGTAGGAGAGACCTGCTCTTTTGTTTGGAACTTACTTATTCTATGTTTTTGATGAGCGTAGTTAGGTAAGATTTATTGTAGTTCATTGTCTTTTCTTTGTGTTAGGTTATTTACGTTGCTGTTTAATTTCGTTAGATTGGGTTTTCTTTGTTATTTTGGGCCTTGGGTCTCTCTGACGAGAATACCGCTCTATTGATTTATTTCTCTATTCATTTTTGTTAATGAATTCTACTTTGGGCCGTGGGTCCTTCAAACGAATCTTAACTGATTTATTATTTACTTTGTGATTCACAATACATTTTTACTATAATATATTGTATTCGCCTTCTTTTGTATTCGCCATTCAGTTCTTTTGATCTGACGGCCTGCTGGAAGCCTTTCGTACCTTTTTCTTTCATTTATTGCGTCTTACCCCTAACGGACATAATAGTTACGGTTTCAGCTTTTCAACATAGAAAAATGCATTGAATAAACCCAATATAACACATATTACAGCTCAACATGGAAAAACTATCAAAATTACACAGGATTTTAGTGATTGTTTCACTTAGTTACACACCACATTTGGTGGTACCTACAGGCATCTTATAGAAAACGCCACCTACAGGCATCTTATAACAAATCAAGGGCTATCACTAACAATTATTTTGGTAATTGAGAATCAAACATCAAAAGCAAGTAATCATATTGAACAACACTTTTAAAATACATAATGTAATATACATAATAAACATAATCAACTTCATTATGTATTATAACAAAGGCCTGTCATGTATTATAACAGAGGGCGCCAACGGCCTTATGATGGTTACACTTTACAGCATGATCAAATCCTTGTTTAATATTGGCCGAACAACATTTAGGCTGCATCTGAAATCTTAAAAATGCTGCCTTCGGAGGCTGCATTCCAAGGTAGGAAGGCATCAAGGCATGTCCAAATTCAGTTCCTGTCTCCTGAGATACCATCATCTGATCGTTTTTTGAAGGCAGCATAGATGTATCCTTCGCTTCCTTTGATATCCCACAATCCTGTACTTAAGCTGTAAGCTAAAAAATAAAAAAAAAGTTACAGTTGGTGGTCAGGTTGTGTGTAAATGTATGTTTTTGACCAGTGTTTTTTTTTTTTACTTTTGATGTAATTTCTTTAACCCAGTGGTTTTCAAACTTTCTCAAGAGCGACCCTTTTTTTTCAAAAAAATTAATTGACGCGACCCATAGGCCTATATAGGCCTATTCTTAAGCCAAGCATACAGAATACAATGGGGCTAAAGGCACATTAGACTTTATTCTCATTTAAAAAGTGCTCTGTTGTGCACAACTGGCACAACAATTCAGCTCAGCACTTTTCTTAACAACCGCTTTTGATGATGCACGTGCAGTGGCTTATCCGTGACGCGATCGCAACGCAAAGTTGATTCTGCACTCTTTTGATCTAGCTAAAGCTACAGGTATGCTAATGAACCGGTTAACCATTAACCTGTCACAATGAGAGTCACAAGCAGTTTATTGACAAACGGGTTGAACTGATGGAAACACTCAAAACACCACAATTAGCAGGCGGGCGACCTGGAAGCAGATATACAGGAGAGGGTGAGTGATACAGTATGAATAGTCCTTGAGCGGATGTCAACGGGTACTGGAAGAAGAGGACTCCAACGATCTCCAGAAGTCTGGGAACACAGACGAGATCTAGGAATTATCTCCGCAAGGAAACCAGGCACCGGAACTGGGTAAGAGAGCACAAACAGGAATGACGAACCGGCACCAGGCAATAATCACTCCTGCTAGATATAGGCAGCTAACAACAGAATTAACTAGCTGCAGCTGCAGGCTGATTAACTGATCAGCTAGTTACTAAGCAACAAACAAGACAACACACTCAGATCCCACACCCATAACAACCAACAGAAACACAAAATGAACACACGGATCGATGAACCGTGACATAACCATTGTAAGAATTTTAACCAATTAATAGCCTACTATCGTTTGCTGTATGCTTAAAAAATACACAAAAAAATATTCCACAACAAATCCTTTAAATTTAATGATATTCAGAACAGAACAAGAATGAAAAAAATATCTATAAACAAGCCAAAACGAAACAATTTAAAGCGAAAGTGAAAGTAAGCGGCGTTGGGCTCACGTAACTCTCTCATTCGAATACATTTTTTTCCATATTCGCGATTTATTTGGATGCTAAACCATTATTTATTATAGGCTTCTAAGAAAAAATGTCCCCCCTGTTACCATAGGAAATTACGCCCATGGGCTTCTTTGTACTTCACTCACGTTCCAATATCGATTCCTCTTCAAAAAAAAAAAAAAAAAAACACCCTCCTCACATGCGCAAAAATGTGCTTGGAAACATCACAGTGGAGCGGTGCTTACGCTGAATGGCACGAATTGTAGGTTATTGACTATTTAAACAGAGCAGTGTAATTTTTATGTTAGGTTGACTATTTTATTCTGATAATGAACCGGCTGCGATGTCAAGATTGCAATGCTGGAATATGTTGTGTGTGTGTGAAGCGCCGGCATGATGGAATCATAAAAATATACTCCGTTATTTTGTTCATACAGGACATCATTTGAAACTGCAAAGTATTTATTTATATTTGTGTACACTCACAATAAAACACAACATTGTGCTTTTGTAAAATAAAAACAAACAAACTGCCGTCTCGGTTTCCTTTCCGTCAACTTGTTTGTGAGGCGCCGCGCCTCACAGAAATGAACCAAACTCAGCAGCATGCTGTCAGTTTTTGCTTTCGTTTTATTAATCTATTAATTGTTTAAATAGCCATATTTCGCGTGTTTCTTTTATATAGGCCTATAGACTATGATTTTATGAAAACAAATTTTTGTTTTTTTATTTAATTATATTTTCCTTAAATCATCCTGGCGACCCATTTTTTAAGTCGCGACCCAGGGTTTGAAAACCACTAAACCGTTAAAGTTTAACCCTTTCATGTCTGAAATATGATAACCTCAGTCAGGATTTTTTTTTCCCCCTATGTGTTTTATTGCTCTTAGGGCATGACAAACAAGATTTGAAATGTTCGATTTTTTTACACATTTTTTTTCAAATAGATTTTTCAGATGTCCACTTGCACTTTAAACTGAAGATATACTGTATTAAACAGAATACAGTAATAACACAGCAATACTGTGTGTATTTAACAAACCAATCAATGAAATTATATAAAATCATGTGAAAACTAAGGTACCCATGTTTCAAACGTGCAATTTTAAGCAATTCCTAAATCTGGAATTACAGTTAAACATAAAATGAAGTCACTGACAGTTACAGTAAACACTAGCCAAGATATCTTGTGTCAGGGATTACTATCATTAATGATTAACTGCATTTATACTCTATTATTTAACAAACGTCTACATCCAATTAGTCTCGACGAGTACCACCTTTTTGAGTTAGTATGCAACATAACACACACATGATCTGTATTTCTACTCTTTTCTAATGTACATTGTATACATTCCATTTACACTAAGCACTTATATCACTATTGCTTGACAGGGAGTAAAATACATAATAGGCACACAAGTCATTTATGCTTTCTCAGTCCCCTTCGTCGTGCCTAATGACTTTGCATATACTGTATGACTCAGCACTGCACTTTAAGAGATAGTTCATCTATCTCATCAAAAAAACTGTCATAATTTACTCACCCAGATGAGTATGACATAAGATATTTTGAGAATTGTATTTAATTTAATTAATTAATTTATTTATATATATATATTTTTTTTTTTATGTCAACCATTGGTAATATTCCTCAAAATATATTATTTTCTGTTCTGCAGAAGAAAATAAAGCATAAACTGTAGGTTTGGAACAGACTGGAAATATGATGGTTGAAGACAAAATTATTGAGTAATAATAGGCACCCCCATTTTTTTTTTTCTTTGTTCAGTTTTAATACTTAAGGTCTTTAACCCTTTCATGCATAGAGTTCACTACAGTGGACAGCTAATCAAAAAGCATTTTCTTGCACATCAACCTCTACTTTGGACTACTTTACAGAAAATTCTGATTAATCATATGTCCACTATTGTGGACATCATGCATGAATGGCTATATTTCAGCTACAATTCATACTATTACTGTGACTGTTGTTTTTGAAAATACTTATTCTGCAGTAATATTTTTTTGACTGTAAATAAATGTATTTGTGTAATTAGAATGTAATTTGCATTAACATAAAAAAATAATGTGATTACATAATGCATGTTGCTTGTAATGCATCACTTTACTCGTTATATCAAAAAGTAATTTGATTACGTAATGCACGTTACTTGTAATGAATTACTTTACTTGTTAGATCAAAAAGTAATCTGATTGCGTAATGCACGTTACTTGTAATGAATTACTTTACTTGTTAGATCAAAAAGTAATCTGATTGCGTAATGCACGTTACTTGTAATGAATTACTTTACTTGTTAGATCAAAAAGTAATCTGATTACGTAATGCACGTTACTTGTAATGAATTACTTTACTTGTTAGATCAAAAAGTAATCTGATTACGCAATGCACGTTACTTGTAATGCGTTACCCCAACACTGCTCATTTCAAATGAGCTTGAAAACACCTGATCGCTAGGTTTTCTCAGAGGAGAAACTATGTTAGAAATCTGTCCATCTTGAACATAATCAGAATGATCAATTCTCAGCTAATAAGGGTAAATTGACATACTCTGGTACACTAGAGGGTGCATCTAAGTTGGGTTTCCACAGTTGTACCTTGACAGGCTGAAGAGATCTCTGATGGAATCACGTCCTCATGTTTTGATTTGAAAGATATGCTATGGTCAACTTGTATGAAGTTCAGTTGCCTTTGCAATATTTTGCATTTAGATTTTTTGTGTCATGATCCTGGTTTTCTCTCTCTCTCTTTCTCCCTCTGCTGGTCTCATTCACACACTCACACACACCCTCCTTTTACACACACACATACACTCACTTATACTCAGCTGTTCCTCATTACCTGTTGCCATCACGCTCATCCATTCCACACATGTCCCCTCTTTCTCTCTGATTAGCACCACTACTTCTAGTTCTCTTCTTTCCTTTGTCCTCTGCCAGATTATTAACGTTGAATACGTATGTGTCTGATCTCTCTACCACCAAGCCTTGTCTTGTCCTGTCTGGTCTTTACGACCTTCTCGTCTACCTCCACCGCCTTAAGTGTTTGCGCTAAATCTGAGCTCTGCCCAGCTCACCTGCCGCTGAATGCTGAGATCGGTTCCGTGAGTACACCAGTCTACGGCCGCTGCTGCTAGCCACCACTGTTCTCATCTACAGACCTGTTTTACCCTGCCTTGGGTCTTCATCTGCTTTTGTTGATTATTTATGAGAGACTTTCTGTTAGCCAGCCAAAGCGGCCAATTGCCTAATTTCTATTAAAGATATTATTACCTGCTTTCGCTTTTGGGTCCTCTCTCTCAACTCTGACATTTTGTATTTGATAAACTGTGTGTGAGCTGAACATTTCTTTTCATTCAGTGTTTCTAACCATCAAGGAAATGGAACTCATAAGGAGAGTTTGCCAAGCAACAGGTGCCCTATTGCCATGGTAACTGCAAAAACAACCTAATGAAAGATAGCTATGATTGGCTAATTGTGTTACTCGAAACAGCAGAGACTGAATGAGATTTGGACCTTTACCGGGAATGTGGTGTATGCAATAGTCATCACTCACACTCACACACATGAATGTTAATGCTTCAATTATGAGCTGATTATTTCGAGATTGCAACCGACAGAATGTCTCTATCGAGGCCTCTTCAAATTGTTTCATAAAAATGTCTGGGTCAGCAGTGGTTTCCCATATGTACCTTACAGGTCATCACCATTCTGCCTGTGCTGAATCCGAACCCCCTTCCTTCATCTTTATAAACAAAACCAATCCTCCCATTCGCATTTGCATTGTCTCTTTGACTCCATGACCCCAACTCCACCCCATAATGAGGATGGGGATTTTGAGTCCTATTCTAAATGCATTAGGACAGTAAACACATCACAAACGTCTAATTGTGTTTATGCTGCTTCTGTTTTTTTTTTTTTTTGCTGGCCCAAGTTTTTGTTTCCTGTGACACCAACGTGACCGGTGGTCCATTATGAATTCTGCACAAAACCTCAATAAGGGATCTCACAAAAAACAAACAAAAAAGCAACAACAACAACACCTTTCTGTGTCACCAGATAATTACAACATTAATGCAACACTGCCTTTCCATCTACACAGTGATTGGTGGTAAAAGGAGGCTAATTAGCATGCGACCACACCATTCAACCAAAATTTGTTTTTAAACAATTGGCCTCTGTGTGCACGGCCCTCCCATAAGCACTTATGTTATTAATGGAACAAAACTGAATTTAAAGAGGTACACATGTCAGACACCACTTTTCTGCCACCACAGTCGCTGCTCTGGAGAGACCACATAAAAGGCAATTATGGCTCAGAGTAAACCGTGGGATATTGGGAAACCAAAAGTTAGCATAACATTAACACTTTTTGATTTGATTTGCATTACACTGGTACCTTTTGAGATCCTTTGTATTCTGGTGTGTATTCCCTGTCTCTTGTCTTTTAAAGGATGAGCCATGTTGATGGACTTTTAATTACCCATGAAGCTTTTCCTTTCAGGGATCACAACGACTGGTTTCTGAAATAATCAGTTCATTTGTGTCCCTTATTACTTTTTAATCTAAGAGAGGAGAGCAAATGAGTGAATGCGCTGAATAAAACTGTGGTGTCAATAATAGGATTTTAAAGAGGCAATGACTGCAATGGCTGTGTTGTTCATGTTTTAGTGTTTGTTAGTGTTTCCCACAAACCTCATATGATAATGTATAATTTTGAATGAAATATGAATTTAATTAATAATCAAATTATTAAAAGGAATAAAAAAATAAAAAAGTAATAATTTACATTACCTCATGTCGTTGCAATCCCTGTATGAGTGACTTTCTTCTGTGAAACACAAAAGATATTGTGAAGAAAGTCGAGGTCAAAACTATAGGCTACCTAGAATTTAATTATACAGACAGAAACACAGAGACACATAGAGGGTGTGTCTCAATCAGCTCCCTAGTTCAGTAGTCAGGGCAGTGATCAGGTAGTTGTTTGCTCCCTAAAAAGTCCAACAATGCAACATGAAAACCAGGCAGCATCGATGCTCACTATGTTCCCTTTACAGAAGTTCTGAAGCGTGAAACATAAATCACATAAATCACCAAACATAATGACATGTGATAGATGTTCTGAAAAAACAAAACAAATCGTTATTTAATTATATTTCAGTATAAACGTACATCGCTAGACAGGTACTGAACTTAATCTAGCTAACATTAATAATTAATTAACAGCTGAATGTTGCAGGTAACTGTCAACAATTATGTATCATGATGTACTTTAAATACCATTAAAAAAAAAAAAATGTCAGGAAAATGTCAGTTCTGCTGTTGAATTCCAGTAGTGACGTTATACAAAAAGAGTGTTGTCATGTCACCAGCAGTGTCCCAATGTGTAGTGAGCCAGGGTCCTTTCTGTCCTTACCAGTGCCTGAATTTGTGCCCAGTACTGACATGATATACTGATTCATGATGTAGGGAGCTGATTGAGACGCACTCAGAGTGTTTGTACACACTGTCAAATGGATTATACTTTCAAAGACTATGCGTTCTGCTGTGCGCCTATGCAAGCATTCGCATTAGATCTGAAGTATACTTTGGGCTTTAAGACGTGGTCACATTTACCATTGTTACAAATTTTTACAGGCAAAAAACAGTCAATTAAATAGGAATCCATGCGATTGGAATTTCGTCTGAGGGCAAAATATTTTCTCACAAAGATTTGTGAGAGAATCTTTGTGAGAAAATCTCTGATCCCTTCCTAACAAAACAGATGAACTACTTCTCCTCACCTGCACAAACAAAGACTTTTCAAAATCTGCAGCATTTTGCTTTACTGCAACCTGGCTGAGTGAAGCCATTCCGGACAATGCACTACATCTGCCGGGCTTCCAGCTGTTCAGAGCAGATTGCATCAAAGTCAACGGGAAAAACAAAAGGCTGTGGACTTTGCTTTTACATTAATGAAAGTTGGTGTATAACAACTCTGAAGAAGATGTGCTCTCCTAATTTAGAGGCACTCTTCATAAACTGTAAACCTTCTTACTCGCTGCGGGAGTTCATCCATCCAAACGCGTGTGTGAGTGCTGTACTGCAACAGCTGGCTGAACAAATAACAGAAACTGAACAAAGGTCTTGTAATCATTCTTGGGGATAATAGATAATTTAATAAAGCAAATCTCTCCCGTGAACTGCCTAAATACAGACAGCACATTACATGTCTCACAATAAAGGATGCATATCACTCTGTCCCACGTGCAGCTTTGGGGCTCTCTGATCACTGTCTAGTTCATCTTATACCGACCTACAGGCAGAAACTGAAATCAGCTAAACCTGTAATAAGGACTGTTAAAAGATAGACCAATGAATCAGAGCAGGATTTACAAGCCTGCTTCGATTGCACTTACTGGAGTGTTTTCGAAGCTCCAGCCACCGATCTGCACAAGCTCACCATACACCCTACATCAGTTTCTGTGAGGATATATGCATTCCTACCAGGACATTCTTAACATTCAATAACGATAAACCTAAGAAACTCAAACAGCTTCGTCACGCCAAAGAGGATGTTTACAGAAGTTGGGATAAAAATATTGTAGAACCAGGCCAGAAACAGGCTAAAAAAGGCAAGGCTGGATTAGTACCCCCAGGGGCCCCTGGGCACTGAAGCTCATGGGCCCCCCTCCCCTACCTGACAACCACACCCTCCAAAGGAGGAGATTAAAAAATATAGTGACAACCAGTAAAGTGCAGGCAGCTGACCTTCGCACCACCAGACCCACTCCACACAAACACACACACACACGCGCACACACACACACGCACACACACACACACACACACACACACACACACACACACAATACTAAGGCAAAGGTGTGGGATTTGACATGCCAAATCACTATTGGTCAAAAGCTGAATGACTAGTTCACAAGACACAAGACAATGATACAATGCATAAAATCATCCCAAGGCAGTGTATGGCTCAAGAGACTATTTATATGGCAATATAGTGTTCACTTAAACTCACCAAAGCAGAAAGCACAACAGTAATTACGAAACGTGATTGACTAAAGATACAACAATGCCGTCACACAACACGAAGAACAGTCACTAAGTGAGTCGGGCAACTTCACAGACTGCAAAAGCAAACAGACACTGCACTTTACAACTAAGTCTCAAACAGGCCTATAGCAGCATCACAACATGATGCAATTCACATTCGATATGCAAACAGCATTTCAATAAACTCAGGCCTGCAGGGTGCAGGGTCTTCAGAGATGATGGTACCTGAGGTGTCATTACCTTGTTCTGTTTGCTGATGATGACCGGCCTCATCTCTGTCTTTTCCACAACAACTTAGCTAAAGCTAAGGTTAGCTATCGTTAGCTGAGGCTGAGCGTAGCCGGTAGAGGGCAGCGATCCTTCCAAGCTAACGGTGGTTAGCTCCTTGACATCTTCCTCTTCATCATTCTTAGCTCTTTTAAAAAAGCTATTTATTCGCAGGACATTTTTAATAGCAGTCGCTTCTTTCTCTTCCTTTTCCTTCTTTTTTTCTCTTGGCAGCCCCGCTGGGCTTTTGGTTGCTTTCCGATTGTAGCAGTATGAGTTAACTCATAACGAGCTGGCGTTCTTTTTACCAATTACTGCCACAGGCCCCCCCTATAAATACAGGTAGTAGTCCTTCTGACTGCCCTCTTGCTCGCGGGTGACGGAAGTGCGTCATACTTCCGAGTCACTCACTCCGGGTGTTGCTCTGCTGTAGGTAAAGTAGCGGCTTTGTTGTCTTTGCCCTTATTCCATTGGTATCGGCTGCCGTTATGTTTACTATGCATTGAATGCTTATAGATCTCCGGTTGGCGGGCCAGCCCTTTGTTCCGTCGTTCAACGCATTTAAAAGCGGATGTTACTGAAAGCTGCCTGTACTGTTTGTACCCTTTGAGCTGCCTCCTCCTGGGTGATACAAAACGCTGCTTGATCGGTATGTAGGATACATGATGTAGGATTTATTTGTTTGATTTGGGGTTAATTCATTTTTATTTTATAAATAACAGGAACTGGGCTGGTTCAACTGGAGATTGACGTCAGCCGCAGAGTATTTATTCACTAGCTGCTGTTTTGCCTGGATTGCTGTTTGTTTAACGCACATTTTGAATATTGTACAATCAACTTTAACGTCATCTGATTTCTGCACGTCCGTCCTGGAGTGTTGCTTGTTAACGAGTATATTTTGAATATTGTATCATCAACTCTACTTGATCGCTGCATGCCAGCCCTGGACAGCTGTTAATGTGTACGCTTTGAACATTCATACCAGCACTTGTACGCGATCGCGCTACCTGCTCGTCCTGGACAGCTGTGTTCTTGTGTGTTTTGAACATTACGTACCAGAAATTCTAACGTCACTCGATCACTGTACAGCTGTCTTTTTAATGCAGATTTTGAACATTGCATCATCAACTCTACTCGATCGCTGCCCGCCCGTTCTGCCTTCACGGCTACTGGGCAATCACGGCTACTGGGCAATCACGGCCACTGGACTCTCACGGGCCACGGCCGTACGTTTGACTGTGCGAGCCTCTAGTTTGACGTTGGGCCAGTGTTTTAACTGTTTGGATGCAGTTGAAGGGGTTGGCTCTTTACAGTTATAATTTGAGTTAAGTGTTTATATTTCTTTTCTATTACTTTGTTTTCAATTTAGTTAATTTGCTTTTTTTTTCTATTTTGTTTCTTTATCAGTGATTTTAGTTTATCTCATTAGATAAACTAATCCAGTTAATGTTTATTTATATTTTGTCTTATTCTGTTTTATTGTTGAATTTGTCTTCCTTGGCCAAGGTTTCATTGTACTTTATTCAATATTATATTGACTTTTCTTTTTTTCTGTTGAGTGAATCCCCCTTGATCGTGTGTGTCTGTTTCAGTGGCTGAGAGCCGAAGGTGGGGGTATTGGTGTCCGGGTGGTGGTTTCCCCTTCCTGCGTGCTGTGTCGTCTATTCTGTTTTACTTTGCTGTGTCCACTGTTGTGTTTTTTTAGTGTTTGTGTGTTCACGTGGTGACCTTTCCTGGGATTTCTTCGTGCCGTTGTGACTCCTTTCTCCTCCACCGGTAGGCCTTGCAGCAAGTATGAATGTGTTTCGAATTGTGTTTTAAATTATTGAATAAAATTTGTTATCTCTTTTAAAATTGAACCTCGTCTCTGGCTGAATTGTTTACTTACCTGTGTGTCCTTAAGTGAATCAATAGTATTGCAATTAGGAAATAAAGAAGAATCATTCTCTGGGTGAAATTCCCAGGGTGGCGTAGTCGGTGTTTTTGGGGCAGGTTCCACTTAGACTATAACCTCCTCAGTACTGTTTGGCTCTCTGTATCGCCACATTTTGGCGTATAGTCGGCAGGGTTTACAATTTAAAGCCGAGACGTGTTCAATTTTGTTGCATTTGGTTATTTCTGCTCCTTTGTGGTCCTGGGTGCATTTTGATTTGTCCAAGAGTGTTCACATTTTCTTTGTTCTGTGTTACAGGCAAAACAGCAGCTGGTGTTCTTTCTCCGCTTTCCTATCTCCTAACGGTAGAGTTTCCCCTTTATTGGGCAGGATAAGTATGGAGGGAGAGTTACAGGAGTTGAGGGACTTAGTTGAGCAGTTAAGAGCAGATAATGAGAGGCTGCGACTGGAACAGGCTGCAGCCGTGCCTGGACCTAGTTCTACACCCCCTAATGTGTTACCTACTGCTCTACCCATGACTAGAGCCCCTACAATTGAGATTGGTTTTTGTGCCCTGTGACCGAAAATGTCTTATGTTTAGGGGAAGATCAGGCATAGGGTTAACAGAATGGATTGATGGGTAGCCGTCATAGCAAGAGGACTTGTACCAAGTATCTCTCTTGTTTCTTGTTTAGCCATCATGTGAAGAGGACTTGTACCAAGTATCTCTAGTGTTTGTTGTAGCCGTCATGGCAAGAGGACTTGTACCAAGTATCTCTAGTGTTTGTTGTAGCCGTCATGGCAAGAGGACTTGTACCAAGTATCTCTAGTGTTTGTTGTGGCCGTCATGGCAAGAGGACTTGTACCAAGTGTCTCTAGTGTTTGTTGTAGCCGTCATGGCAAGAGGACTTGTACCAAGTATCTCTAGTGTTTGTTGTAGCCGTCATGGCAAGAGGACTTGTACCAAGTATCTCTAATGTTTGTTGTAGCCGTCATGGCAAGAGGACTTGTACCAAGTATCTCTAGTGTTTGTTGTGGCCGTCATGGCAAGAGGACTTGCACCAAGTATCTCTAGTGTTTGTTGTAGCCGTCATGGCAAGAGGACTTGTACCAAGTGTCTCTAGTGTTTTGTTGTAGCCGTCATGGCAAGAGGACTTGTACCAAGTATCTCTAGTGTTTGTTGTAGCCGTCATGGCAGAGCATTTGTAACAAGTGTTTCTTGTGTAGCCATTATGGTAAGAAGACTTGTAACAAGGGTCTCCCTCAGTGTTTGCTTTACTAGCGTCCCAAGATAGAGGTGAGTGTCTTGGAGCTAGTATATGGTATTCTTAATTTTATTGATTCATCGTCGGGGCGACAATCCAAAAGGTGGGGTAGATTGTAGCAGTATGAGTTAACTCATAACGAGCTGGCGTTCTTTTTACCAATTACTGCCACAGGCCCCCCCTATAAATACAGGTAGTAGTCCTTCTGACTGCCCTCTTGCTCGCGGGTGACGGAAGTGCGTCATACTTCCGAGTCACTCACTCCGGGTGTTGCTCTGCTGTAGGTAAAGTAGCGGCTTTGTTGTCTTTGCCCTTATTCCATTGGTATCGGCTGCCGTTATGTTTACTATGCATTGAATGCTTATAGATCTCCGGTTGGCGGGCCAGCCCTTTGTTCCGTCGTTCAACGCATTTAAAAGCGGATGTTACTGAAAGCTGCCTGTACTGTTTGTACCCTTTGAGCTGCCTCCTCCTGGGTGATACAAAACGCTGCTTGATCGGTATGTAGGATACATGATGTAGGATTTATTTGTTTGATTTGGGGTTAATTCATTTTTATTTTATAAATAACAGGAACTGGGCTGGTTCAACTGGAGATTGACGTCAGCCGCAGAGTATTTATTCACTAGCTGCTGTTTTGCCTGGATTGCTGTTTGTTTAACGCACATTTTGAATATTGTACAATCAACTTTAACGTCATCTGATTTCTGCACGTCCGTCCTGGAGTGTTGCTTGTTAACGAGTATATTTTGAATATTGTATCATCAACTCTACTTGATCGCTGCATGCCAGCCCTGGACAGCTGTTAATGTGTACGCTTTGAACATTCATACCAGCACTTGTACGCGATCGCGCTACCTGCTCGTCCTGGACAGCTGTGTTCTTGTGTGTTTTGAACATTACGTACCAGAAATTCTAACGTCACTCGATCACTGTACAGCTGTCTTTTTAATGCAGATTTTGAACATTGCATCATCAACTCTACTCGATCGCTGCCCGCCCGTTCTGCCTTCACGGCTACTGGGCAATCACGGCTACTGGGCAATCACGGCCACTGGACTCTCACGGGCCACGGCCGTACGTTTGACTGTGCGAGCCTCTAGTTTGACGTTGGGCCAGTGTTTTAACTGTTTGGATGCAGTTGAAGGGGTTGGCTCTTTACAGTTATAATTTGAGTTAAGTGTTTATATTTCTTTTCTATTACTTTGTTTTCAATTTAGTTAATTTGCTTTTTTTTTCTATTTTGTTTCTTTATCAGTGATTTTAGTTTATCTCATTAGATAAACTAATCCAGTTAATGTTTATTTATATTTTGTCTTATTCTGTTTTATTGTTGAATTTGTCTTCCTTGGCCAAGGTTTCATTGTACTTTATTCAATATTATATTGACTTTTCTTTTTTTCTGTTGAGTGAATCCCCCTTGATCGTGTGTGTCTGTTTCAGTGGCTGAGAGCCGAAGGTGGGGGTATTGGTGTCCGGGTGGTGGTTTCCCCTTCCTGCGTGCTGTGTCGTCTATTCTGTTTTACTTTGCTGTGTCCACTGTTGTGTTTTTTTAGTGTTTGTGTGTTCACGTGGTGACCTTTCCTGGGATTTCTTCGTGCCGTTGTGACTCCTTTCTCCTCCACCGGTAGGCCTTGCAGCAAGTATGAATGTGTTTCGAATTGTGTTTTAAATTATTGAATAAAATTTGTTATCTCTTTTAAAATTGAACCTCGTCTCTGGCTGAATTGTTTACTTACCTGTGTGTCCTTAAGTGAATCAATAGTATTGCAATTAGGAAATAAAGAAGAATCATTCTCTGGGTGAAATTCCCAGGGTGGCGTAGTCGGTGTTTTTGGGGCAGGTTCCACTTAGACTATAACCTCCTCAGTACTGTTTGGCTCTCTGTATCGCCACACATTTTTTGCAAACACCAACTTTCCGATAATTTCCCCACACTTTTATCTGTTACAAATTAATTCCACTCTTTTAATCTTAACTCGTTCTTAAAAAACGGATCTTGAATCAGTATGATGTAAACAACCTGCTCTATACCAATCATCACCTGTCCAGCCATCCAACTGACATATAAAACAGACAATCACAATACTTCATTTTTTGTAACAACTTTTTTTTTTTTTATTCTGATTGGATAATAATCAAGATCGAGGCCAAGCCTTGTGTATACTATTTTTATGTAGCACAAAAAAAAAAAAACTCCCATCACGGAGGGCCCCTCTCTACGCAAGGGCCCTTGGGCACGTGCCCAGATTGCCCGTATGGTAGATTCGGGCCAGAACAAAGGAATCACCAAGGAAAAACACCAAGTACAAGAGACGAATATTGAACATTATTGAATATAATGAATATTGTTATTTATACAAAGTTATTGTTTTAATACTTACCTCTGGAAGAACGTGGAGGGGTCCATGTGGGTGGAGCTTCCTGGTTAAAAGCCAGGCCTGTTTGTTTGTTCAGTGTGGGTTGTAGTTTGGTATGGAAGCTTTGGTATGTTTCCTCCACAGAATAAAAAATATAAAAGAGACTCTTGAGACTTTTTTCTCACAATTGCGACTTTATATCACGCAATTCTGAGAAATAAAGTTATCATTTTGAGTTAAACTCGCAATTGTGAGATAAAAAGTATCAATTACCTTTTAAAATGTTGTATTCTGTGGCGGAAACAAGCTTCCATAGTTTGGAGTTTGCTTTTGCAATGTAAGTATTTTGTGTGTGTTTACCTTTCTGTGGAAGGATTTACAAGCCAAGTGTATATATATATTTCCTATTTTGTCTATTTTTCTCTTTGGTCTTCATGAGGATGTCAATATTTGTGTGCACTTTTATTCTGACTAAACCTATCTGTGTCTTGACACTTTTTTATTTTTCTGTCAGGACCACTATCGTCAAATACGATTGACAATTAGCATACACTTAGGATTGGCGGTATGGTTCTGTTCTGGGCAATAACTCCCTACGCATCCATGCAGCCTAGCATGGATAAGAGCAGGGAGAGCAGCAATAACCCCCCAAAACAAAACCATATGCCAATATCCCCCAAATGACAGCGAAATTCTGGATGTCTTTTACACACTACCCCCAACATGATTGATGCTGAATGCTTGATAGAATAGAATGGTTAATACATCCTGATGTTAGTGGCATATGCATAGGTTAGTGGCACTATAGATCCAATCTAATGGGGGAAGCATCACCCCAAGCTGGAGCAAGCAAGGACACATTGCAACAAGCATGTTGCTGTAGCCAATTTAACAGTTTATGGGATCTATTGGGGGAAGCTTACACCCCTAGCGGCAGCAAAATCTGATACAACAAGCATGTTGTATAAATCGCGGAACTATTGCTAAAACTAGTGTAGTGTAGTTTGGCGGGGAAGCATACACCCTACATCAATAGCTCCGACTAGCGGAAACAAAACTGATACAACAAGCATGTTGTATAATCACAGAACTATTGCTAAACCTAGTGTAGTTTGGCAGGGGAAGCATAAACACTACAGCAATAGCTCAGACTAGTGGCAACAAAATCTGATACAACAAGCATGTTATATAACCATGGTACTAGTATTAAAACGAATGTAGTCCGGTCGGGGAGTCATATGCAGTCCGCAGCTAAGCAATGAAGAACAGTGTGTCATTCATTAACATGATTTCTGCTCCCGTCACACTGAATTCCATTGTGGTGGAGGTGAAGATGACGACTCCCATGATTCCACACTCATTCACAGGATCATCAAGCTACTATGTTGTGTTGAATGACAGACCTCTGAGGTGAGCATACCTAATGTGTATTTGCACAGTATGTTACCAATACAGTACTGATAGCAATGTTGCTGAAACAATGACAAGCATTTTGCTGATACCTGGATAATCTTGTGACAATGACACCATATATAGGCCTAAAACACAGCCCAATTCAGGCAGCTTATGATCAATGCGGCGAATCTCGTGTTCAAGTTCGCAAACCTGAATGAATTTTGAGGTGAAATCCTTGTGGGGAACGAATTCCTCTTGCTAAATTCCCGATTGCACGATTCCTTGTGAGATGATGTGGTTTGCCTGCCGAATTTCGCCATTTAATTAGCTCCTGAGAAACGCGATAGCTGCTGAGTGTGCTGCTGCTGTGTCTTGATATATTTATATGTGTGTAATGAAAGCTTCAATACCAAGGAATATTCCATGAGTGTGCAAGCACTCTTGGCAATAAAGCTCTTTCTGATTCTGATTTCGAAATGGATTCAAGTTGGTTACACGTATTTGTCACATTGACCAACAGAAAGCTGCTTGGTTTGAAAGTGACTTTTGTGTGAGCTGTGCCTCTATAACACTGTTATTGACAATTCACCTTTTCTAACGTGACAGCAACTTTATACGTGGTTTAATGGGAATACAATACACTTCAACTATGTCCTAGAAATACCTCACAGATGATTTACTGTCTGTGTACTTAACCAAACAGATTATAAGGAAGTAAATTCTTCAAAACATAAGGAGAAATGGGAAGTGGGAATGCGCAAGAGAGTGCATGTAGAGAGAAAGAGAAATGAGTGAATGTGTGTATCAGAGAGGCTCATCAGCACAATGATTTATTTGAACTCCATCTCATCCTGACTTGAAGTCCCAATGACACTTCCAGATAATGAGCCTTAAGATATTTCTAAAAGATGTGTGATTTTTTCCCCTCTCTCTCTCTCTCTCTCTCTCTCTCTCTCTCTCTCTCTCTCTCTTTCTTTCTTTCTAAGCTGTAAGGATTAGGTTGTGCACTAATAACAGATCTTGTCGCTCTGTTTAAATGGGGCATCTGAAGGGCTCTTAAACCTTGGAAGCTTTGATGAAATAATGTAATCTAAACTCCTTGACACAATGATAGACCACCACTGTGGCGTTGATCACTGTTTTGACTTCCTTTTGGACATTTTAACAACAAATCACTTGAATTATTTAACTGTTATAGGCTACTTCACTGTAATGCCAGAACACTGTTATTAAAGTATTCATAAGAATCTGCATCATATTAACTTGTACAAATGGCTACATAACTGAATAACTCAGCTGTTTGATACACTTAAACAACATTGGAATTCTTTAAAATAATGAAAAAAGTAAATTAGAATGCAATTAGATTAACCGTACAACTGATTAAACTAAAAAGTAAATATGAAATATTGATTAATAAAAAACAACAAAAAAATGGTATTTTTAGTTCAAGGACTTACCTGAGACAGTTGTCATTTTTTCATGAGCACTGGAAACATTTTGGGCCAATCAACTCCGCTGTAAATGTATTATGGCAGACCATGTGACATTTTGCATAGTTACAGCATCTACTGTGCTGTGCAAACCAGCTAATCCCTAAACCCCTGGTTTAGTTTGCAACATGTGGAATGTGTGACATAACTTTGCTGAAATGTTTGTAGTTTGAGTGCAGTTATTTTTCAGGACAATGGTGGCAAGGCTCACACTATCTGACTTTTGGCTGGATTTTGCTGTTGCAGACCGATTTCCAAGGTCTGTGACAAAACCCCCGGATCGTAGCCAAATCGGTGCTCGTTGCGGTCGCTGATGCTCGCCAAATTTGAGCATGTCAGCAAAGTGATCTGAGCCTGTCTCGAGCAGTCACAGATGCTGCGATATTTTCAAACCTGTTTGATATTATCGCTACATTATCTTGTAGTGTGAGTGATGAAACAACATGGTAAACTGCTCTAATGATATCATGCACCTTAATGTACACGAATGGGCGACAATTTGATATTTGTTTTATACTAATAAACTAACAAGAAATATATATTTAAAATGTAAATAAGTGGTGTTTGCACTATACTTAACATTGTGATATATTTTATTTACCATCAGTGTTTGCTGATCAGACATGGACAAACAGCCTGTGTTCTTTTTGCCCAATTATTTTTTTTTTTTCTGCAAGTATGACTTGGACAGCAAGCATGATTGGCTCTCTAAAGTCTTGCGTGAATTCATGTGAAAAAAAGTTTTTCCGTTGTTGGTCAGGGTTGTCGCTTGGCCAAAGATCTTGAAGTTTGTGCACCTTTTCGGCGTTGTGTTGTGTAGTATGAGCGCTGTTAAGACAAGAAGGTGATAGATGACAATAAAACTTGTTGTGTAGTGTGAGTACCACAGCGATTCATGTAGTCTAATAGTTCTGTAGTGTGAGCTAGCCCTTACTCTCACCTGCATTCTAATTGCACTCACCTAGTCATCATTTACCTACTCATCAAGGACAGCATTTAGCTTACACACACACACACACACACGCACACACACACACACACACACACACACACACACACACACACACACACACACACACACACACACACACACACACACACACACACACACACACACACACACACACACACACACACTCTTTATCTGATCTTGTCATTGTTTACCAAAGACTGTTCAGACTCTCGTATTGATCTTACCTGTGGGAAATACTTACTTGGATTTTTCCATCGTCTGCTCCATTGTTGTTCTCCATCGCCTATCTCCTCTTTTGTTACTCTGCTGTTTTTAATCCCTCAGTTTGGTCTCCTCGTGGGTTTCGTCTCACCTGCAACAAAGAACTGTTAATTTCAAGTTAAGTACTTGCATTACTTGCATTACATGCACTACTTACCTGCATTTCCTGACATCCCACAAACCCCCCAATAATCCCCGCAGTTGAGTTCATTTACTGTCTCTTCTTCTGAATCCCATGACAAAATTTGTTATAAGTTAACTAATTTATAAAAAAAATTAATTGCATGTTTTTGTGCCCTCAACGTCAACCCATTTGACTGTCATGGATATACGATGCTGCCTCAGATTGGAGAGATGGGGGTGCATCATCAGAGGCATTTCACAACGAGTCAGGCTGGTACTGCGCTGCACACCATGGCTGTGTTACAGGCATACCAGACTGATCTGATGAAAGATTTAAGCACAGCCTTTCATACAGACCGTGTTTACTTGTGTGATTGATATTTGGCTGCATTTAATGCTGAGAAATTAAATGACGGATACTCATCTAATTTGAGAAGTTAGATGCCTGTATTAATATATTGTCTGGCTGTTCTTTGGCTACATTTAATTCCAAGGAAATAAATAGTGAAATAGCCATCTAAAAAAAAGGACTTTGAGAGCTCTGCCTCTGAGTGCTCCTCCTGTGATGATAAAAGCGTGTGAGAAGTTACTCAAGGTGGTGCAGTGGCCAGATTACAGCTAGACTGCCCTTTCTTGAGGACCTCCATGACGTTAACTCGTTCATGGGGGAAACCTTATTCTTTGCGTGTCTTTGTGCCCTCGACGTCAACTTATTCGACTATCGTGGGTGCAAGGGCGTGTGGTTATACGATGATGCCCCAGTCCAAAGAGATGCTCGCGGGCTATCTCTTCCCTGGGAGCTCATCAACACTTAAAAAGTCACCGCTCCCCACCAAGATGTGCAGAATAACATCCACACTGGCAAGGAAGGCGTTTTAGTCAGCCAGTCGGGCTAGTGCTACTCTACACCCTATGGCAGGCATACCAGGCTTACTTGCTGGAAAAAAGGCTCAAAAGCAGAATGTGGCGAGACACGCTCCCCCTTTTAAAGACTGAGGACCAGCGTGTCGCACTCAGCAGCCTCTGATGTTAGATCTTTGTGGCTTAAATCGCTCTCTGCTAACTATCAAGATGATTGTGTCGCAATCCAACATCATGATTGGTTTGTCACAATTGGCCTCAAGGATGCATGCTTTCACATAAAAATCTGTCACAACATGGGAAGTTCCTGAGGTTCTCTTTTGGGGGAGAAGCTTACCAATATTGGGTTCTTCCATTGAACCTAGCCTTGTCACCCCGCACTGGCCTAGTCTCAAGAGCTTGCACTTCGAGATTGATCCTCGCCATCTTGTTTCTCTGTGGCTGAGACACAATGCCAAGAAAAGTGTTCTCTCTCCCGCCAAGAGGGTAACGTGCTTGGGGGTTAAATGGGACTGTGTCACCATCGGGGGCACAACTGTCTCCTGTTTGTGTCGAGACCATTTTAAACACCCTAAGCAACATCAGTCTAGGTACAGGACATTACTGTTCAGAAAATCCTAGGTCTCATGGCAGCTGTGTACACGGTGATCCCTATGGGCCTTTTGCACATGAGACTGCTTCAGTTGTGGCTCAAATCTGGGGGATTTCATCCAAGCAATCCATTAAGGCAAATAAGGGCAAGGGCACGCGCTGAGTGCTTCATGCACTTTCTAAAATCCATGTTTATGGTAAGGGTTACATGCTGTGGATTCGTTCCCGTTCGATGTGGCTCAGACCCTGGTTCCTCACCTTGGGTTCCATTCTAGATACGTGTTGATGTCGCAAGATGCTAACAACAGACGCTTCCCGTACGGGCTGGGGAGCGGTCTTAGGTGGCCGTCCAGCCCAAGGGATATGGTAAGGTCATCATCTTGATTGGCACATCATTGATTGGGGTTACCATGTCCTAGTGCCGGTGGACGAAACTGCGGTAGCCTCCTATACAAATCACCAGGGTGCACTAGTGCAGCACATTTAGCTTTGAACTTAGGACTAAGTTCCTGTCTCTCAGGTCAATTTATATCCCTGGATGTTTCAATGTGGGAGCAGATCAACTGTCCAGACAGCATACCGACAGGTGAGTGGAAACTCCATCCCGAGGTAGTGAAACAAATCTGGGAAAGATTTTACGAAGCAGAGGTAGACCCTCGTCGCCCTCAACAGTGCAATGTCCCCTCTATGTCTATTTAATTAATGTAATTAATGTCGTTTCCCCTGGTTTCTCTGCTCCCAGGAGTTCTGGTCAGAGTTTGTCAACAAGGGTCTTGCCTCTTACTGATAGCGCTGTGTTGGCCAAACAGAGTTTGGTTCTCAGAGATAATTTCTCTCCTCAATGGCTCGCCCTGGGCGATACCAGAGAGGATGGACCTTCTGTCTCAAGCGCAGGCGACCGCTCTTCAGACAAAGTGATACCAGAGGATGCACCTGTGGCACATTTAATTATAGCCTCTGACGAGCCAATGATGTCACCGTCTGATCAATGAAGTTGAATGAAGTTGAAGTTCAATGTCAATTTCATTGACGTGTTACACACATTATTCACAGCTGGTCATACAAAGATGCAATTCCAAAGCACTTCAGCGCAGCATCTCGTTCCTGCTTTTTCAGGGAACAGGGTTACAGTCAAGTAACCCGAGACGGTTTCAGGTATAGACATTAAATAAAATAATAAAATTTAATAATTGAATTTTTTGTGTGAATTTGTCCGTTTGACCACAAGAAGATGTGAAAGAGAGCTCAATTCAGTATTCACGTGCTGTCTGAGACGTGGCTTTTTGGGCATGTGCTTTGGATGTTTGCGCGTAATAATTTTTTTTTAAATGATGTTTTATAAACAAAGTTCGGGAGGAGCACGTTCAAATAATCAATCCAATCCACTTGTCATCAAACAATTATGTCTACTCTAATCAGCATGACAAGAAGCATATATATATTCACTCTGTCAACTCACCTAACATTCCTTGACAGTTTTTTCAGCATCCCTCCACCACCCCGACTCATTCTTTTACAGCCAGGAATACGGGGGGAGTACTCTGGGTTCGGGCCGAATACCGAGCCCGGAGCCCTCTCCTCGGACAGCACGCCAAATACGCTTTTATTCTATCTGACTTATTTGTAAGTGTGAAATCGTGAATTGAATATTTAAATTGACAAGGCTCCAACTTTCCTGATGATGCAGCACTGCCCCATCAACCGTCCGAAGCGGCGTTCACATTTTTTCACGGTCATTGATATTCAAAACGGTAACTGCTTTGTTAGCACGCACTGCTTTGTTTTATGGGTTGTGTATCTGCAGCCTGCAGTATTGGTTTCCCTTTTTGAATGACGAATATAGACAAATATATCTGCAGAAATAGACAGTTGTCTCATTCACACGCAGGCGCAAAACACACATGCTAGTTGACAGTCGGCTGTAGTTCTCTTGGTGTGTTCAAGTGCAGCATTTTTGCCCCGACGCAGGCGACGTGAGGTAACATCAGCTTTCATCAGCACTAGTTCTTTGGCATCGGTTTGGTGTGTCCCTACCTTAAGACAGCTTAAATTGTCTCAACCATTGGTGGTGGTTGAGGAGATTCCCCCTTCTATGTAAAGCAAGTTAAGTGCTGAGAAAAGCGCTATATAAATGTAAAGAATTATTATTATTAAATGTCATGTACATTAACAGTAAACTGCTTTATGTCTGTCTCTGCTTTGTATTTAAATTTTCTCATGTAAAAAGGATTCACAGCAGCTCATCCACAGGACACAAACACCCACAATGGACACGCAAAGAGCAGGCAGTTTACGTTTACTAGAGTGTGATGATTGCTAACGTTTCACAGCTTGGGGGCAAAGGAGTCATGTCCACTGAGACCGACAGTACCAGTCTCATACTGACTGTCATCATGTTGGAGTCAAAGGTCAAAGTGGTCTGCTTTGATGATATAAAAAGCAGACATATGAGTAATATTGCCTCTAGAGCTGTTAATCTTCTGCTTTTGGCCTGTGTTTTCATTGCACATGCTATCAAATGCAATGACACAAAAAGTAGCTAAACAGAACACTTTTTCTTTTCTTTTTTTGCATTATGCGTCTCCATCTTTGAAATAATCCCATATTCCATACACATATTCTATTGTTACTAACACTGATAGTAAACATGGGCTTTATTTTAAATTTAAATGAACTTTGTTAAAGTTGTTAAATTATTTTTGCATTTTAAAACACAAAACATGACATGTTTGTCAAGCAATGCTCAAATCCGAAATAAGCAAATAATGGAGCAGAGTGACCTTGTGATGCGGGAACAGATGTGGCTCCCAGCAAGCAAGCACTTCAACAAGTGCATATGTCCTACAGTGTGTAGTTGCTCTAAATGCAGTGCTGGAAAATGAGAAAAATCACGGCAGAGCTCACACCGCCACAATATCTCTAATAAGTAACACACTCACACACTCTTATATCTCAATCTCTGAGATGAGAGACACTTGTCAAAGAGGACAATTTTCCATCTCATGATATTGGAGGAGACCATATCATATTCACTGACTTCCTGTAGTATGAATATTAACTGTTGTCTGGGTTTGCCAATGAACAGAAAAAAACAGGAAATTAAAGTTCACAGATCAGCCTTGAAATGAAAAAAACAAAACTAGAAGTTAAATAAATACAAACAGTTATAGAAATGTAGCGTCTCTCTAGCGTGTTTGGCTATAGTGAGTTCTTTAAATATCTATCCAATCAATCAAATAATTGGGGTTTTACTAATAAACTTATCAGTGTTTAACTTGTGTGCGTGTGCAATTACTAACTTATTGTATGAAATACTATTTCCCTTTAAATCAGTATTTAAGCATTCATATTTACACTTTAACATGAAATGAAATGTCTTGGAATTACTTTTATCCTATAAACACTTCCACTTTTAAACAAAAAAAAATACTCTTTTTCTTAATTAACTTAAAATATCAAAATAGTCATTAACCAAAACTGTTTTTATAAAAAAAAAAAGTATAAAAGATTTACTTAGAACAAGTAGGTGAGTAATTAAATGTGTCTTGTCAAAATCACTTTTCAGATCACAAATGCATTCAAATTCACATTCAAAACATAAGGGCCCAAGAAAATAAAATAGCCGGCAATAACCTAGCCTAATTTGAAATACCCTTCAAATGTTCAAATGATGCAGGCCTGAATGTAGCTCGGGTACTTTGTAGCCTTAACAAAATGGCTGCTTCACCACACAGGCAAAAACAAAAGAATGGTACCTGTACTCAATGGGAATGTAGCCTCACGCACGCAGGGTCAAAGGCGACAGCAGCAGGAGATATGACGAGAAGATTCACGATGAAGAGAAGACAGTTGAAGAGAAGAGTCACATGGTTGACGAGAAGACTCACGCAGCTGACTATCTCGGCAAAGTCCACCACTCACTAACTCTATCGGGCTCCGTCAGGGTCTCCCAGTTCCACAAAGGCTTAACTAGTCGAGATCACTGGCTGCTAGCTAGCTTGTTAGCAAAGTCCATGCAAAAGCACTAGCCACTAAGTCAGCAGCTAACTTAAACTTATTTCTGTCTTCTTGTACTGAGTAGTCCACTCAAACAGACAGAACTATCACCATCAGTGGTGTGAAGTAACAAATTACAAATACTCACGTTACTGTGTAGTAAGTCTTTTTTTTTTCAGAAATTGTACTTTTTTGAGTAGTTTAAAAATGTATTGTTTAAAAATGTGTCATTTTACTTTTACTTGAGTACATTTTAAGTGATGTATCGGTACATTTACTCCGGTATTTTCCTTCCGTTTGTGGTTGTTACTCATTACATGCTTGTTTTAAAATTGTATTTTTATCCATCAATGTGACTAGATCGAGTAATCGGTCTCGTGACTGTCGTCAAATCAAATTCTGCATAGAAAACTTTAACCTAGCCTACCCGCTGTTACTCGTGGCTTTTGCAGAAGTGCATTCTACAAGGATCAGTTCAATCGAGATATCAGTGTCTTCCTCTAATATGGTAAGGTACATTTCACATTTCTGCTTACTAAATTATCTTTATATAGGCTGACCTATCTACAGGGCCTGACATTTGGTGTGAGGTTGGGGGTATTGCGTACAGTGTTAATTAACTCCCTAAAGTGACAAGTTCATAATACGGTGAATTCCCGCTCCCATTTACTTCATATAGACTAGAGAGACACGCGTCGTGATCTGTGCACTGATGCGACTCTCCCTCGCGCTCGTCATGCAGGAGTCACTTGGAGAAGTCAACAGCTCATTGAGTCTTGAGGAGTTTAATATGAGCACGCTATGCGCGCTGTGAAGGTGTGTTGGGGATACTCTAAAACTGTGGAAAAACACCTTCTGTACTGAAATTGGAGGACCAGATTCAGTATCAGTGCACCTTATTATGAACCATGCGTTAACTTGAACTGCACTTCTGTCAGTGCATGACTACAGCTCATTAATAAACAACGTTTTTTGATTGATCCATTTCATACAATCCGCCTTCATTTAGCAAGTGCACTTGCACAAAAACATTTCTTGTTGTTGTGGATGCTGCTGATAAAACAGCTCCTCCGAGACTACAAAGAGACGTGCATTTGTTTGTTTGTATGTGTGTGTGTGTGTGTGTGTGTTTCTTTTGTAAAAGTTTCCCCGGATATACTTATTTAATGCACAATTTTCCTTACAAATTATATTATCAGCATTACAATTTTGAGTAAATGTAGCCGTGTAAAATGTAAGGGATGATGCCACCCTTCTTGAACAATGTGCATTTACTTTTAAAGGCACAATATGCAGTTTCCGTTTTTATATATAATATATAATGTATATATATAATAGTTTCTCGTTTTCTTTTCCTTGACTCTTCCGACCGCGTTTTCTTCGTTTTCTTCGTCGACTCTGCCATAATTCACGTCTGAAATGCTTGCTAGTGTCTTCCATAGAGGCTGCTTCATATGTTGTTGATGTAATTGACGTCGTGCCGTAAAGCAAGTCGTGATACTCGCGAGATTTGGTGGGGCGCCACCTCTCAAACCTGCATTGCTGGTTTTGCCAGCTGGTTTTGCCCCCCCTGCTTTGCTATCGGGATGATTCACCCTACTACGGGTTCGTTTACCATCAAAATTACTTCGAAGCTGTTATATTAAGGTACAAATCTTGCATAGTGTGCCTTTAAATTGTAACATATTTAATGGCATGGAATTACAGTGTAATTAGTGTTAGCTCACTATCTTAGCCCTTTTCAGTGCATTATGGTGAGGTAAACTGATATTAGTGATTCTCATTTCTTTATCAAAACACAAAAACTGGTACCGTTTTTGAGAGAAATTGGGTATTTTTTAATCTCTCTATTTAACCCATGTCATGGTGTGTGATGCTGAACTATCGTATGAGTTTCTAAAGGTTTTTCTTTGCACAATTATGGACATTGATATTTTATGTGTAACAATAGCATGCTCAGGTTCAGTGGCCTTAGGCCTAATTTTAAATGTTTTTTTCTTCTTCTTTTTTTTCAAACAATATGATTTAATATGGTGATGTACTCACTACTCACTACTCACTACTCATGAGAACTTTTAAATAAGCTTCTTTTTACTCTTAATCAAGTAGTTTTTTGGACAAGTACTTTTTACTCTACTCACACTACATCTTTTGGAATGTAATGGTACTTTTATTTTAGTATGTTTTTTCAGTACTCTTTCCACCACTGATCACCATTAACGTTTCGTATAAGAGTCCTGGTTGAACACTTTCACTAAACTGGGTGACATTAACATTAACAGTGTTTCTCTTTCAGCAGACAACACTCTTTTCCCCTCTTACTCGTTCGTTGCTCTCCCTCTCTACTTTTTCGTTTCAATCGGTGTCTTCACGTTTTCTCTCGCTCCGCTCACTTTCTTGTCCTATGAACTCAAATGTGATTGGCTCATTCACAAAACTTTCAGCAATAAAATGAATTCACAAAACATTTGTGTTACTCTTTCTTCCTATTCTTACAGGCATTTTTAAAGTATTTTCACATATATTATTACACAACAAATATTTAACATTTTAAATGCTTTATTCAGTAAAACATGAACATTACCCAATATGCATTTCTCTCATTGAGAAAAATCATAACTTCATTGCTGGTCAACGAATCTTAAATTTTGAACCTTAAATTCTATTTATTAAACTATGAAATTGTTTATTCAAACTTGTATATATTATATTAATGAATACATTTCAACAGGGTTACAGAAATTACACCAGTTCCAGGAAAAAATAGAAAAATAGAACACTAGGGAAATATATTTTTTTTGACTTTAGGATTAAGATTAAAAATTAACTTGATTTTTATTTTTTTATCCAAATCGGCATTGTTGCAGGTGACCTCCAAAGATATACAGTCATGGTCTTGCAAGAACATTGACCAAACAATCAAAACATGAAAAATAATGTAAAACATTAATAAATAAAAACTCTTGAACGGTGAACATTTTCATGTAAATCAGACCTGAACATAGAACATATATCAATACACAAGTAGAAGAACACCCTCTATCAATTAAAGGCCTAAAAAGTACATACTAAAAAAATTAAATGTAGAACTGGTGCAATCACCCAATCCATGTGGATTTTCAGTTAAAATAAAGTGATGCTGCAAAATTGAAGGTAAAATTCATTGTGTGAATTGTATTGCAGTAAGTAATGTTTACAAAACGTGTGTTTTTTTTTTTTTTTTTGGCTTCAAAACAAACTCTGTACAAACTCTTTGAATTATCAGCCAGTTTTTTGGATATGCAAGTCAAGGTGTTGCATCCCAACATCTGCTGCTTTGGCTGTGGATGATGGATCCCCTGCCCTAGCAAGGGACCAAATTTGTTTTGCTAACAAGTATGTCTGTGCAAAGGAATTCAATTAGCCTAGTGCTATTTGATAGCATCTATTTGATTGGCCAATCATATCACTGTCCCTAAAATCTCTTACAGATTCCATTGTTTCCCACTTCTTGCAAAATACCTGAAATGTGTTGCTGCCTGTGAGCAAGTGGACTTTCTTCCACGGAAAGATGAAGGAAAGCAAAAAAAAAAAAATAGTAAAAAAGAGATGTGCGATGGATTCTTTCTCTGCTGGGCGAAACCAAGGGATTCAAACATCAAACCCCGTCAACAAGGCACCTTTTCCAAGTCACTGATTACAGCTGCTCTTCCATCTGTGCTGGGTTTGAAGAGTGCGACTCGCATATGCGTGTGAGAGAGTGTGTGTAAACCCAATCAGAACAAACTGCTTCCCAAAAGGTAGAGTTTAGCAGTCAATATGTCTCACCTCTGTGTCCTGCAGTCCACTGGGGGACTCCAAGCTAAAAGCTTAATCAGCCACAGCCTAGAAAAGTAGAAAATTATTTCAGAGGGTTTATTCCAACCATTTTAAATCAAAACTAACATCTTTTAAGTAAAAAATATGGGTTTCTCTGCAATGTTAAAATATTAATGAGAAGCTACAGTGATTATCCTTGCATGAGGAGATTGCATTGCAAGAGCATGTTGAAATTGACTTAACCCTAACCCTAACTTAATGAAGATTGGTTTCACATTTCAGTCTGTTACCAACCTACGGTAAAACTGTAACATTTTAGTTTTGCTGAGTTACACATTAGAGTCATTTTGATTGGCAGTTCAATGATGTTTCCAAAAACTCATCCAAGGTTTTTGTCTTCAGTATCATTAAGTGAGAAATGCCATAATTGTTTTTCCTCTTTATTTTTGTGAAAGAGCCTTCAAATGAACATGACACTTAATTTTTGGCTCAAAAAAGACAAGACGTTACATGGGACTATACGATACATTTCATCTCATTCTCTGTTTTATGACACCGGAAGGCATAAAAGTATATTTTAAAAACTGACACATTTGGCTTTTAAGAAACCGAATGTGAATCTTCAGAGAGTTTGCTTTCAAAGACTCAGGAAACTGAGACAGACCTTTTTTTATTTTGTTTTATTCTTTCTACATAAACAAATACATACGCACACAGTGGATTTTTAAAAGCCTCTGTGAACTCCAGGTTTTCCACAGAAGTCCTGTTTCTACCCTCTGGCAATATCTAAACAACAGACAATAAGCAGTCAGCATGCACACTTTAGCTATGAGTGAAATCTTTAATCTTCTGTGTTTATGGCACCTGCTATTTACAGAGAGATGGGATGTGGAAATGTTTCCCTTCTCCCATGGCACCCTTGACATTGTTAAATCACAAGGGAGTATTCGACTGAGTAAAATATATGCCACTCACACACATGTAAAATATATGCCACTCACACACATCTTGTGGAAATCAACGTGTTTTTCGTGTGTATTGGTCACTTAGCAGATATTTGCTCTTAATAAACTTCTTGGACTACTTAACTAGTTTTCTCAAAATGCAAGTAATAACAAAGATCTATTAAGGGAACACGTTCCAGCATAATCATTAAGTTATCGCGGCCCAGGAGATTTATTTATTCATTACCTACATGGAAGATTAGGTTGGAGGCAGAATTAAATTTTAATAACTGCAACTAAGCAAAAAAAAGAAAAGAAAAAAAAGTCAAAAAGCCAGAGAAAATCCCAAAGTTTAAAGAGCATGATACCAAAACAAAACCCTATAAATTAAGGACAATGATCACACTTTACACAAATAATTAATTTTGTTTATAATTATTCATAATCATGTTCTATTTCGTCTGGTTTAATTTCTAAATTCATTTCTATGGAATCTGAGCTTCACAGTCATGTGGTGAATTGTAGGATTGACATCGGACTGGAGAAAGCGTCGAGAGTGTCAAAAGGTTGGGTAGTTCTCAACGTTATCCAAATATCAAGTGAAAAACATGGGTAGCAGCCAGTCGCTGTGAGGTTCAGGTAGTGACATATGTCTTGAGCCTTTAAAAACATAATGCTGTTTATGATGGATTTATTGCGTCTATAATATTGTTTACACATTGGACGCTTTGCAGTTTTCAGCTTTGCATTATATATGTGAAATACTGCAGTTTGGATGCTGTTATTATTTATACTGGCTGGGTTTACAAAATCTTGACAGCATATCTTTAATTAGGGCATTTGGAAACAAATCTTGCCTCTATCCAACTGTAATTGCTTGTATCTGTGATTATTATATTGCCTGTGTGTTGAAATAAACATAAATTAAACACACTGATTTTTCATCTGAGTAAAAGACACACCCCAAAGCGGAGGTATTTTAACGTTGTCAGCAGCACTGAGCGAAGTTTTGCTGCTGTAGTGGACATTCACTGTTAGTTTTCATTGTCACTGTTTTGCCTTAGTTCTAGGCATTCATTTGTTGTCTCCCCAGAGTGGGCAGAGTGGGCTCGACGACCACTTCATCATATTGCTGCCGGTGGGGAACTCCATCTGCACGCTGCAGCAATATATCGATTATGTGCTGTGACTGTGGTCAAAGAGGAATTTGACATCACCACCTGGGTGCCCACTCCTCTCCACCAAGGGTCCATAAACCCAGAGGATATCCTCACTCCCGAGCATACCTCAGAGCCCAACCAGCCTTCTGCAATGCCCATCATGGACAGAGCCCGAGCACACCTTAAAGCCAGCAGCAGAACCGATGCCTGAGCCCAACATTGCTCCGGAGTCTGACCAGTTGCGCGAGCTGGCTACATCGTCTGTCCCTATGGGCATCCTAGTCGACAACGAGGGGATGGTTTGGAGCCCTGCCCATACTCCCGCTGCTGAGGGTGAGCTGTGCCTGGCTTCTGTGCTGTTTAATGAGGATTAAGAAGAGGTATTTTTTTTTTTTTTATTTAACCTTTATTTAACCAGGAAAGTCCCATTGAGGTTAAAAACCTCTTTTTCAAGGGAGTCCTGGCCAAGAGGCAGCAAAAACACAATCAATTACATTTATAAAAGTTATACAACACAAATAATTAAAAACATTTACAATTTAAACAGGTCATTTCAGGTTCTCTCAATCTGGACTTAAAAGCATTTAAGGAAATAAGTTCAAATAATTTCAAGTCTTTTTGCAAAAAGTTCCATGCAGAAGGAGCGGAGTAGACAAAAGCCCTTTTTCCCAGTTCTGTACGGGCAAATGGAACAAAGAGCAGCAAGTGATCATTTGATCGCAATGAATAAGAACCAACACTTCTCCATGTAATTAAACTACAGATGTAGGATGGCAACAGACCAAGCATGGCCTTATAGATAAAAATATGCCAGTGCCCTGATCTCCTGTTGGACAACGATGGCCATCCCACTCTGGAATACAATTCACAATGATGGGTCAAGTTTTTACAATTCGTAATAAATCTCAGAGACGCATGATAAACAGTGTCAATCTTATGCAGACTTTGTGCTGAAGCGGTCCTATACACCAGGTCTCCATAATCTAAGACAGATAAAAATGTTGCAGTGACTAGCTGCTTTTTTGCTTTAAAAGAAAAACAAAATTTATTTCGAAAGAAAAAGGACAATTTAAGTTTGAGTTTCTTCACGAGGTTGTCTATATGAGGCTTAAAAGTGAGAGCATCATCAAGCCAGATACCAAGGTACTTATAGGAATGAACCAACTCTATGACATTTCCAGACAAAGTGAACACAGGAGGAGGAGCTTGAGAAACCTTCTTAGTATTTCTAAACAGCATCAGTTTGGTCTTATCAGCATTGAGAACCAGCTTAAGCTGCATAAGCGTGTGTTGAACCACATCAAAAGCTTTCTGCAAAGACTCAACCGCTTTAGCTGGGGATGATCCAAAACAATAAATAATCGTGTCATCAGCATAGAAATGCATATTAGCATCCGACACATTTTGGCCTAATTAATTTATATACATAATAAACAAGAGAGGACCTAATATTGAGCCTTGTGGCACCCCCTTGTGGACCTTCACTAATGCAGAACATAAACCATCACATTTAATGCACTGAGTCCTGTCACTCAGATAATTCATGAACCAGAAAACTACACAATCAGACAATCCCAGACTAAGAAGCCTATGCTTTAGAACAGCATGGTCTACTGTGTCAAAAGCTTTCGACAGATCAAGAAAAAGTGATGCACAGAATTGCTTTCTATCAAGAGCGACAAGTATGTCATTAATTACTTTTGTAACAGCAGTAATGGTACTGTGCTTTTTCCTGAAGCCTGATTGCAGTTTAGAAAGGAGTTCATTTGAGTATAAAAACTCTTTTATTTGGTCTGAAACAAGGGATTCTAAAATTTTTGACAAAACACACAAATTAGATATAGGCCGATAGTTAGTTAAAACTGCTGGATTACCTCCTTTAAACAAGGGAGTAACAAAAGCTGACTTCCAAACTGATGGTATTTCATTGTTTTGAATTGACAGATTAAAAAGAATTGTAAGGGGCTCTGCAACAAAATCAGCCGCCTTTTTCAAAAAGTAAGGCTCTATTAAATCTGGTCCAGGAGGTTTTCTGTGATCTAACGCTTTAAGAGCTCCGTGCACCTGCTGCACAGTAAAAGAAACAAGGCTCTCCAGAAAACACTGGGGGGTCTGTGCATGGAGTAACAGCGACTACTCCTGTCGACTCGGACAGAGAACCAACTGATACAAAATGCTCATTAAAGCAATTTAAGACATCAACTCTGTCGTAGACTGGGAGAGAGTTTTTTAAGACAAATTTTGGGAGGGCTTCATTACTTTTATTGACCGAAAGAGATTTGATGACTTTCCAGAATTTCTGTGGATTATTGAGGTTTTCACTTGTAACTGATAAATAATATTCTGATTTAGCCTTTTTGATAAGAGAGGTACATTTATTTCTTAGTTGTCTAAAAATGGACCAGTCAGTGGCAGAATCACCATTTCTAGCTTTAGCCCATGCCACATTTCGCTGATGGATAATGTCTGACAACTCTGGAGAAAACCAAGGGTTTACCCGTCCCTTCACTCTGTGCTTTGTCCAAGGAGCATGTTTATTTACAATTTTCTCAAAATTCTCCTTAAAAAGTGTCCAGGCAAGCTCAACGTCAGGCAACAGGCCTAGCTGTCCCCAGTTAATCAAAGATAAATCATGATGATAGGCTTGTTCATTAAAGTTTTTCAAATTCCTCTTTCTAATAATTTGCGATTTACATTTGGGTATTTTACTGCCTCTCGAAGTAGCAATAACACAATGATCACTCAGATCATTACAAAAGACACCCATGGATAAAAATTTATGAGGGACATTTGTTAGAATCAAGTCGATTAAAGTAGATTTATCTGGATTTTTGAGATTAGGCCTTGTAGGTACATTTACCAACTGGCTAAGACTAATAGAATCACAGAAAGATTTAAATTCATCAGAACCATCACTTAGCCAGTCCCAATTCAAGTCCCCGGCCAATAAAAGTTCCCTATAGTTTAATCTGGACAAAAGAAGCTTTAAAGATGATAAAGCCTCCCTGGAGGCCGATGGAGGTCTATAACATCCCACAACAGTTATTGAAAGGGACTTAAATATCTCAACATTTAAGGCCAAAAACTCCATTTGCTTACAAAAAGACTCAGACAGAACAACTGATGCACCAAATCTTGACTTAACATAGATAGCTACGCCACCACCTTTCTTCGGCCTGTCACTGCGAAAAACATTATACCCATGCACATTTATATCTTCATTAGTAATTGATTTCGTCAACCATGTTTCCGAAATTATCACTATGTCTGCATCTGTAGATTCAATCCAAATTCTAACCATGTCCATTTTGGGTAGTAAACTGCGAACATTAAGATGAACAAATTTAAGTCCAGGCATTGATTTAAATTCAGCAGGGGTCAAAACACATTGCAAACAGGGGCCAGGATTGGGCTGCACATTTCCAGATAGAAGTAGGAGTAGTGTAATAATCAATCTGCATTTCACAGTATATTTTGAAGCCGGCCTATCATATGCTGAAACCAGGCAATGCCTGTCATTAATTGAGAGCGACAAATTATACAAAGCAAAAAAATTCTGCAGTTTAGGCAAATCCCAATACTGATCCATCCAGAAGTCCAGGTTCCAACAAAAATGTAATGGTTCCTGGTGCATGTCAATACTGGTTTTTGTGCCACTAAAGTAGGTTTCCTGTATGCCCACCATATTATTAAAACAACTCACCCTGGGATCAGTGCCCAGTTTCAAGTTCCAAGTGACCAACAGGGATAAGAAAATTAAGAAAAATGCCATTGTCATTAATTTACTAATAGTAAAGTTGACTAATAAAAGTACCAGTTTATCTTGTAGAGTATGGCCCAGCTTCCAAAATGATGTTGCAGGTTTAGGCTTGTTAACCCAAGCTGCAGGAGAATGAAGCAGGCCAGGCCCGCTAGCCTAGCTCCAGGAGTATGTAGCAGGCTCAGGCTGGTTAGCCCAAGCTCCAAGAGAATGTAGCAGGCTCAGGCTAGTTTGCCCAAGCTCCAATGAGGATGTAACAAGCTCAGGCTGGTTAGCCCAAGCTCCAAGATGTAGCAGGCTCAGGCTGGTTAGCCCAAGCTCCAAGAGGATGTAGCAGGCTCAGGCTGGTTAGCCTAAGCTCCAGGAGATGTAGCAGGCTCAGGCTGGTTAGCCCAAGCTCCAAGAGGATGTAGCAGGCTCAGGCTGGTTAGCCTAAGCTCCAGGAGATGTAGCAGGCTCAGGCTGGTTAGCCCAAGCTCCAAGAGGATGTAGCAGGCTCAGGCTGGTTAGCCTAAGCTCCAGGAGATGTAGCAGGCTCAGGCTGGTTAGCCCAAGCTCCAAGAGGATGTAGCAGGCTCAGGCTAGTTTGACCAAGCTCCAATGAGGATGTAGCAAGCTCAGGCTGGTTAGCCCAAGCTCCAAGAGGATGTAGCAGGCTCAGGCTGGTTAGCCTAAGCTCCAGGAGATATAGCAGGCTCAGGCTGGTTAGCCCAAGCTCCAGGAGAATGTAGCAGGCTCAAGCCCGTTTGCCTAGCTCTGTTTAGCCCGGGCTAATAGGATCAGTTGGATCAGGCTCAGGTTAGCAAAGTTAGCTCAGAGCAGAGGTATAGTGTCATTTTTAAACTCATAGTAGTCCACAATCTTCTTAAAAGTTCAAGATGAAATTTCCATATAAATGACTTGTACAACTTAAAAACACAACTTAAAAGGAGTAAAATACTATGAAATCCATTTAAATGAAATCAGTCCAGAGAGAGACACTAAGCAGACCTTAGACTAGCTGCCATCTTGGAAACTGGATTAGGTAACCCCCTTACATGTCTGCTGCTCCCACTAAGTCCCAAATCGTTGTTTGTTAAGCTATCCAGTTCTCCAGTCTTTTCTATCCAGTCTTTTTTGTCGTTGATGGTCCCACCCAGCCTCCCTCTCCCACCTCCTTTACCAAAGCCAGACAGTTCCTTGGCCGTGCCTCCACTGGCTTTCTTCAGTTCCTTGGCTTCTCCTCTGTTTGCTCCACTCTGCTGCACGGATTCACCATGGGTCTTGCGATGTCCAGCTCCGGCTTGGCAAGAGGTTCCCCTGGTTCCAACTTGGACCATCTTAGCCCACTGACCAATAGGCTCCACCTTGTACCGTCATCCTTACAGGTTCACCGGGCTCCCTTGTACTTCCGGCTTCATCTTGGTCAGACGTCGTTCTGCCTGTGCCACATATTTCTGGCTGCTTCCATACCTACACGCCTTCAGCTCCGTCAGGCTCTGCCTTTCCTTTGTCCTCGGTCCCACTTGCTGTGCCTCAGTCCTCCGGCACCCTGGCTTCATCTCAGTCTCTCCACCTTGGCCTTCAGGACCTATGGAGTTGCTTAGTCTCTGTGTCTCCTTGGCTCCGCCTGGATCTCCAACTCTCCTGGCTCTACCTCTGGTGGTTGGATCTCTGACTCCACCTTAGCACCTCCCACCATCGGTTCCACTATGGGCCTTCATCATAACTGTGCTTCGGGTCGTCTTTTGGATCCTTCTTCCATCATCCCCGCTGTGGTGTTTCCATCTGCCGGCTCCTACCAGTTCCAGTCTGTCTCTAGTTCCACGTCCTCCTCCAGAAACCCTGACCTCCTACCCTCATATCCTCTGTGTCAACAGTTTGGCAGCGCAAAAAGGCACTTTTTTTTTTTCTTCTCTTTTGTCTTGTTTAGTTTCTAGTCTTAGTTTTCATTGTCACTTTTTTGCTTTAGTTCTATTCATTAATTAGTAGCCATAGTCCCTGATGAGTGTCACACCTGTTCCCTGTTCTGTTGATTAACCTCCCTTGTGTATTTAAGCCTTTAGTTCTCCTCTGTTCTTAGTCTTGTGTTAACGTTACCTGGTTTGGAATGTTGTATTGCTTTATCGGTTCATCAAATATTGTTTTTTTCTGCATCACACATTGTTTGTGGATTATCAATACAAGCAAACCCATGACATCACAAATAAAAATTAATAATTTGTGAATAATTATATACAGAAAACTATTTTATTTTAATGTAATAGCAATAATAATAATAATTATAATAATAATAAATTTGTATAACTAATTAAAACATGTACTTTTTCAGTAGCATTATAGTGGGAGGTTGTTTTGTGGGTAATCAGTTTGCATTTATTTTAATTTGAAGGGATAGAATACTAAATATGGTACACAGACAAGTGATAGACATAGATTGGAAGCCATCATTAGCAACACATTATTAACCTTAAATAATAAATTAATTGGAATGGGTTGGCTCACCAGAGAGACATACTCCTCTCCTCTGAAGTAAAGCTTTGATCAAAGTAAAGCTTTGACTGTTTGCATAGTGATGTGTTAGTGAGTGAATCTGAGTTTTCTTTCAACAATGCCTTACACAGACAGAGGCCGACTCATCACATGTCAGCAGTGGTGGCAAGTGTGAGACTTTCAAACCTCTTACAGGGTTTTCTGGTACTGACAATTGAGTGCCACTTCTGCCCCCATTGGTCAGTTGTGCCTTTGTTGGCTTTGAGTGAGCCATGGTAAAATTTGTAAAAAAAAAAAAAAACATTCAGAAAGGTGTCCAGCTAGGGTAAATAGTCATTCACATCATCACAGTGTAAATTAGGAGATACACAAATTCACTCCTGTTAAAATCCAGCCAATGTGAAGTACTCCACATCATAATTTGATTGGTTCTTCTCATTAGCCTCACTGATGTCCTCAAACTAGCCACATAGCTGATTCATATTCTGCAATTGGATTAATGCATATTCAGATAGGCTTCAAATAGTGTTAAGAGCTGATTTCCAGTCGCCTTGCACTTCCAAAAGAGCAAAATGAAACATTGCATATTCACTGCCCTTGGGTTTGCAGAACAGACAAACATGAAAGATTCTTAATGTCAAATTTCACACAACAGTAAGCTGCTTTCTGAGCATTTTTAAAGAATCGTGTACAAAATAGGAAAATCTTATTGCTCAGAGGTTGCTCTTTCATAGCTCAGGAGACAACTTTGTCTCAGATGTTTCTAATTATAGACACTTGTAGACATATACATACTGTATAGAGCAGTGGTTCTCCAACTGGGGTTCGCATACCCCTGGGGGTAAAATGCTGAGCAAACAAAATGCGGAGTTTTGCCGTTCATTTAATTCTACTAAAATAACATTAAAACTGAGCATGTATTTCTAGCAGGTAAAATGCGTAAATACATGACATCCAATCAAATTACCTCATCTTTCACGGTCAAAACTGGCTGCATCCACACAAGCCAACAAATCGCGCTACATTACTGCCATTCTCGACAATGTACCTTTGTAAAAGTGCAAAGTGGGATTTAGCACTACACTTTTTTTTTCGCGTTTCAGAAAGGCGGGGCATAGAGGACCAACAATAATGTACGGTGTGTACAAAATAATTACTTTTTTTAACCTAAAACCGTATAAACACATTACATTAAACCAAATACACATCATATGACCCCTTTAAAGGGTTAGTTCACCCAAAATGTTTAATTCTGTCATTAATTACTCACTCTCATGTCGTTCCAAACCCGTAAGACCTTCGTTCATCTTCAGAACACAAATTAAGATATTTTTGATGAAATCTGAGAGCTTTCTGTCCCTCCATTGACAGCAACGTCGTTGCAGCTTTCAAGGCCCAGAAAGGTAGTAAAAACATCGTTAAAATAGTAAAATAACGTCATTATTCAACAATCTCTTCTCTTCCACGTCATTCTCCTACGCTGTTGACATAGTGTAAACAGTGCAGCGCTTCTTGGTTCAGAACGTAGGCTCACTATTGGCCTTTAACTTTTTGATACACTCCTCACACTGAAAAGGGGGAGTCGCCCAGTGGTTACTATCAGTGTGCAGAATGGAACAGACCATGACATCACCCTCAGCGGCAGAACAGAGCTAGGAACATTGCAGCCGGTTAAGTCTGTCTTACCAATGGCAACCCAACCGTTTGCATTACCCTATTTAGATGACATCCCGGTCTTCGCTGAATCCTTCGACGAACAGTTGGAAGCGGTACGGAGAGTGCTGAAAAGGTTGCAATCCCATGGAGTCAAGTTAAAACCAAGAAAATGTGAGCTCTTTAAAGGGACACTTCACCCATTTGCATTAAGCTTTGTATTGTTAGAAACCCAGTCATATATTATAATAAACGTGGATTTTTCGTTCATTTTTCCCTGAGATGGGAGAAATAAGGATTTAAGTGTTTTACTTCCTGCTTATTATGACGTAAAAATCATCATTTTGCGTCATAATAAGCAGGAAGTCACATTTCATTGAAAAGTGTAGAGACTACAAACACTAGCTCCTCATTATTCCAGGGGGCGGGACCCGCTCACGCTACAGACCTATTACAGATCAGTGGGTGGGACTTCACTTTCTGAAACTGAAAGCAATATCCTCCATCTTGTTTGGAAGCTAAGCTAACAGGCACTGTGGAGCCAGCTGTGAAGATATGACAATAGCGGAGGGTAACGTTACTCAATATGATGTAGAAGAAGAGGATTTCGGAAGTCTGCTGCTCGAATCGGGTGTTTGTGGCTACCTTTACAAGCCACATTATAGCGAAGAGCAGCCGAGGCGGAAGACCTGCCTGTCGCGGACGAGAAGCCCAGACTGGCTCGAGTTAGGGCGGACTGGTGGCGCCGGTGATCTCACTATGCAACTACGAACCGCTACGAACACAGAGATAGAGTCCGTCTGCGGCAAAGAATTTCTCCTAGACGAAATCTCTGAATCAGACGAGGACACGGACGTTTGTGTTGTGAACCATCCTAGTTTCGCACGGTCGCACCGCATCTGACTGAACATCCCGGTAACGTTACCATGCAATAATTCACCATTTCGAAAGAAATACAAATGAGGAGTAATTCATTAATGAGTTCGCCAAATAACTAACGTTAGACATTTTGTGTGAAATGAATTTCAAGCTCCGGTTGTAGGTAGCTAGCCTTATGGACGGATGAGTGATTCATATGCTGTTCTGGATTAGTGGGAGTGGCTTGCGCAGCTGTGCAATGTGGTGCATTGTGGGAGTTGTTGTCTTTCATACAAATGCGTCCTGAAGTTACTTTCTTTCTTTCCTCGGTCAAGAAGGCACCAAATTCAAAATTTATTTTACATTTCGACTACATATATGACCCACTTTCAATGAAGATCAATGTTCCCATGGGTGAAGTGTCCCTTTAAGAAGGAGGGGCGTTACCTGGGATAAATTGTCTCAGCTGAAGGCAGTAGTATGGATCTCGCGGACACAGTCGCTGTAAAGGCGCTTAAGGAACAGAAATTGAGCACAGTGGGAGAGCTGCGCAAGATTCTCGGCCTGCTCAGCTACTATCGACAATACCTCAAAGACTTCTCCCGGATCGCCAGTCCCCTCTACGACCTGTTAAAAGCTAACACTTATGGTGGACCACAGAGGAAACAACAAACGGAATCATGTGGTGCCATAAAGTAAATCGATTGAGTGGACAGAACACCATCAGGAGATACTTGAGAAGTTGATTGACTGGTTCAGCCTACGGTTGTAGGGTTTCCAGATTTCTCCCAACCATTCATACTCCATACGGACGCATCCAACCAAGGGTTGGGAGCAATTTTATATCAGAATCAGAAGGGCAAGCTGAGAGTAATTTACATTTACATTTACATTTAGTCATTTAGCAGACGCTTTTATCCAAAGCGACTTACAAATCAGGACTAAATTAAGCGAGTCATCATGAAGAGGCAAAAGACAACAACGCAAGAAGTGTTCAGAATACGAAGTTCAGGCATTATTCAGAGTAGCATAAGCATGATAAGTGGGATTTTAAGGGAAAGGTTTTTTTTTTTTTTATTATTTATTTATTTATTTATTTTTTTTTTTTTATTTTTTTGAGTTTAGGTGCTCATGGAAGAGATGGGTTTTCAGCTGTTTTTTGAATGTTGTCAGGGATTCAGCATTCCGGATGAGGGTGGGGAGAGTGTTCCACCAGCATGGAACTGTGAATGAGAATGATCTGGAAAGTGATTTTGTGGCTTTCTGTGATGGAACCACGAGACGTCGCTTGTTGATTGATCGTAGGCGTCTGGTGGGGATGTAGGCTCGTAGGAGTGAGTGAAGGTAGGAGGGAGCTGAGCCTGTGATAGATCTGTAAGCAAGCGTCAATGCCTTGAACTTGATGCGAGCAGCGAGAGGTAGCCAGTGCAGAGAGATTAACAGAGGGGTGACGTGGGCCCTCTTGGGCTCGTTGAAGACAAGACGAGCTGCAGCATTCTGGATCATCTGAAGAGGTTTGGTAGCACATGCTGGAAGTCCGGCCAGAAGAGCATTGCAGTAGTCAAGCCTAGAAATGACCAGGGCCTGGACGAGGAGTTGTGTTGCGTGCTCAGTTAGGAAAGGCCACTAATTGTTCCACTGAACAAGCGGCTGTTTTTTCTGACATGCACCCACTGTCCATGGTGGAGGATGATGGCTTTAAAGCTATGATTTCTACTTTCAATCCCAAGTACGAGCTTCTTTCAAGACCCTTCTTCACGAAAAAGATGGAGAAAAAGTATGAAAGCATCAAAGGCAAGTTGAAGAAAGCCCTACAGGAGACTGACAGTATTGCACTCACAACTGATATTTGGAATGAGCGTTGCAACAGAGGCTTATCTAGGGGTGATGTGTCACTATTTTGGGGAGGATTGGGAAATGGTGTCCCACTGCCTGACAACGATGCCCCTTGAAGAGAGACACACCGCTGCAAATATTGTAGAGTGGATTGAGGATGTAACTGCCAAATTCGACATTCCACCAGAGAAAATCAATGCTGTTGTTCATGACAACGGTGCTAATGTCATAGCAGCAGCAAATATTTTGCAAGAAAAGCATGGATGGGCATCAGTGCGATGTGCAGGGCACACCCTCAACATGGTTGTACAAAGCTCTCTAAAGATCCACCAAGCTATCTCCAAGTGTGTGGCTACTGTGAGATGCCTGGTTGAACATTTTAAGAAGAGTGAACTGGCATGCACCAAGTTGAAGGAAACATGCTGGTACAAGATGTATGTATAAGCTGGAACAGCACCTATCAGATGTTGTCCAGGCTGCTAGAACAAAGATGGCCGGTGACTGCTATACTCTCTGACCCAGCAGTGACTCCGAGAGGGAAACACTACCTTGATCTCAAGCCTGAACAGTGGATCCTGATTGAGGAGCTGAGCCAGGTCCTTGAGCCCTTTGAAGCAGCTACAGTGTTTCTGAGCGGAGCATCCAGCACGGCACACACCTCCACAGAATCGTATGTCAAGAGGGTCACATCGTTCCTCGACATACTGGGATCAGACTCCAGCACCAGTGATGAAGAAGAAGAAGAAGAAGAAGAAGAAGAAGAAGAAGAAGAAGAAGAGCAGCAGCATCTAAACCAAGCTGTGCAGAGGGAGGTAGGAAAGTTTTTTTTTTTTTTTTTTTTTTTGGTCCTCTTTAACAATTTCCACAATAAGGCATTACACATAATAGAAAAATTGTAATACAGACACAGAAAATGACTGTTTTGCAAAGGATAAAAAACAATTTTTAATTCTTTCATTGTCACAACTAGGCTATTCCACAGATCTTGATGTATTTTGGAGAACATCCCCTGTCCAAGAAGGAGAATCAACTGTCATGGTGGAAAATGAATGCAGCACGCACTGGCAAAGCTGGCAAAGACCTTGCTGTGTATTCCGGCCACATCCACGCCATCAGAGCGTCTGTTTTCAGCAGCAGGAAACATTGCTTCAAAGCGCAGGGCAAGCCTCAGTTCAGAGCATGCTGACATGCTTACCTTTCTTCATTGCAATCACATGCTCCTTTAAAGCCTTGCACAAACACACGTCAAGAGAGAGACATTTAAGGAGGTTTAGCCTATTCTCATGAATGTATTGGCTTAAAGCACTCAGAACAAAAATGTGTGAAACTATGCATGCATGAACTCTTGTTCCAAGTTCCTGTCCACACGTTTTTGCCTTCTAATTGCCACAAAGCATCACAAGAAGAAGACCGTAAAAGTTTATGTTATGCCTGAGCTGTACATTTTTAAACTTTTAGTTCTGAAAGTTAAGTTGCATGACTTAAAGGCAGTGTTTTTGTATTATTAATATTTATTTTAATATATGCCTTAGTTTTGATACTTTAAAAAATAAAGTAATTTATTTATATTTGTTTTTGCATCTCAGAAAATGCTTTCTTTAAATCCCAGAATATATGGCACTTAATTCATCTCAGTGAACTTTGTCATTGTTCACAGTACAAGTACAGACAGAAACAATGGGTAATAACTAAATGTTTATTTTTGATAGAAAAGATTGTTGTATGCATTGCATACTATGCATAAAAAATAAATAAAAAAAAAAGTATATTTACTATTGCTCTTTAATTAAGCAAAATTACGTTTTATCCGATTACTTGATTAATCGATGGCATTTTCGATAGAATACTCGATTAATAAAATATTCGATTGCTACAGCCTTACAGGAGAATTACACACACACACACACACACACACACACACACACACACACACACACACACACACACACACACACACACACACACACACACACACACATACACACAGGCTTTCAAAGTTCATTTAGAGTTACTAAAGACTGACATTTTTTAGTACATTAACTGTGTTCACAGGAGGAGGGCAAATTTGTATATGTGCCTCCAGTGCTCTAATTCCTGCAGTTTGACTGCACAAGTTCAATTGTCAATTATCCTGCCTTGAAGTTCACTTGTAAAATTACCATATTATGAGCAACAGGATTCAACAATGTTAATTGCTTTTGACAGATATTTGTGGTACAGCCCCACTTTTTCAAATGAGCACAAAGTATGGGCAGTAAAATCAAAAATGCATTTGAAAGAAGTCTTAAGTGTGTGTCTTTGTGGGGATGGGGGACAGAAAGTAATGTGGATGTATTGGTGCATTACAGTAAATAATGCAGTGTGGAGAAATACAACAGCACTCTGTCTGAAGTGTCTGCTATTTTTCAGCAGCTGACAGATTACTTTTTCAGGTCAATGCAAAAAAATGTCCTAACCTAGATCATTGCTGGAACACAATTTACAAAGCACTCAAAGCAATGGCAATGCAATGTATAAAATGCAAGCACAACACTTTCTTAATTTGCTTTTTCCTTTACAGAGGATGTGAGAGAGAGAGAGAGAGAGAGAGAGAGAGAGAGAGAGAAAGAGAGAGAGAGAGAGAGAGAGAGAGAGAGAGAGAGAGAGAGAGAGAGAGAGAGAGAGAGAGAGAGAGAGAGAGAGAGAGTTTGCCATCAACATAACATTTGTACTTGTGCTCATAAAGGCGTTTTACTTAAGTCCATTAAAGCTCTCCATACAGTCTGTCAGCTGATGGAGAGACGCAGTTTTAGGTCCATGATCATCCCTGCAACACCAGCGGACAATTCAAGCTTATGAAGATGCCTCTTATAATAATTTGATGTTCCTTATTTGTTTTTCCCTGATTTAAATATTAATACTGAAAGGTTAGGTTTCCATACATATGATATACCCTAAATGAAAATGTTTTTTTTTCAGTTTTTAATTTCATTTATTTTAAAAAGAAGTATCTTATGAAAAGGAAAATGTAACTGTAATGTAAGGAAAGTTTTTTTATTTTTTTTATGTTCCAATGGTAGTAGTACAATTCTAGACTGACCAGACTGAATTATTACAGGTGAGATTTGCATTATTCATATTTGAATATTGAATATATTTGTTTACTGTACATACATTAAGAGAGGTATTGTCAATATATTGTCTGCAACAACAGACAATACCTGTTGCAAGTCAGTCTGGTCATTGGGAACATACTAGAACCATTGGAACCATGAAAAAACCCATAGGTGAATTACAGTTTTTTTTTTTTTTATACAAATAATTCTGTACTGTACATACATGTAGGGAGGTATTGGCAAAATTTCACCAGTAGTAAGTCAGTCTTACCAATAGGAACCTACTACAAGCTTTGGAACACCTTCACCTTTTAGTGAATTACAGTAATAAAAAAATAAAAAAAATATTTGTTTCTTGTACATACATTAAGGTAGGTATTGGCAAAATTTCACATGTAGTAAATCAGTCTTACCAATACAATAAAGCTTTAGAATTTGAACATGTCTGTTTTTAAATGTTAAAAGTCATTTTATTGTGTAATTGTGTAATACAAGCACTACAAGCTATAAAGTCTCACCTTTTTAAATGTGGCAAATCTACAAACATACAGATATGTGACATTACCAAACACTTTGAAGCATTTACGAAAAGCTTTTCTAATATGTTTACACAGCTTTGTATGCACTTAGTACTGTCCGACTGCACCCTTAGCTCTGGTTCCATCTAATCACTTCAGAGGCATTTACTAGAGATGGCTTAAAGTCAAGTCTGCGATGTCAGATCAAATACGGTTAATGATATTTGGATGTTATGGAGTGAAGCACTTAGCTGATGCATGAAGAAACTGATAAACATTTGTACATGTGTGTGCGCGCACATATGTGAGAGACTGAGAGGCTTGATGGTGAAGTGTGCGCAAAAAAGTCTGTGAGAAAATAAATCCTTGTCCCTCCTCGCTTCCCCCTCTTCACTCACTTTGTAGTTGAGAGCACCTTTGCAGCCCAGACACTAGATACTCAAGTGGTCTTATGAACCTCAAAGAGAAGGATAGACGTAACAAGGATTTCATGAGAGTGAATGATCCAGAGAGAAAAAATAGAAAGAGCTCAAGGTGAATGGCTTGAGAATGCACATGTGTGAGTGGCTTAGGCAAAAAGAGAGAAAGAGAGAGCAATGGGGAGGGTTAAGAGAGAGAGAGATCAGCAAAAATATAATAGTGTTGCAGAAGAATGATACATTTCAGGCTTTAGTGGGTGCCTGACAGGAGAGTATGAGGAATAGAGAGAGAGAGAGAGAGAGAGAGAGAGAGAGAGAGAGAGAGAGAGAGAGAGAGAGAGAGAGAGAGAGAGAGAGAGAGAGAGAGAGAGAGAGAGAGAGAGAGAGAGAGAGAGAGATTGGATAAAGTATGTCACTAGCCGTAGGCCGGGTGAAAAGGTGTCAGTCTCTCAAGTTGGACATGTTACTGAGAGACTGGACATGAATCTTCCAGTTTAGGACAGACCTAACTGACAAGGCAAGCTCATATACTAACATCTGGTTCACTATCTTTGTGGGGACTCTCCATAGACTTAATGGTTTTTATACTGTACAAACGGTATATTCTGTCTCCTAACCCTAACCCTAAACCTGCCCATCACAGAAAACTTTCTGCATTTTTACATTTCCAAAAAAACTAATTCTGTATGATATATAAGCTTGTGTACCCATGGGGACCTCTATTTAGGTCCCCAGTGTGACACGAGTCCCCATGAGTCTGTGTGCATTCAGGTTTAAGTCCCCACTGGGATAGAAAAACATGAACACACACACACACACACACACACACACACACACACACACACACACACACACACACACACACACACACACACACACACACACACACACACACACACACACACACACACACACACACACACACACACACACACACACACACACACACACAGCCACACACACACACACACGTCTGGTTCACTATCTTTGTGGGGACTCTCCATAGACTTAATGGTTTTTATACAGTACAAACTGTATATTCTGTCCCCTTACACTAACCCTACCCCTAAACCTACCCATCACAGAAAACTTTCTGCATTTTTACATTTTCAAAAAAATATAATTTAGTATGTTTATTTACCCATTCCCATCATGGGGGGACCGCTGGTTGGTCCCCACAATGGAGGTGATCTCAGGTTTTACAATCCTTGTGGGGACATTTGGTTCCCACAATGTAATATAAATCAAACGCACAGTTGGGTTTCAAACTGTATACATCCTCTAGCCCTAACCCTACCCCTAAACCTACCCATCACAGAAAACGTTATGCAATTTTACATTTTCAAAAAAACTTTATTTAGTATGATTTACAAGTTGTTTTTCTAATGGGGACCAAAAAAAATAAAAATAAAAAACAGAAAAATAAAATAAAAAAAACTTTTTGGTCCCCATAATGTAAGGTTTACCAGGATCACACACACATACACAGGGGTGTAAAATGCACATAGAAATGCCACTTAAGTATGGATACAGTGTCGAAATCTTAATCAAATAAAATTGTCTGTAGGTGTGAATGCGTTCACTTGTTCTGTTACCACTCGAAGGTGATTGGGCTCTCAGGCAGGATCACAATTCTTCAGTTCAGCTCTGACGTAACGTCGAATGTGACTGACTAAGGGAACAATTGTTGTTGAACAAATTGGTAGATTGAATGATTCACTCATAAAGACAATCACATGTTTCGTTGATGAGCGAATCGTCATTTTTGAACAAATGATTCAAATGAATGATTCAATGACTCGCTTATAAAGACAACAGCTCAGTTCGAAATCACATAGGCTAATGTCAGATTATAGGTACTACATTTGATGAGGAGCGAACATAGCAACTGTTAAAAAAGTTTATTATAGTCTTACATTTATAGTCTATATTGATGTTTAATTAATTGTATTGGGCCTATATAATCTATATATAGAATTATATTATAAAATGATTAAATAATACAATTTAATTTCATGATAAATACATTCCATCATATACACTTAAAGAGTAAGAAAAGCTGCGTTATAGCAGCTGCGAGGTTTCTCTGAATAACGCAGATATAGGCCTACTTGTACAGCTGGTTTATGAGAGGTCTGTCTGGGTGTTTATTGCAATAGAGTCTGGCTGCAGACTTGCACTTTCACTCTCAGACTTGCACTAGACCTGCACGCTCAGACATCAGCGCTTCCTCTGCCTGTGACGTCACTTGCAATCGACACAAATTAACCGGAAATATGTTTCCAGCAGTAAATATTATGTTATATTATTAATTTTTTCAGGAAATTAAAAAAACAGCATTTTTTTTGAGTTATTAAACATTGTATCATTGTTCGTTAAAGGGACACTCCACCCATTTGCATTAAGCTTTGCATTGTTAGAAACCCAGTCATACTATTGAATGGTCGTGCAACACTCTCTCATTTTCCCCTGAGACGGGAGAAATCCGTTATTTACCTTTTACACTTCCTCCTACAATGACGCAAAAATCGTCATTTTGCGTCATTGTAGGAGGAAGTGTAAGGGGGGGGATTTCTGTTGAGACTACAAGCACTAGTTCCTCATCTTTCCCAGGGGGCGGGACCCGCTCACGCTACAGACCTATTACAGATCAGTGGGTGGGACTTTACTCTCTGAAACTGAAAGCAATATCCTCCATCTTGTTTGAAGCTAAGCTAACAGGCGCTGTGGAGACAGATGTAAAGTTATGACAATAGCGGAGGAAAGTGCTCAATATGATATAGAAGAAGAGGATTTCGGAAGTCTGATGCTTGAATCAGGTGTTTGTGGCTACCTTTACAAGCCGCATTATAGCGAAGAGCAGCCGAGGCAGAAGACCTGCCTGCCGCGGACGAGGAGCCCGGACTGGCTCGAGTTAGGGCGGACTGGTGGCGCCGGTGATCTCACTATGCAACTCATAGACTGTAAGATGCAACTACGAACACAGAGATAGAGTCCGTCTGCGGCAAAGAATTTCAACGATGACAATTTCTCCTGGACGAAATCTCTGAATCAGACGAGGACACGGACGTTTGTGTTGAGAACTATCCTAGTTTCGCACCGCATATGTTCTGACTGAACATCCAGGTACCATGCAATAATTCACCTTTTCGAAAGAAATACAAACGAGGAGTAATGAGTTCGCCAACTAACTAGACATTTTGTGTGAATGTGAAATGAATTTCAAGCTCTGGTGGTAGCTAGCCTTGTAGACGGAAGAGTGATTTCTCTTATAGGCAGATATGCGCTTTCTGGATTAGTGGGAGTGGCTTGCGGAGCTGTGCAATGTGGTGCATTGTGGGAGTTGTTGTCTTTCATACAAATGCGTCCTGAAGTTATTTTTTGTCTTTCCTCGGTCACGAAGGCACCAAATTCAAAATTTATTTTACATTTCGACTACATATATGACCCACTTTAAATAAAAAACAATGTTCAAATGGGTGGAATGCCCCTTTAAGTATTATACCTTATATTTCTATCATATACTGTTGTGTAGCCTACCAACATTAACACAACATTTCCCCAAAATCATGTTTAATCTGAGATACGAGATTTATGTCTTGGGAGCAGGGAGATACGAGGTTACGCTGTCATTGATGAGAATGGTACGGACGAGACGTCGCTGCTGCCAGCAGTGTTCATCAAAGTCTGTGGTCGCGTTGAGCCTTTTGACAAGAAAAAAGGCTTCAATAGTTAACCAAAGCTAACGACTGGTTACATGCATCTTCCTAAACTCCATTTTAAAGGTTTAAGAGCTATAAGTGAAGCAGAACAAAAAATTATGAAGTGTCTAGGCTGTCTAATAGGCGGAAATTAGCCTAATCTGCATGCAAACTTACCTCCGTGGCTCACACACAGGCTTCCTTCTGCACCGAAGCATTACAGCTATCGATTTTTAACAAAACAGGCCTACTCAAATGTATCTAATCTAACTATTTTCACTCGTTATTGTCTAAAAAACATACAGAGTTATCCAAAGATAGGCTTACTTGTCGCCAGTAACTTATACAGCCCTTTTTTCTCCCATAAATTAAAACCTTGCTACGTGGGGTATTTTACATGCACAGTGCCAACTTCGAGTCAGTAAAATAATAATAAAAACAATAATTGAATGCTGGTATCCAAAACATTTAATTCAATTAAAGTATTATATTAGATACATTTTAAAACTTCAATGCACACGTATAATAAGCCTAGTAATAAGTAGACATTTAAAATACATCAATAACTGATATCATAGTTTAACACAGATAAAATCAGAGTTAAGGCTTGCTTTACGTGTTGCTCGACGAGGATTTCTTAATCGCTTAATCGTATCTCAAACCCCGTTGCACACCGGTGCACGCCGTTTCCAGGAAACATGACGTTCAACCCGAAAACCGTAGCAAAACGTTGCGCACCGTTTTGAACTTGAACGTGCCCCTGGTGTCTGAGCGTGCCAATATTAACCAACTGCAGAACCGCAGAACCATACGTCATAGCAGTGTGAGGATGACAGCGCCAGCCTAACAGTCTGATGCCGGAAGTGGGCGGGGTAAAAGTATCTAAGGGGTGGAGATGGGTAGGTTTAGGGGTGGGTTTAGGGGTCAGGGGGTGGAGATGGGTAGGTTTAGGTATGGTATATGTAAGGTGGATATGTCTGGTACGCGGTTCCGGCATCAGACTGTTACCCCGGATTTCCACCAACTGCGGAACGGCTGCGTGTCGGCTCCGTGCTCCGCTGTCCTTCAATACCCACCACTGGTCCGGATTTGTTGCGGAACGGCTGCGGCCATGACTAACAGCTGAAGTCAGGAGGACCCACGAGATCTCGCGAATTCACGTATGATCGTGCGATATAAGGGCTGAATTGCTGCGGATCGCCGGAGTCAGAACGCAGCCGTTCCGTAGTCAATGAAAATACACACATTGACTTTAATGGAAACCTATTGACTCCGCCGCCGTTCCGGAGCGGATCCGCAGCCGTTCCGCAGTTGGTGGGAATTAGGGGTTAGGCTGGCGCTGTCGTCCTCACACTGCTATGACATATGGTTCTGCGATTCTGCTGTTCTGCAGTGAGAGTGCAAGTGCAGGTCTGCAGCAAGACCCTTCTCGTTTATTGTGAGAACTACTGAGAATGACACGTTTAGCATTACTCGAGGATCGGGCGAGAGCGCGTTTGCAAACAGGCAAGTTTGATGAGAGTGACAAAAGGCTGTAAGAAAAGCACACATGTGCGAAAAGCCCTTATATGGAGATGGTTTCGCCGTGTTTTATGCAAATAATTAACCTCGTGCACGCGGCTGCTCATTTAGGGTGCTTTCACACTGGCAGTTTAGTTCGAAACAGGGCACGGTTTGCATGAAAAATCGCCAATGTGAACGCTGTCATGTGGACCCGGGTGTGCACTGGGGTACCGAACCCGAGACTACCTGGAGGAGGTGGTCTGAGTTCGGTTGCTCCCGAACCGTGCCGCGGTTCGCGTGAATGTGAAAACAACACGGACTCGGGTGCGCACTTATTCAGGAAGAAAAGTGACCTGCCCATTCATTTTAGCTGATTATTATTTATTTAGTGAAATAAAACACATGCAAGGGATGATAGTGTTGATGATTTACCTTGGATACGAGCGAGAGTTAGCGTGCAGTGTATTCGCGCATAGCATGTGGAAGCAGGACAACAAATTAATGGGAATACACTGTCTCCAGTACGAACGTGTTGTGAATTAGGCGAGATTTTTCGTGAGAAGTTCTCCTGTGCATAAAAATACGAAATACATGCAATTATTAGTGAATGAGACCCAATTGTGTGCATCTCAACAAACTACATTCATCATGTTGTCATTGTTAAGTGACTTACTGCATCAGTTGCATTGCTTCACTTCCATTCAAAACTCCTCTTTGTGCCATGACCTGCCTGGATAGTAATGTATTCGGAATCTTGGCGCAAGTCATCCAGGTAATTTTTGCCAACTGTTTTATGAATACTAAAAATTCTTAATTGTATTTATGTTAATGAGATAGATTTATGCTGATAGAGATGACCAGTAAAATATGACCTTATTGATGACTTAAGAACACGCATGTAGATTATCAGACCCTGTGGTGGTACTTGACTGACACATTTGCATCCACTTCCGCAGTGTATTATGTGCAATATCCAGCTGAACGAATGCTTAGGAGCCATTCTAGTAAATCCTCTTCCACTATCCAGCTTCCGCGCACCCCCTGCGTTTCAGGAGGAAATGCCTCTGCCTGAGTCTGTCAGTTTAAGGGCTTCTGAAGGGTGTAAATATTTGGGTGTGTATGTTATCGGGAACCTAGCATGTGTGCTTGCATGTTGGTGCAGAGGGAATTTAGAGTTTGGCTTTAAATGGATGATTACTGAAATTCTGAAAGAACACTCATTTGTTCTTGTCTCAGCATTTCTGCTTCTGATTGAAACGCCACACTAGAGCCACCTGCCTCTCCAGTAACTTCTTAAAAAAACAACAACCCTGCATTGTGTGTGTGTGTGGCCTCCTGTTTGGCCTTCTGCTGTGTCTTCCCACAGAGATACCAAATGACTGACTTAGTGACAGTCTAAAAGTGTGTGGATTTGACAGAAAATAAGAAAATCAACCCTGTACATTGGATGCAAATATGTATCAGAACTGTAATTTAATTTTAACCAGCCGCAGAGCTAATATTTGTTCAAGGACACTTTAAGATGATTGTAAAATATTTGTCTGTGGTTGTGCTGGGAAAAAAATGAAGCCGGAATAGAGGTATCTTATTCTCCTTTCTGATTGTAGTAGTCCAGATTCCACTATAACCTTGGTTTTAGAATGTGTTTTTGTTTATTATTATTTTTTATTGTACTGCGATCCACATAAATACAATGGTATAGTGCATAGTAATTATGATGACTGTATACTGTAGTACAATATTGCCTTTTGATCTCATCAGAAGGGCTGTGCACTATTGAGAATTCGAGAATTATTTTAAATTTCAAATCAGTTTATGATAGACAGATAGATTATTCTTTGAATTGCAATACAGTAATACAACACAGTATTACAATACTCCAGACAAAAGTTAACAAAATCCCTTTGACAGAAAATATTTACTTGAAGTACTAAAGATAATATATCAATACTTTAACAACACATTCACATGGTTGTTATTATGTAATGAACTCGTGACATGCAGTTAAACAAATAAAATATTTATTTATTTTTCAGTTCCCACACAAACCCCTAGGTGTTCAAGAACCCCCTTTTGATTTAGCAGATATGGGAGAAATAGTCCAGACAGTATGACATTTCTGAATGCTAGGAGGGCAAACATCAAATCATAAATAGTCACTCATTTATTTGTAACTGTGAATGACAGATGAAAGCTGTAATATTGTTATAATACTATTTTGTCCACAGGATAAGAAATAAATTCTAATCTTTTTCAGTAATAATGAATGGCTGAATAACTTAACACATCATACATTAATGCATACAAATTCATCTGTAGGACCAAGGTACACAAAAAATATAGGCTAATTTCCTAAAAAATATCAAAAATTTATTTTTGTTGATGATTCGGCCCTGTCTAACTCGTCCAACACCACCTATGTAAAATTGACTTGTGAGTGGCAAAACATTCACATTCTGCTTGTTGGCACAGGTGAAGGGGCACTCGCATCCTGCAGATTGTGCTTCAAACCCCTGGCGTGGGTGGCAGTTTGAGAGGACAGCCATCTTGGAGTGCCCTACAGTCATGAACAGATGGAGGTGGTGGCATTTTCTGCTAAGCTTCGCCAGCAGTGTAAGTCTCTGTCATTACTACCCATTTGTCCACCTTGTTCTCCTACTTCTCTGAAAGCACGTCCCAATATTAGCTTGTGGGCCAGCAGTAATCAAATCATAACCATAACCATAAAGAGTTATATCTAGCTTGTTATGTGTGAATTTATTCCTAGGGAAGGAGTGGAAAGTTTAGATGTAAAAATATTAAAATTTTCCATTCATTTCGGAAGGAAGGGTGTCCTGGAGAAAACATATTTTCCTAATTGTTGTACTAGCATTTCATGCACCGATATAGCTGTGATATCAAAGTACGCCATAAACCTTGACTGTCAGTACTTCTTGATCTTTACTCACGTCTGGAGCAATTTAAGATCTGCCACCTTGAAAGTGACTGAGGTTGTCAAACTTCCTGGGTTTCTCAAAATGATTTCCTTCCCTGTATACATTTCATCATAGGTTTCATTCATATTTTCTCATTTGGGGTTGGTGTGAGTCATTTTGTGCATAGCAGATTGCCTGTCACGCTGCTGAAATCTCTCTTTACCAAAGCAGAAACCGCTAGATGGAGAGAGGTCTCATTATAGTCAGTTCACACTGTTCATCTGTTGGCTAATCATTAAAAATGGCAAAAATAATAAAGTTATTGTTCTGAAAATGAAACTATTAAAGGCCATTTTGCTTTCCGGTGCTACAGCGACATTGCGGGCCATGCAACTCTTATCTGTCCTGGCCACACCAGTTAGTCTCAATGGACCAGAGACGTTTTTGAAAATAAGATTCCACCCTGCCAAACGCATGGATATATTGGGACAGCAGGATGGGACAGAGCTAGATTTTAAGTGCTATTTACTCTGAAAGGAGAGTAAATCCCTCACCATAATGAGCTGTCAAATTCTGGCAGTGGAATTTTGCTGCAAAGAGTTGTCACACAGTTCATAAGGAGATTCGAGACATGCTAGGTGTATATGTGTGTCCGTGGAGGTACATTTACAGCTTTGCTGCATATGTAAGTGCATATCCCTAGAGTGACACGGGTAGAGACATTTGATTTAACAATCTGATATTTTAATATTACTTTACTACATTTTCATTACATTTTTCCCCACATCGCTTTAAATATATGTTTGGTTATCGTCACAAAGTATCAGCCTCAGATTATTAACCTGGTGCAGAAACAAACAAAGAAAAAGCGGTAAATGTTAAAAAGATTTAAACGGAACTCTCCAAAACTCTCTCTTTTTTTTAATATCACGCTCTTTCAGATTGTCATTTGCATTACTTTAATCCTGCGACTTCAAACAGGTCCAGAGAGGGTTTGGAGCATAGATGAAATTGAGTTGACCCTCTGCTGCAAAATACCCATACTCTCAGTCCTTCAAGATTTACTAATTAAACTTGTCAGTCAATAGACATATTGACAATAGGCATGACATCGCAATCGCTTAAAGGGATAGTTCACCCAAAGAATACAATTCTGTCATCATTTACTTACCCTCATGTTGTTCCAAACCCGTAAGAATTGTGTTCATCTTTGAAACAAAAATTAAGACATTTTTAGTGAAACCTGATGGATTTCTGTCCCTATCGAAAGTCCATTCCACCAAAACTTTAATGCTTCAAAAAGTTTATAAAGAGATAGTAAAAGAAATCCATATGAATAGAGTGGTTTAACCCAAGTCTCCTGAAGATCACTTTATATAATGAGCAGATTTAATTTAGGCTTTTATTCACATTTAATCTATAATCAGGACACATAAACTGAAATCATGAGCTCAGTTGTACTTGTTTGGCGCGTGAGAACAAACCTCATTGGCTCTTGCACATTTGAGATTCCAATTACCATATTTAATGATCTCTATGGGTGCTTCTCAAATGTAAGGCTGCATCTTAGGCCCCATCCACACTACTGTGTTTTAGTTTAGAAACGGAGAATTAAAACGAATACGATCTCCGTCCACACCAGCGTTTTAGCTGCGTATTATAGAATTGATCTCCGTCCACATTAAAACGACTGAAAACGCGGATCATGTGACCATTCACCAACACTGGGCATGCGCGTGCCGGTGTAAACCTAGAGACTTTCAAACATCAAAAATGTAATTTATTAATATGTATTTGTGTCAAAATGATTTTTTTTAATTGCCTGGAAACGCTTCCAACACGCTTGCGTGTCGCATGAAAAATAGGCGTCGGTTCTATTTCTTGCATGCATGCGTTTTCCGCGGCAGTTTCTTACTGTAAGAAACTGTTCCAGCGGGTGGAGTTTACTGGTACTGAATATTACCTGTGTATACTCCATGATTGATGACACCCAATCATAGAGCCGAGCGTGAGCCTCTGCGTCATCGTTTCTAAAGTCCTCCGTTTTGACCCGTCTTCACTAAAACGTCCTCCGGAGATTCAAAACGCAAAACGGGGTCGGCAGCGTTTCTAAACTTCTCCGTTTTAGGTCTTCGGTTTTGTCGTTTTAGTCTGGACGGGAGGTGCAAACGTAGCAAAAGGTCTCCGTTTCTAAACGAAAACGCAGTAGTGTGGAATCTGTGGATGGGGCCTTAGTGAGGCTGTGTCCTTCCTAGTCCAGTCCTTCGGGGGATTGTAGGCTAGAGTGATTAATTTACACCAAAACAAAATATAACAATAATCTCTGAAAACAGTTTTTGTGTCTTACATTTGCATTTCATAATTAACTCAGACAAGCTCAGTGCCGAGTTGTTTTTACGTCAGTTCTCTTTTGTGAATTGTGTGCAAAGGACTGTGGGTGATTGAAGAATGTGAAGGAAACACATGATACTACAAAATGAGCTGAACGATGTATGCAAACTGAAGGCTGCCTTCCAAGGATTCTTCAAACTGAGACGGCGTTCGGTGGCAGCCAAGATATGCAGCCTTACTAGGACACAGCCTTCCATTTGAGAAGCACCCCATGTATGTGTATTGATCAATGTTTCTATGTGAATAAAAGCTGAAATTGAATCTGTTCATCATATCAAGCAATTATGACTCTCAGATTTCATTAAAAGTATCTATATTTTTTTTTTTTTTATATATATCTTAGGTCCTTGGGATCTTTTGGGTTTGGAATTAATTTACATTTTTAGATGAACTATCCCTTTAATATACTGAGTTTTTTGGCTATAAATTGCTACTTCATTGTTCAGGGAAAGTGGACGAGGCAAATTGGATGCTTTATTATGATGAGACCTCATTAGATGAAGAGGAGGGACTATAATCTGAATGCTAAAATGAGAAGGTTTGCATTAATTCTGGAACAAAATAATTATGATGTCCAATTATAAATGGGCAGCAGAACAGGTTGTTTGATAATAGGTTTCTCTTAGCATGCTAATGTAATCAGTCATATACGTATACATTACCAACCTATAACAAACTCTGACCCTCGCTGAAAATGAAAGTAAGGATTTCTCAGTAAATGCCAGTTTAATTTGTCAGCGTGGGTTGGCAGACAATTAAATAATCCCCGCTCGCAAGCAGCAAATTCTAAGTGGTGTTGGGCCAGTAATTGCTGAGCCATGTAATGACAGTATGGGTGCCGCAGCGGTGCAGCTGATGCATTAAAGCTGAACGGGAGCTTGAAAACAAACCAGTCTCTTGTAATGTTCCCTTCAAAACTGCATATCTGTTACGTCAGGGAGGAATCAGCTCACAACAAGGTGGGGCAAAATGACAAAGCAAGAATCAGCAAACTAAGATTGCAACTACACAGTGCCAATTCCAGCTGTCATGCTTTCTGAAGTGACCGTGATTTTCCGGAAATTGAGGCAAGGATCCATCTAATGTGATACACTGTTGAGTGACTGGTTCGCTTAAGGACTGCAGGGCTACTTTAGTGAAGCCCAACCATAGTATTTTCAGAGAGAAGGAGAGAGTGGGTTTGGAAAAGGATGAACAGATGGAGTACAAGTAACTGCATCAGCTCTTGAGAATTAATTTACTCCAGAATGTATAAAAGTGATTTTATTAAATTGATAAAAATAACAACAGCATCTGACTAGGGGGACACATACTGGAGAACTGAATCATCTCTGATTAAAAAAGAAAAATGAAAACAGCCAACAAGTGTAATGATTGCTTTCTTCATCGTTTAGTAATGCATTTTGGCAAACTGTTATGGCACATTCTCAAAAACCGCAAAACAATATATAAACAGCTTATAGTATATCCATTGGAAAATGTTCATTTTATTGTTACAACTCAACAATAAACACTGATTGATGGATACATAACACACCATTTTCAGTATTCAATGTGAGCCACAATCTGCAGTTATTGATCATAAGAGTGTCAGGCCACTTTGTGACAATCATGCTAAACCTCTGTAGATAAGGTCAAGGACACATCAAGTGTGTGCTTTAAACGTATGAAACTGCAATGCGCAGAAATGGATGATGCATTTTATTGTTAGTAATCACTGATTTGGGACCTGCAGTGGTTTGATAAAAGAAGAACAGAAGGGAACCGGTTAATTCTGCAGTTAGAGAGGGCACGGCAAGCACACGTGCTGTGCTGCAATTCCTCTTCCCATTTGTTTGACCTCAGAGTCTTTATACTGGGAACCTCTTTAGGGAGATAAGCAACAGCAAAGTCAGGTTAGTAAAAAATGCATTTTACATTACATTATTGCCTGTTACATTACACATCAATGAAGAGAGAAAGATGGCTCTCTTTTACAGAAAAATAAGAAGGTGGCTTGAATAAAGAAAAATACAAAAGTGTAAGAGAATTTATTGTTGTGAATGAAAGGATAAAAAAACTATTCATCACATCTAACAATATAAATGTAATGTATTTTGTGATTACCATCTAACATTTACTTGGAGATTTCTAGGTGAGTGAAAGGACACTGAGGCCTTTAGTGTCTCAGTACAGAATATGATCGCCTGTCTAAATTTATGTTCTGGCACTCTAACTCATAGAGACGTACAGAGCATCGATCTATACAAATATTGCTTTCTACTCACTCAATTGATTAATATGCATTACTGCTTCATAATTTTTCCTTTATCTAGTGTTTACACATTTACGGTATTCATTAATCAAAAATAGTTGTAGTAGGCTAGTGCAAGTTCTAAGTAAATAATGTTAACTTACCATAGAAAGCTATATATACACATGACAATTTATAATATTTTAATTGTGTTCCTCAAACCTCATAACAGAAAATGTATAAAGCAACTTATCTGGATCCTTTTATACATTCTGGATATAGTGAATAGTGATAGAGACATCAAATCTCTCTTCAATGTTAATAACAGCTCAAGAGCGGCCTCTTACTTTACGTACCTGAATGAAAACACATGATAAGAGAGTTGTTTGCTGCCGGATTCTCATCAGATTGTCATAAATTAGTGGAAAATGGCCTTGTGTGACAATTAAATGAAAAGTAAACAAATGGGAATCTAGGAATATTGGAATAAATCTCTTCTGGAAACACTTGAGATGACAAATTGTTTGACTGAACTTATATTTGCTTCTTTATTACATCAAGAAAAGCTATTGCATTTCCAAAACGGGAAGAAGTATTGTTTCGAATTTGCACGCTTGATTTGTACTCCTGATATATTACTATCGTTGGAACATTTTTATTGTAGGAATTAATACCTTTGTAATGATATATAGTTTGTACATTTTGTTTATTTTTGTGAATGTAACTACTGAATGTAAATTAATGTAAACAAACATATTTTGGTCACACTTTAGTTTAGGGTTAATTTTTCACTATGACTTTGCCTCAATAAACACCTAATAACTGCTTATTAATAGTTAGTAGGTAGTGGTTAAGTTTAGGTATTCGATAGGATTAGGGGATGTAGAATACGATGATGCAGAATAAGGCATTGATATGTGCTTTATAAGAACTAATAAACAGCCAATATCCTTGTAATATGCATGCTTATAAGCAACTAGTTAATAGTGAGAATTTGACCCTAAATTAAAGTGTTACCCATTTTGGCCCAAAGGATGTGGAATCATGCATGCCAGCTTTATAGCTTTAACAAAAATAGTCATCACATTTCTGCTTTTAAAGTTTTGAAAAGTCAACAGTGGTATGGAAATGTAGAGTGGAATGAAGTTAATATATCACAAGTTGCATGCAACAAAATGCAGAGATATATACAGTATTATACATTGCATTCTTGAAATACATTCACATATAGACATACTGTAGGTAATTTTGTATCTGCAATTTTATGCATTAGTGACTGAGCTGTTCACTTGAATATACATGATTTGACAAGTTAACGCGCAGTATGAATGTTTGTGTAGCCGAGTTTGCCAGAGTTATACCCTGAGCACATCTTGTTTCAAATGTTTCAGCTCCAGTCTGCCTCTCCATAATTCTATAGCAACTCTCCTATAATAAATATTTGTTGCACAGAAACATTTCAAAGGTGTCGATCATTGATTGAAAGCCGTCGTTCTGTCAGCATTGCGGGGGAAGCCATGAAACACTGTATTTTTGCACAGTTCACTTCAGTGTTTGAAGTACCTGTCATAGGAAAAGGTCATGTGGTGTCATGAATAATTATGAGACAGTGCCTTCTTACAGGATACAGCTACAGTATAGCATTCATGAGTATGCGGTCTCATGAATAATTCTAATATACTGCTGACGTTGTCATGCTGTATATGTTGGCTCAATGTTGATTTCAAACTAAGAAGACAAAAATAGTCCTAAAAACTATTTCCACATAAAGTTATTAAAATTGTCTTCCATCACATTCAACATCTGTTCGGAAACGTATTGTAGTGTGACTTCCTTTGGAAATGCATTAATGTTTTTATAATTGCATTTATAGTAAATTATATTATAGGTTTTGTTAATATTTTGAATTAGTTTTTTTTTTTTTTATTCATTTTTATTTATTAGTTTTAGTTACTTTAGTACTACAATCAACAGCATCTGTTGCATAAGAGCTTAACTTGCATCAGAACCTTCCTTTAATTCCATGTGGAAACAATCTGAGAGAGACCACATGGATGGCAATGGTTTGCCCTTAGCTGATCAACCCTCATTATTTTTAACTGCTTCCTGTAAATAGTACTTTTACCCTGCAGTTCCATGTCTAACAAATCCCATACCTTGTGCAAAAAGCCTACAGGTCCAAGCTTCATCTGCTCTAATCGTATCTTACACGACTGGCTTTGAGCTACTGCCAGCACCATGTACATGTGGTCAAAGACCAGTGTTAGGCTGGTTTGTTTCTCACTCATGGCCTCCAGGCAGCAGGGACCAAAACTCTTTTAAAGGAGCCTATTTTGTCTAGGAAGTTGTTAGTGATTTGCATGTACTTATCAATAGCTTAGCTGAAAAAGCTTTCTACTATTGCACACAAGCATTTAAATCTCACCCATTTTCATTTGACTGCCACATACATCTTGCTCTACAAATTACATCTCAAAGCCAAATCACAGATGGGTGGCCAAATTAATTTTGGGAAATTACATTTCATATGTAGATTGCACCCAGTTTAATGACTGGATTACATTGTGTGTGTGTGTGTGTGTGTCTATTGGATGAGGGGATTTGGCTGCTTGCTATCTGTCTGTCTGTGTGGGTGGGTCTTGGTGGGTGGAGGTTAAAAATGAAAGGTTTCTTATAATGCACAGCATGCTGCCACACACCAATATGCAGCCTGTGTGTGCCATTCTCACTTGAATGTAAAAGCCTGTGCCCAATGGCCTGAGGCTTGCCTCCCTTCCCATGGAAGCAGTTCAGGCTAAATAACTCAGAACAGCACCTTCCACTCTACCCCTAAACACTCCAATTTTCTGCCTCTTATGACACAGATGCAAGCTATACTTTTGGCCTGCAAGCACAGCAATCTGCGGGAGAGCAATGATGCCAGACAGACAGTCTGAGAGAAAGAAAGGGAGGGATGGGAAGAGAGAGGGAACACAGAGGAGGCCATGAAGAGTAATGAAACAAGAGCAGATGAAAAAAAGGAAGATGAAGAAAAGAGAAGTGAGGGAATGAGATAAAAGAGGGATATGGGCACTCCAAAGAAATGGAGGGTAGAGTACATCAGCAGGAGAATCTTGCTCGCTCCTCCAGACATATTGCCTGAGAAAATGGTGTCACTCCACTCCCTCTAGGAACACAGAGAGTTTTTTAGATCTGGTCAATCTCGGAAGATGACGACAGCCTCTGTGTGTCATTCCGAGCAGGACTAAACATACAAACTAAGGCTTGCCTGCTCAGAAATGGTACTCTAGTGACATTTATGCAGTATGTGGACTGGGTGCTTCTACAAAATGTATCCTCCTTCATCGACAAGAGAGAGAAGGGTCTTCATAGTTGGGAAAACTTCTATACTGGTGAAGAGAAGACTACAGCAAATGGAATTATTGTATTCCCATTTGTTCCATTTGCAAAAAAAAAAAAAAAAAAAAAAAACATGATAGAGTTCCCACGACTTTTCAAAAGAGGGAAAATATCGAGATATTGATTACAGCAGTCGGAAGAAAGAATGATTTGAAATTTGCCAAAAGAAACATGAAATAAAAAATGATTAGAAACATACTGAGCCCCTAAAGGGACATGATGAAGGCAAAAAATATTTGACGCTGCTTTTGCGTTCTCTTTCAAATGCTTGCTTTTCCCCAAGAAACTTTGTGTTGGCAAAGAGCTCAAAAGGTTTTGCGAGCGAATGCCACGTTTCATGGGGGAACGCAATGGTTTTGCGAGCAAATGCAATGTTTGTCGATAGAGCACAAAATCAACGACTTTTTTTTTATCAGTCCCCGGAGACTGTAATAATATACAAATGTATACTTTTACAACAGTTGAGTGGCAAATTAAAAGTGATAATGTTAATATATAATGTAATCCTTTAGAGATTTTTTTTCTTCTTTTTTTTAAACAGCCATAGTTCATAGTTATTCAACCCCTATTTAATGCTGTTTTTAAGTCACTTATTTGTACGGTATGGTACAAAAATTGTGTTAAAACACAATTAAGCCTTTGGAAACTCTATAACAAAACTGAATTAGCTTGTGCTGTTACCAACATGATCTCATGAAAGTGCGTATCTATAGCACGAATGATATTTCTCGTATCATTTATATGGCAAAAAGAGTTTTTGCGTTCAAATGATACGCACTGTAAACCCCTTGGGTAGGATTAGGGGTGAGGAGTGCGTGCGTATTACACGCCATAAAGTGCGTATCATATGTACGCAAAAACTCTTTTTGACGTATAAATGATACGAGAAATATCATTCGTGCTATAGATACGCACTTTCATGAGATCGGGCTCGCTGTTACACATACTTACATTTAGCCCATGCATGTGCTAAAGTTGAGTAGCAAATATGGCCAAGTCAAAGAAGCTCTCACAAAAGCTATAGAGAACAAAATGTTTTACATTAGAAAGTCTATGGCTACAAGAAGATTTCCAAAACACTAAACATTCCAAGAGACACAACTGGCAGCCTTATTCATAAGTTTAAAATTTGTTGTACCAGAAAAGGGTTTAAGGGTTTTGAGAGAAAAGGCACAATATCATTAAGGGGAATAAAATGTTTGATCAGAGCAACTGAGAAAAAAACCCTCAATTCAATGACAAAGACCTGCAAGATGACCTGATGAAAGAAGGAAAAAACATTTGCAATGCAGAGAATAAGAAAAACACTAGACAAGCATGGCCTTCATGTTGGGACATCTTGCCGAATGCCTCTTGACCCAGAAGAACATAAAAAGGCCGACTTCAGTATGCTAAAATTAATTTGGATAGACCTGTGGAGTTCTGGAAGAATGTGGATATGGAGTGATATGACCAAACTGGAACTTTTTGGACCTATGGATCAGTAGTATGTATGGTGCAAAAAAGTCAAAGCTTATGAAGAACACCATCTCAGTGGTCAAACATGGCTGTGGTCCAGTATTGTTATGAAGGTGCTTTGCTGTTCCAGGAAGTGGAAATCTTGACTGTATGAAGGATATCATGAATTCTTTTAAATATCAAGCCATTTTGGCAAAGATGGTGATGCCTTAACTGAAGCTTGATGATCAATGGACTTTCCTGCAAGATATCCATCCCAAAAACACCCATATCTACTAAAGCTTGGATCAGTCGTAGAATGTTCCTTGAGTGGCCTGTACAGTCTTCAGATTTAAACTTATTGAAAACATTTGGTGGAATTTGAAGAAAGCAGTGGTAATGTGAAAACCAAAGATTACCAGTGATCTGGAAGCTTTTTCAAGTGAGGAATGGGCCAAGATTTAAGTAGAGAGGTGACAGAAGCTTCTAACACTTTTATAAAGGTTATAAAGAATAAAAGATTCTGCACAAAATCTGACTTTTGGGGGTTGATTAATTTTGTACATGAATGTTTAGAGCCGATTTGATTTCTTTGTTAAATTGTTTTCATTAAGTTTTTTTCTTGACAGTAAAATGTCTTGCAGGTCAAGGGGATTGAATGATTCTGATTGCAACTGTATATATTACACATATTTTTGTGATATTATTGTGATAAGTACTTTTAGTTTTACATTAAGTAATTTCAAATAAAACATAACATTAATATTTTGAACAGCAACATGAATTTAATTTATCAAATATGTTTTTTAACAGCAACATCCATTTAATTTAGATGTAGAGGATTTATGTACAGAGATGAGTTTAATATGGCAATTTGAGGAGCTCTTGAGCATGTGTTGCCTCCGTAAGGGTGACTCAAAGGAACAGCAGTCTCAGAGAGAAAATCTGATGATATGGCTTTTAAACAGCCTTTTTTTAATTAATTTTTTTTTATTTAACTTTATGAAAAGTGATCATTCACCACTGTGCAATCTGTCTTTATGGGTGCTTCTTCCATTCCATTGTCATACAGCTGCTGCTCATAGAAGTCAGGGTTTATGGACCTATTTTTACAAGCATTAAACCATATTATTGAATTTCATTAGGAGACTCCCATAGCAAAACACTGAACACAATATGCAATGCTTTTCACAGTTATTCAAAGAACATCCAATCTTTCTAATAGTGTTGAATAGTGTCAACATTTAGGCAGTGCTTAGCTTAACAGCAGAGAAGCACAGTAATCCCATCTTCCCTACAGAAGGGTGTGGTGCTCACTATCTTAGCAGCAGAGTGCTCCATCCACCAATCCTCTCTTTCTCCCAGGCACCAGTGCTTCATATAGTCTGTGTGCTCTGGACCACATGCAGGGCAACCTGTCAATACTATCAGCACGGGCAGATTCTGCCTGTAGACCAGTCAAAGGCAGAGTCTGGCTGACTGGGAGCGCGAGAGGAGCTAGGTTGCCTGTTACCGCCAGGCTAATATCGACTTGGCGGAGTGGTGTGGAGGAAATGAGGGCTTGGAGAATTGGACATGCTAACGTTTGAAAGTTTGAGAGAAAACTTTTGCCTGAGCACAAAATACTTGGGGATTTAGCATATCAATGTTACAATTCAGTGAGTGTATCACCTTTGTGGATGTTTCCCTGAAAGAGTGAATTTGTTTATATATTTAAATGAGTATACTGGAAGCAGCTTGCAATGGATTTATTGTTGTTGACATTTTTCTTTGCTTTTAACATCACTGTATATTCAGGCTTCAGAATGAAGCTATTGACGTGCATTGTCTGGTCTTCAAATCCAAGAAGGCATTTAGCTTGAAAATCTTGTCAGATTCTGGCTTTTAGTGACTGATTTTAGTTGAGCCTTGTCAAGAGTCACCTCTTTTGGCCAAATGGACTGCATACATTGCATTTAAGTGCATGCAGTGGTGTTATCACAGCTTTTAATTGCATTATATTGCTTTCAGTGGTGATGGAAATTTATATTTATTCCAGAGTTGTTTTAAAATGTACATTGCATATTTTATTTATACGTTTGATAATACCTGACCTGTCATTTGCCTGTATTGTTGAGCACTCTGTGTACCCCCCCAAGCATTTGGACTTATTTTCCCTAGATTGCTTGAAAAGCCTCACTGCCATCCTCTCTACACTAATAGGCCCCTTCCTGGGCCCTTCTGAAGCCAGAGAAGACACAGCTTTAGCAGCCCTTCTGTTTGCTCACTTGGATTTCTCTGGCACGTCCTCGTGGAAATAGCAGGACAAAAAAAAAAAAACTCAACAATGTAGTTTAGTTGTGAAAATTTAAGGACTCTCATTCTTCACTGACCTCCTCCTGCCACCATGCAAAAGCAAATTAAGCTTTAGTTGTTTCAGTTGTCTGTGAGAGTTGTGTATTGATTTCTGGCCGATACTCTGTGGGACCGTATAGTTTGTGAAGCACTGAAGTGTAAAGCTCTGCTCAGACAAGGTGAAAGCATTCTCCAAACAAAACTATCAACCGTTCAGAGGTCATGCAAGTGTAATGTTTTCCTCTGTATATAATTATGATATGTCATGAAAATATTGAAAGCATGGATATTTATCCTGAGTTATAAGGGCTTCATATAGTGCATGAACAGTTTGATATAGTTTCACACAGTTTCAAATGCCTCAGCCTCAGACAGCACACCCACGGACCTCCCACAGTCTCTGACCGCCTGATGCATATTGTGCACAAAAATGACAAGAGCTGTCTGAAATCACCAAATTCAATCTGAACGGCTGGTGCTATTCACGTCGGCCTGGAAATAAAGTCAAGTTTACAAAGTACTGGGTTTCTACAATGACCATGTTTGAGGAAGAAATAATCCATGGAAATCGGCCAGGTTAGTGCCATCAACTTTTTGAATGTTTTGTTGGAGGCACAACGCAATCACCTGATATTCACAAGCAGGATTTCAATATTTCAAAATACTAAACTACTACTTCTTCGTGATTGCAGGTTTGTTACTCACAATTATTTTATACTCACAATTTGCAGTTTCTACTATACTTTTTAAAGCTTTACATCTACAAAGCTGCAATCTCGGACCTCATTTGCTTGCTTTCATTGCTGTTTTCCACCAACTGGCATCCCAAGGTTGTCAAAATACTATTGGGTAAATTGGCAACGGATAATAAGACATTTCGGAACACACATTTCAAAGTAGAATAACTAGCTGTAGCATGTGAACTTAGCATGTTTCTTAAATATCTTAAATTATGCAAACATAATTTGGTATTTTTATGCTTTAGTACAGTCAAAAAAATACATACAGCACCTTTAAGTAATCAGGAATCCTTTTGCTAAACCATGTTCTGAACATAAATGAGCTCTTGTTTAAAAACCCATAAAATGCTTTTAGCAAAGTAAAGAATTGGTTTTATTTTTTGTAATTCGTCATAACATAACTTACTTTATACTACTTGTCTTTCTTTCTCTTCCTGATCTTCCTTGTCTTTCAGCAAGCAAAAACGAGCACCCCTTCGAGTTCGCTCTGTATCAAAGTAGGTTACACAATTACGCACCTCAACTTATTTCCATTTTATTTGAACTCCTATACCCACTATACTCATTAAAGTGCTGGTTGCAACCCGTTCCTGTTAGTGCACCAAAGCAGATGAGCGATTCTTGAAATTTGACCACCCAGAAGACACACACCAATAGCTGCACATATAAAGACTAACAAGCCACGTGTGTACATGTAACATGGAGGTTAACGTCAATTATCAGAATTGCTGTGCACACCTCCATTGTTAGTATTTGTCATTCAAGGCAACATTTTTGTCAGTTATCACAATAACCAGGCATCCGATTGATACCCAGGGGTCAAATAGAAGCAGTGACAGGCTCAGTATAAGCCGATATGTTTTCCTGGGTCTCATTTGGCTGTCAGTTTTTAGCTACACTGGCTAATTACATAGTTGCCATGACAAAATTGAGTCTAGTGGTTTATTGAATTGACATGGTAAAATATTGGACTTGCTCTGTTATGTACTTCTGGTAAATTACAATAATAGTATTTGCTTTTAAAGAAGTGAGGGCTCTTTATGAGCCAGAGTCACAAAATATGAAAAAAAAAAAAATACCTAGAATATAAATTGAGAAGTCAATGTGTTCCCTATTCTGCTCTTCTTCTCTCATTAATTAATATTACGCACAAGCTGCCACTGATGAAGACCTGGTAATGAGGAGAGCGAGGTAATGACACTTCATCATCTCTTGTAAATCCCTTGACTTGATGGATTTGATCCTGCTAAGCTATTCAGTGCTGCAGCCTGCAGAGTGCCTTCTATGACAGCATCCTACTTTTGTAGCATATGATGACTGTGTAGCATCACTCCATATAAATGTTCAGTGTTGTCTTACTCTCAGGTTATTTAACCTTCTATGGTGTCTACTAGTGGACATATATTTAAGGGCTCGGTCCATTGACTGGTTTGAATAAGTCTGATGACACAGTACTGTACAGTACTGTTGGTGCCGTGCACAGACGGACAGTAGCCTAATGATAACCATGTTCGTGGTATTCCCAAGTATTATGAAAAATACCACTTGAATGATAGAATTGGAAGGAAAAGGTAAGATTTTTTTTTTTTCTTTTTTATGTTTTGTCAGTGACTTGCTGAGTCAGACAATTATTTACACTGCAAAAAATAAGGCCTATCTGTTTCCATTCAAAATATATTAACATCCTAAATGTTTACCTTATAGGCAAAATAGGATAAACTTGTTTAAAGCAATTAAAAAATACAATTTGGCCAGTGGAACAGATTGAGAATAACTCTTCTCTTAAAACTTTCTCTGAAATGTATTTTATACAATTTTGATTTATTTATTCTAAAGGCAATTGAAGGATTTTTAGCACGGTACATAGTCCGTATCTCATATTTTCTTAATTTCTTGGACCGTTAATGGTATCACGTGGATGGGAATATGCATGAAAAGGATATGCAGATGGCATTACGCATATAGTAAAACTAGGCATTGTAAGCTCCATATATGGTTGTTTCGGGGAGGAGACAGGGTGGAGATACATGTACGCACAATCTTCCATTGACTGGGTTTTATAAAGGGAATTTTGTGCAGGTTTTGGGCATGATTTTATAAATCGGAAAACTTTTGTGTGTGCGCAAAATCTAGCTTTTGTAGGTACGCACACTTTTAGCATGAAATCTACATGATGAATGTTTTATACATGTGGCCCAGGCCCCTGGTCTCAGCTTTTGTACGCAAGTTTTTGAATTGGGGTGAATTTACATGCAGCATAGTAAATCTGGTGGAGAATTGTAACCCCTCATTTACACCGCACACGTGTGCGGTGCATTACGTCTGCGACAAGGTTTTATTCCGTCCTCCACGCGGTGCCAACTCACACCAGGAGTATTTCAGAAGCGGAGCGACTGGATGCGCGAGACCACGTGATTTGCCTGTCCGACGTGGTTTTTCTTGATTTTGGGGGTTTCTACCTTACAGTCTATGCTTTCTACCAAGGATATATTGGTGTGCAATACAATTGGGAGTCTGCACATGGTGTTTATTTTGAAATTGACAGTGTTTTTTTACTTTTATTTTGTATTTCCGGTGCGACCTGGACGCGCGTCCGTCAAAAATAGACTAGGCGCCTATATTTAGCGAAGCGGCGCGGAGAGCCGTTTCTGGAAAGCTTCTGAAACGCGCCGCGTCGCGGCCGGTGTAAACACAAGCATTGGCTAGAATGGGCGCGATCAGCTCCGGTAGCCGTGTCGCAGCCGTAATGTGCCGCAGATGTGTGCAGTGTAAATGAGGGGTCAGGCCGGTGACACACTGGATGCGTGGCGTGAGCGTGGCGTTTTTGTTGCGTGTCAGCTGCGTGGCGGCTGCGTCGCGTTTTCCATGTCTTTGCACACCAGAAGCGTGTCTGGCGCGGCGCTGCTGCTGCTAGGTGACATATTGGTGATATATTTGACATATGGGGAGAGAGTTGTGGAAGGCCTATACTTCATGTTAAACATAAATATATAGCAGCAAAGACAACGTCGGCAGTGTTGACAGCAATATAGACTATAAAATATTTTGTTCTGTATTGACAGGTGCAGTATTTGAAAATCGATAATATTTTTTTAAATTGCATTTATATTTGCATTTATGTCAAACCCTAGACACTTTCAAACATCAAAATGACATTTATTAATATGTATTCGTGTCAAAATGTCATATAAACATCTTTTCCTATTCAATTTTGCTTGGAAACGCTTCCAAGATGCTTGCGTGTTGCGTGAAAAATAGGCGTCGGTTCTATTTCTAGCATGCATGCGTTTTCCGCGCGGCTCGCGCCGCGCCTGAGACGCGCGTGTCACGCAGGCAGTGTGCAAGCTCTAACCTGTTAACATGGGAGCCGGAATAAAAACGGACACGCCACGCAGCTGAGACGCTTACGCCACGCATCCAGTGTGTCACCGGCCTAACAAGAGCATTTTCTTAATTTTGATTATTTTCCTGAAGCTCAAACCGATCATTAACCGTTAAAGACTAGATTATGTAAAATTTAAATGATAAATGGGTGTCTGTGACCCATAAAATACACTGTAAAAAAAATTCTAACCTCTCCAAGTCAAAATTTTCTAGTGACTGGTCACATCTAAATTTTTTAATTGGCCCAAGTGCAATTCTTGTTGCAATAGTCTGTTAACATTGGCTCAATGAGAAATAATACGTCAGACTAATTGAAAAATGTAGATGTGACCAGTCACTAGAAAATGTTGACTTGTATTTTTTTTTTTTACAGTGTACCCCAAATGATTGTTTTTTTTTTTTTTTCAGAGGTTTAGCTTTACATGCGCAAATAGCAGCATAAACAACAGAACATGAGGATTCACACATCGTCACATCACGTACCTGCAGCACAGAATGAAAACAGAATGAAACGAACTAGGCTATATAAAATAAATAAAATATATAGGACTACATGAAATATATTTCACTTAATTAGGCTAATTAACAGATTAACAAAAGAAAAAAAAATGTGCGACAAGTAGTATAAGCTATATGCTAATTTTTGTGACACTAACACATTGTATTTGTTTTCTTTATTTTAATTTTATTAAAACCAACTGATCGCACGCCTCACGCGCCCACAGTGCCGCACACACAACATAATCCTAGCGTGACTAGCTTGACATTTCAGCCATTCATCATCAAACTAAAATGCAATCAACCAAACATAAAAGTTACACTGCTCAATTTAAATGGTCCGCTGTAAAATCAGCATGCCCAGTACCCAACCAAACACATTTTTGCACATAAAGGATACTGTTTCACGTGGATATTGGAACACTAGTGAAATACAAAACCTCGTTTTCATAATGAATAATTGTATAGCAACCAAATGTTACATGGCAAATATGGAAACATATTTGGATTTTTGCCGAATGAGAGAGGTGAGTCCAATAGCCTGTATGTTGTTTATAATGAATGCCACTATAGCCTAATTTGTGTTTTATTTTATAGTTTAATATATAATTTACAGCTACTTATTTTTCGTTCTCATTCTGTTCTGTATACCATTAAATTTGAAGAATTTGTTGTGGAGTGAGGGAAACAATATTTAATTTTATTTACTGGTATTTAACATATATATAAATTAATATAATTGTTTGCAATTACGGGGTTAACGGGTGTATTTTGGAGTAAGATCAGTTTCTCTTCCATGAGATTACTTCCTCTTCTTGGCCGGTTTATGTTTCTCCATGTTTGTAAACTCTAGGCGTGAGGCTTCTATACAGTGAATTTTTAGTGTCGTGATATTCAAATGACGATTGTTTTCAGCCGCCACATTTATCAACGTACGATCATTCGTACTTGACTGCGAGTGTGAGCAGAGTGTGCACATGTGACACCCAGACTTTTGAACAGTTATGTAATTTACCAGTGCCATATTGTTTTAGCTCAAGCTGCACACCAGTTATTTTTATTTCTAAGACACATTTATAAAATCTTCTTAATGCCCTAATTTTACTAAGGCATAATTCTGACTTAATTTGAGCCCTGTCTGTGAAATCGGGCCTAAGTTTTCAAAGGTGCAATCCAGCAGGCCACATAGAGAAAGCAGATTCAATGTTTCCCCTTTCACAGAGGTGTAGCAGGTATTTCACCACAGACCAGCTTGAACTGCAAATTACAGGGAGTTGAAGAAGACTAGTTGAGGCTGTCAGCGCTCTAAACAACTGTATCCTTAAAACTGCAATGCTGCACTGTGTGGAAGTCGAGAGACCTGAAGCATGACGCATTACACAACAGATCTAAAAATAAAATCTGAATAAACTCATCCCTTTATTATTTTATTTCATTGACAAGTATTTCTCCATATGTACTGTACTGTCTGTGAAATGTATGAAAAAGCCGTAGTACTGTGTGTTGAATGCAGTTAAATTCTTTCGAAGCAGTTAAGGCATTTATTCAATTTAACATTGAATGAATGAAAGACACAAGTTACAGTAGAAAAAGGGTTAACTGACATCCTTAAAAATAGGAAACTCTCTTTAGGTGTGCTGAAAATTGTTAGCTGAAATATCTGAGTTGAGTTCTGACATCTGACAAGGTCTGGAATTTGTATGGATACTGTTGATCCCCCTTTTTCTTTTCTTTTCATTTTCTTTTCATTTTTTTTTTCTGAAATGTAAGTGCACTTTCAAAGGTCAGGAAAACAATTGACAGAGTCCTGGTAATTTGAATATCTAGTGGCATTTAAACACCTTTTAGACTGAATGGAAGTCAATGAAATGTTTAAGACTGACATTTCTCATTTGATTTAACAGCTGCTCTGGGGGAGAGATGCCAGGTGGGCTGCACAGACCTATAGCACCTGCTCAAGTTAAAATACCTCTGTAATACTATAGCACAAACATTTGCTTCTTTAAAGGATATATGTGGGGTCAGGGTTCAAATTCTGTCTTTTAAAAATACTGCAAGACTATAAATTGCAAATTGATTTGGACGTGAAGCTGTATAATTTATTAACTTGAATGTAAAATAGCCTTTAAGCACAGCAATTGTACAGCAAAAAGCAGCCCTGTCAGTTTCTGAGGACAAGATCGGGTGACTTTTAGCCACAGGAGAATCCAAGACTTCCTTTAAAGCACAGGTGTAAGTGAATATGTGTGTGTTTGTGAGGACAGACAGCCATACACAGGTGAGGTCATACATTCTCTTACCCTTACAACCAATGTCTTTATCCTCCTGACCTCTGGTGCCTCCTCAGAGCTGAGGCGGCAGGTGCACAAGACTATAAGAAGCCATCTAAAGCAGGTGTCATAGGTGCTCCAAAGGCCAGCTGGGAATGCACTGTTATAAACTGCTTTGTTTCATCCATTATAGTAATACAGTAGATGACTCACATTATATAGGACGGGTTATATAAAGCAGTAACACAAGTCAGCATTTGAGCAACTATATTGCAAACTATGGCCTGCAGAATAAACCCCTCCCTCCTCACCTGTTTTTTATTTTCAATATGGTGTTAAAAAAAAAAAAAAAAATATATATATATATATATACTTGATATATATACTTGATATATCTTTTCTCTCCCATGGTAATGGTCTCAACAGATACTTTACATTCCCAGACAGAATATAACAAAACCAAATGGCTCAATGCATTTTTGCATGCAATTCCTGAAAAACTGACATAAATGAAAAACATCTTGGTTACGTATGGTAACCCTCGCCGGACTTGTGACTCGGCTGTACAGTGGAAGCTCAGCAACTGTGGCGAGGGGACGTATGTCTCCGTTCCCTCTTCGGGGAACGAGGGTTACCATTCGTAACCGAGACGTTCCCCTTCATCAGCTCACTATGACGTACGTAAGAATTGATTCTGATGAATGGGGATATCTAACAAAACGCCACTGCTGCTGGCCCTTCCAGCACTCCGCTTGAGCCTCCTCGCCTAGTGTTGAGCAGAAAGTAGGAGCTCTAAGCATGAGAAGGTCAGTCACTGCTGTTCCGCAAGACACACTCAGTGTGACTTATTGGATAACGCTGGGAAAGTGTGCCCTTGGGGAAGGGAACGCAGCGGAAGTCACATCCTACCCTGGAGGGAGGCACTGTGACGGTTAAACATACGGACTAGCCAAGCTGGGTAGTACAACATATGGTAGTCTCTGGAGTGGTTCCAGCCTAGTTATAGGGGGGAAAGAACACCAGCAGAGACGACAGAGCGGGCTCTGTTGAGGGAAAGAAACGGGGTCGTCCGTAGAGGAGCTGTTCGTGGAGGAATACACATATGGGGTCGCCGCAGGGACCGCTACATATGGACACCCAGCAATGCATACGAGTGTAGGCCTGGCGTCAGACGCTCTGCAATGTCTGACTACCGCAGGGGTGATGGAGGAACTCAACAGGGTTAGCCATATCTGGGGAACACCACTGGAGCAAATAGACGCATGTATCCGGCCCAGCGGGGCAGGAGCGGCATTGCAAGCCGACACTAAGAATGGGTCCTTCGCGATACTGGCCACTGGGGGCGAGTATACGGGAAGATACCGGCTCTACACGGAGGCTATAAAATCTAGCAAATGTGTTAGGTGTCACCCAGCCCACAGCTCTACAATACCTTTCAGCGAGGCGCCTTGAGCCAGTGCCCAGGAGGAAGCTACACTTCTAGTTGAGTGTGTTAGCAACCCAAATGGGCAAGGCATGCCTTGGGCTTCGTTAGCCAAGGCGATGGCCTCCACTATCTAGTGGGCCATCCTCTGCTTGGAGACAGCCTTTCCCTTCTGCTGGCCTCCGTAACAGACGAAGAGCTGATCTGAGGCCCTGAAGCTTTGCATTCTGTCCACGTATAACCGCAAGGAGCGGACGGGACAGAGAAAAGCCAGGGCTGGGTCTGCCTCCTCCGAAGGAGTGCTTGCAGTCCTTGGGTACGTATCCAAGCCAGGGTCTCAGCACAACGTGAGAGTTGGCCGGCCCGAATTCTAGGCCGAATTCTGCCCGAAAATGCTTGCAGGTCCCCTACCCTCTTGATGGAAGCCAGAGCAGTCAGGAGCACCGTCTTTAGTGACAGGATATTTAACTCAGCTGACTGCAGTGGTTCAAAGGGAGGTCTCTGCAGTGCGCTAAGCACCAGAGACAGGTCCCAAGAGGGTATGGGGGGGGGGGGGGGGGGGGGGGGGGGATTCAGTATCCTCGCTCCTCTCAGGAATCTGACGATCAGGTCATGCTTTCTCAATGACTTACCTTCAACTGCATCGTGATGTGCGGCGATAGCGGCAACATACACTTTGATGGTGGAGAGAGACAGCCTTCGCTCCAATCCATCTTGCAGGAAAGAAAGCACGACTCTGATCAGACATCTTCGGGGGTCTTCCCGGTGGGAAGAACACTATACAACAAACAGGTTCCACTTCAGTGCATAGAGGCGCCTCGTTGAGGGGGCTTTAGCAGAAGTGATGCTGTCTATCACCGCCTGGGGTAGGTCACCTAGAACCTCCGCATCCCATCCATGGATCAGACATGGAGTTTCCAGAGGTCTGGACGCGGATGCCATAGAGTGCCCCGTCTCTGAGAAAGCAGGTCCTTCCTCAGAGGAATGGGCCAAGGAGGGGCTGTCGCGAGGAGCATAAGTTCTGGGAACCAGGTCCGGTTGGGCCAATACGGCACAACTAACAAGACCTGCTCCTCGTCCTCCCTGACTTTGCACAGGGTCTGTGCGATAAGGCTCACTGGGTGAAATGTATACTTGTGTAGGCCAGCTGTGCGCCAGTGCATCCGTGCTGAGGGTCCCCTCAGTCAGGGAATAAAACAACAGGCAATGGGTCGAGATCAATGGGCAGATCTATCTGAGCGGCTCAGAAGAAGTCCCATATCAGCTGGACCGATATCATCAAACGCCACTCTCCCAGAAGCGTAGGCTGTCGTGAGAGCTCGTCGGCTGCACGATTGAGCATGCCAGGGATATGAATGGCACGAAGTGACCATAGGTCACTGACTCCATAGGAGGAGATGGCGGGCAAGGTTGCGACATGTGGCGGGAGCGTAGACCACCTTGGCGGTTGATGTACGCAACGGTCGCAGTGTTGTCGCGGCTCAGTACGTGCTTGCCATGTAGCAGCCCCTTGAGGCGGCCCAGCGCAAGGCGTACTGTGAACAACTTGAGGCAATTGATATGCCAATGCAGTTGAGGCCCCGTCCACAGACCTGAAACGGTCTCATATGAAGCAATCCGAGTGGCGTTACTGCGGCTGCAGATGCCAAATGCCCCAGGAGCCTCTGGGACCACTGTCCTGCTCTTGATTGTACTCAAGCAGTTCAACACTGACCGGACACGCTCCTCTGTGAGTATAATGAGATAAGAGATCCTCTGCACAGGGGAGAGTTTGCTCTTGTCCCATTTGACCTGAAACCCCAACAGGCTGAGGTGATGTTCGCACAACTGATCTCGAGACTAGAGCCAGAATCAGCCAGACGTCGAGATAGTTGAGAATACGAACGCCGTGTTCTCGGAGTGGAACAATGGCTGCCTCCGCAACTTTCGTGAAGACGCAGGGCGACAGGGACAGCCCGAAGGGTAGGACTTTGTACTGATATGCCCATCCCTCAAATGCAAACCATAGAAATGCGAACCACAGTCTTTCAGGTCGATCACTGCAAACTAATATCGGGGACGGATGCATTCGAAAATGCGTTTCTGCATTAACATCTTGAACGGGAGCTTGTGCAGGGCCCAATTCAAGGTTCGCAGGTCCAAGATCGATCGTAACCCACCGCCTTTCTTGGGTACAATGAAGTAGAGGCTGTAGAACCCCATCCTCATATCGGCTGGAGGGACCGGCTCGATCGCGTCCTTTGCCAATAGGACATCGATCTCTGCCCGCAAGACAGGAACATCGCAACTCAGCACAGAGGTGAAGTGGATGCCGCTGAACTTGGGTGGGCGCTGGGCGAACTGAATCACATAGCCAAGTCTGATGGTACGGATGAGCCAGCGAGACGGGATGGAAAGCGCTAGCCAGGCTCCCAGACTCCGTGCAAGCAGGACCAACGGGACCATAGACGTACCCAGGGTGGGGCAGCAAGGTGGAACACAGGGACTCGGCTTGGGAGGCACTAAGGCGGCCCGAAGCGGAGTCTGAGTGTACCATGCAACACTTATCTGGTTCCAGTGTGGGGCAGAGGGTGCGTGGGAAGGCCTGGTGGCGTCCCCGAACCGCACACTGGTGCCCGCTGGCGACAGAGGGGGATGGGAGTGGCAAGGCATGGAAGCATCACTCATTGCCATCCGCGCCCTCTTGAGACCCAGAGAAGCTGCTCTTACTGAGAATTTGGGTACCACTGACTGAGACGCCAGCGGCGGAACAGAATTTGAATAAACAAAAGATTCTCTGCCTGACCCTCCACCAGGGAAGAGCAGCTGACTCTGGGTCGCCCTTCTCCAAATTTTTTTTTTTTTTTTCGCAGGAGACTGACACCCTTGGCGACAAACAGACTGGGGGGAAGCCCACGAGTGACTCCGGTAGCACATCGGGACAAGCTTTTGGTTTCCTCAGCCTGCTTCTGAACTGTGGAGAACCACTGGGTACAGTCTCCAACAGTGTCGCTGAAAAAGGCCACCTCGTGTGATGGGAGCATCGAGAAAGCGACCACCAGCGTGGACATCATCTGGCCGAGGGCCAGCGCTGTGACTTAAACCACGGTCAGTCATTATGCGCAGCTCAACCCCGTCTCAGAACTACCCTTGTGCATGGCATGTTTTGGCCTTCCACAGACTTGTAGGGTGGCCATCACATGCAGGGAAGAGGCGGTCTGCAATTAGCAAAGCTGCCCCACCACCAAGGGTAGTGAGAGAGGAAAAACCTTTTCTGCAAATTTTGGCAAGTTTGGCGTGCCATATTGGCACTAAAATGCTTCCATACTGCCAAAGTTTTTCACACACATCCGGGCAAGCACAGGGGCAGGGCAGTTTTGCTCTTTGTGAGATTGCGGCCAGCGCTGTCTGCGCTGTAACACCAACACCAGCTTGAAGAGGCGGTCTCCTGAAGAAGCAGACTCGTCTTTTGAAGTTAAAACACTCTCAGATAAGATTGCAGAGCAGGAACAGCATTCACCATCTGGCTCTGAAGCGAAAGACAAGGATGCGATGCACCTGCCGCTCATTATACGCGATGCACAGCAGCTGGTGCAATTGACCGTTCGCAAAGACCCGCCCCCTTTTAGTTACTGTTGCTATCTCCGACAAGCTACGCCACTCTCACGCCACTCCATGTTCTCAAGCAGTGAAAAATACATCGCAGAGGAGAGAGGACACTGACAACGCGCTGACAGACAGGACAGACCAGGTTACTTTTGATAATGAAACAAAGTCTCAACTTTCAAATTTGGTCATTTTTTTAAAGAAATTTAAACAATAGATACCATTTTGTGTCTCTTTAATGTGTCTGACAGATAGCTGTAGAGTCTCAGTTAAAGCTGCTCGTGAACCGATCATCTCTTCCTTCTAGTTAATTTATAGCATCAAATAAACATGAATGAACATATAAGGAATGTTGTTTTAACCACGGAAAGACATCAGTACACTCCGTTTTTCAAGTTCAAATTCTCCAACATTAATCTACTAACTCTCCTGACTGCTTTGTCGGACAAAAATAGTGGATTCGGCAGATTATGATTGGTCAGATCGCCTGTCAATCAAACTCCCTGTGAAGGGTCAATTATCGCATGCCAATGTGCATTGGCACATTTAGTTACACTCGAAGTAGATAGGCTCTCCAGCGAGATCCCCATTCGTCAGAATCACTTCTGACGTACGCCATAGTGAGCTGACAATGGGGAACTAAATGATATTTATATTTATATACAATTTATTCAAAAGTAGGGCTATGTTTAATGTTGTTAAATTACTTTAATACAGGAATTATTTAATTTGTAGTGACACGCCATTACATATTAACAAATAAAACATAATTATATTAATCTACTAATAGCCAAAAAACGAGAACTTCTTTTTATGTTGGTGCTCTGAAAATTGTTACCTGAAATATATTCTTCATCTTCTTTCAACCACAGTGATGGTCTCAACAGCCGCTTTACATTCCCAAAGAGAGATAAATTAAACTGTGCATTTTGCATTTTTGAATGCAATTAATGAAAAATTGACATTAAAAAAACATTATTGTAATTATTATTATTTTATTTTTTTTATAATACATACATCTCATATACATGATCTATATGAGAGGTCACAGAATCGAGTAGAATTTAATTTCCAAGACCATATTATTCTATGGTTGGTTTGGTAATGTTAACCACTTCTAATATCTGTAAAACCTAAAATACATTAATTGTTGTTTGAACAACTGATTCACTGTAATCATACATTGCAAAGCGATCTCATGGTGAGATGCTGCCTCTCAGAGATTTTCTCTATTCAAAACCAGTAAGGCATGTAATGATCTCACAACATGAGACTTATTTCTTTGGCTTCCATATTAAAGAACCCATAGAAATGCAGCCAATCAAAATAAATCACAAATGCTGGCATGTGATGTCCATGTGAGGCTGTAAAAAATATTTTCTTTTTCTTTCTACATATTAAAGGTGGGCCTGATTCTATTGCCAAAGTAATGGCATACAGTCTCAACAGTGGCATCAGTTGCTTTCGTGGGATCAGTTAAGATTCCATAAGAAATCATAAAACATATAGAGTAAATATAGAGTGCATGTTTATTTAATGCATCATGCTGTACTCCTCTTCAAATTCACATGCCTAGACACCGATTGATTTGGATTTAAGGTTAATGCTCTGCGTTGCACATATGTAATAAAATCTGCTTTTATTGAGTTTTTTTGTACAGACTTTCAATACACAGGGGTCTCAAGGTAGACTTTTGATTTATGATCATGAAAGCTTTGTAGACATGACATATTGATATGATACTTCACAAGAATGAGTTCAGCTTTTTATTGGGGTTTCAACACTGTTCCAGCTCAGAAAGTATCTTCACAACCATTTAGTTAAAAGCTGCACCTCACCACATGGGAGCTTACCTTTTAAGCAGGGCTGGAAATGGCTGAGATTCATTGGGGGGACACTAGTTGGGAAGATTGATTGGTTTTTTTTTTTTATGATTTTTTTTAGATGTACTTAAATTTTAAAATATTATAATCTATAATAGCATTAAACAGGCCAATTTCATGTTTCCTCCACACAATATTTTCTTAATTATCAAGACAGGCACATGAAAGGTCATTGGACAATATTTATGAATTGTGTCTGGCACGAACACTATACCTGTTTGATTTTGGCCAAATTAAAGATACATTGTCTAGGAATTTGCATATGGGGTGCATACAGAATTGAACAGGTCACACAAACATGTTAAATACATTTGTCCTCGGGTTAAAGAAAACTGTAGAATGTTTGTCTATTTGTCAGTTGCTGCAGTCTATTTAAAAAAAAAAATTACAATTAATTTGAATTCATTGTTATTATTTAAAAAAAAAACAAAAAAAAAAACGTGTGAATAAATGATTCAGTGACTCAATTATAAATATGCCACTTGTTTTATTACTGAATGAATCAGCGTTTTTGAATCAATCTTTTGAATGAATGATTCAATGACAAATACATTTTTGACTGTCACTTGTCGCCACCTATACTGGTGTAACAATGTAATCAATACAATCTTTATTTGAAGCATCAAGTTACTTTCAAAAGGTGATTTACTCTATTTTGTTTGCTTCTGTTTTGGATGGGGGGAGTGGTTGTCTCCCTCGGTTGTGCGGGGGCGTAGTTTGGATTTGAACATTTGGATTTGGATTTAACCCCCTAAAGTGTGAATCGTTTAACGGGGTCCCAGGGAATGCTCCTTTGTTGCTTTATTTTTGCAAAAGGGTTGGTTGATAACTGCAATAAAATTATTAAATAGCCTATAGTTAACAATCACTTGTTTACAAAGTGCCATAGGAAGTCAAACTCTCTTTACTTAAATTTTCTTATACTGAACATATTAATTTCCTGTCATCTCTTGGAATATCTGAAAGCCAGTTTTTTCCTAATAGGCATTTCTGTTAACGGAACACATTTTACACATGGGGAAAACCAATTGTTTTGTTGATAATTCAAGAAGGTCATACTTTAAAGCTCTTGATTCTAACTTGTAATTGGCCTTATGAAAAAAGTAGTTTTTGTAATTGTTTAACCATAGCATTTGTTGGAATAAGGATATCATTACAGGTAGACCACTGATGGCTCCTCATTACCATTGGCTTAGGCCAATTTTAACTTTTTCTTTCTTTTTTAAATATATTCCCTAACAGATTATCTATTATAAATTCTTCAACAAGTTAGTTAAAATGTACCACAATAAATACAATAGAATGTGAATACAATAGAACGTGAAAAATTATAGTAAAGGTGCATGGTCATGAGAAGTTAAAAAACCTTGCTGGAGGATGTTTTCCCCTCGTTTCATTAGTCTTATTAGTGGCTGTTTTTAGATCATGTTTGAGTTTCTCCATAGCGTTTTACTACATTCTCAATAGAATTCAAATGGGTTGCACATTTTATCATAGGAATGGCTTGCGCAAATCGTATCACACATTTGAAGAGCAAGTGAACGTGCCTAGGATGATTCGCGCACCACTCATGCTAAAGCTCAAAACGCGCGATATACAGTATACAATTAATTCAAAGCTTGATTCTATGTTTCGGTGTGGGGGCCAGAGTACCGGCAGCATGTGAGAAGTGACAGTATGCAAGAAAAAGTGAGGGTACTTTAGATTAAAATATAGAAGTGCCGGTACTGTGTCCCAGTGGTACCGGCCCACTTCTAGCACTGAGTAAGATCGCGTGGGTGTTTGAATCCAGATCGCGTTCATTTAATGATTAATCATGCAATTTTACTGAGTTATGTTTTTGTGCTAAATTTGTGTTGCTTTTGTAGTCTATTGAGAAAATAAAATATATAGAACTTGACTCCGCCAGATCCTTTAAGTTCTGCAAGTTGCGAGGTGGGGCCTCCATGGATCGGATTTGTTGGTTCAGCGTATCCCATAGTTGCTCAATCAGATTAAGATTTGGAGAATTTAGAGGCCAAGGCAATGTCATATTCCTCAAGTTTTGCAGTGTGGCAGATTGCTACTGAAAGAGGCTGCTGCCATCAGGGAACACCATTGACATGATGGGGTGTACGTGGTCTGTGTTAGGTGGTACGTGTCAAAGTAACATCCACATGAATGCCAGGATCCAAGGTTTCCCAGCAGAATATTGCCCTGAGTATAACACTGCCTTCTTCTCATAGAGCATCCTGCTTCCATCTATTCCTCAGGCAAATGGTGCAGACACACCCAGCCATCCACCTACTCTAAAATAAAACATGATTTATCAGAACATGCAGCATTTTCCATTGCTGTATGGGCCAGTTCTGATGCTCACATGCCTATTGTTGGTTTTAGCAGTGGGCACTCTGACAGGTCTGCAGACTGCAGCTATGCAGCAGCACCATATGCAGCAAACTTCGGTACACTCTTTGTTCTGACACCTTTCTATCATGGGCAGCATTACTTTTTTTTAACAATTTGAGCTACAGTAACTTTTCTGGGTAATCGGACCAGATGGGCTAGCCTTTGCTACCAACGTGCATCAATGAGCCTTGGGCACCCATGACTCTTGACACTTTACTTGCCTAATACGGTATATCCCACCTCTTGCCAGGTGACATTATGTAAGGGATAATGTAGAGTGAGGCGGTTGTTATAGCGAATACAACCCCGACAGGCTGATGTTGAATCAGCCTGAAGGGGTTGTATTCGTTATAACAACCGCCTCGCTCTACATTATCCTGCTTATTACATGGCTACCTACCGAATAAATCAATAATTTGACACAAAATATTGATTTAAAAAGGAGTTTATTGATTTAAAAACGATTGTATTGCTTCCGCTAAAGAAAATAGTCTGTTCCGTCTCTACGGTTAGAATCCTGCGTCCATTGCAACGCTCTGTTTTTCATGGCAACGGTGTGTTATACTTAGCAGCGGTCTGTTATCAAGAAATAACAGACCGCATTCTACATTAGAATTCAACCAAGCCATGTAATAAAACAATATAATGCACTTTATTCACTTTACTTCTCAGTGGTTTTAATGCTGTGGCTGATCAGTGTAATTCTGCGTCTCAATTCACCTAAATATATGATGCCCTAAAAGTACAGTATGTACTGTTTTTGTGAAGAAAAAGTACATACTTTTGACTGTGCCCTATTGAAAAAGGTTTACTTTATTGTATTTTAAATATATTCCCTTTTTCAATAGTACATTGCAAATATGCTAACAAAAATTGTACTATCTTTAAATATATTAAAAGTATATTAGCATCATGCTTTCACAATTTTCACAATACAACTTTTAACACACACACATATATATATATATATATATATATATATATATTAGAAAAAAATATACTTGAAATTTTTTTTTTGTGTGTATTTATTTGCACCTTATTAAAATATATATTTTATGTATATTTTAACTGTGTGCTGGAAGTGATCATTGTAACAATGCATTGAAAGTATACTGTCAAAATACATTATAGTATACAATAGTATTTTGTACAAAGTATAGCTAAGTTGTATTTGTCTAATAATGTACATTTGTTATTGAAGACAAAGTATGAAATTTGTAGTATTTGGAATAAGCCAGAGGTATTAATGAGCCTATACTTTCAAACATATCACACTACAATAGCCTCCTGGGCAAGAGCGCCGACATGTGCTTTGGGAGACCCGAGTTTGAGTCCCGGCTTGTGGACCTTTCCTGATACCATCCCTTCTTTCTCTCCTACCTCACTTCCTGTCTAGCTACTGTCCTATCCTAATAAAAGGTGAAAACGCCAATATATATATATATATATATATATATATATATATATATATATACACTTATGGTATATTGCTTGTATGTTTCGAAGACACTTGTAATACATTTGTAATGTAGACCTACTTGTAACACAAATAAAGTACACTTTAATATCACTAATTAAGCATGTAATTAGTCCCTACACAGGCATATATTTAAAGTATACTAAGTATTCTTGAAGTTGGTTGAATTTAGAACACAAAAATACACTAAATACACTTAAAGTTATGCTTTACTACAATTTAATTACACCTAAAATATACTTAGTACAACATTTGTAGTTTCAAAATACACACTTGAAGTATAGGCTACTGATAATTAGTCTGGCTGCAAGACTACTTAGGTTTTTTTTTTTTTTTTTTTTTTACCAGGGTGTAGCAGAAGACGAGGCAAGCTTTGGGACATACTACATCATAGCTGCATCTTAAATGGATAGCTCTGTCTCTTAGTTACGTGCATCCTTTCACTGTTTAAACTGTCCAATCAATCATCTTTTCACATCTTTTCACTATTCAATTTAATTTAATTTAAAAAAAAATTTGAGAAAAAATGTATAGCTTGTTGATCTGTCAGTCGTGAGTCTTTCTTGTGGAGAACTCTCCTCATGTGTTTGCAATTTGCATAATGATGCATTTAAAAGTTAGTGACCAAATATATCTTTACTAAAGTTCACAATGCTGTTGGAGATGAAATATGGATAACATTGAATAAATGTATTTTTGTCTAGTTAGATACTGATTATTAATCACTCAAATCCCTTTATCTAAACTTCTCCACTTAACCGTTGGACTCACACATCCACCATGTTTGTAGGTTTTAACACATTTCAGTGCTGGGGCGTCACCAGGACAGGTTTGAAAAGCACTGGTCTATAGTGGTATCGGTTACTGAAAACTTTTTTTCAATTATTATAAAGTCATAGATGACTGATACTGCACTATTTGTAGTTACTTAATTTAACAGTTTTGCTTTTAAAGGCTTTCCTATTTCTGGCACTAAATGGACAGTTTAAAGATAAAGAGTAGACAGATATCAAGAGAGGACCGGCAATGTACACCTATGTCATCATGTCTTTCCATTTAGAGAGGCTTACAGGCTAGCGCACATTCATCACTTTTGGCAATAACTCAGAGGATGCAGTGTTCTTCTTCACCGGTAAAGGCAGGCACACCTGCTTAATTCCCAATGGGAAATGGGGAATTTAGATATTATACATTAGCAAATGGAGCTGTGTTACTCAGCTGCGCAGAAGAGTCAGGTTGATTGATGACTAGCGACAGGCTAGCAACGGGGGTCAGTTATGAACACATATAAATGCACAATTACGTCTCTTAGCCCAAGTTTAGATCCATACCATTTTCTTTCATCTGTGAGATGTCTATTCCCGCAGGGACCAAGAGTGACTCAGTCTTCGTTAATTGCTGAAACTTTGATCTTTTCACCACCAGTTTTACATGCAAAGATGACATCAGAAGAGACATGCTGGGAAAAAATGGAAAGAAAAGAATAAAAGAACTACAATGTGCAGATGCACAGTACCACCTAATGGAAAAAACTGAATACATCATTAATGAGATACTCTCACCTTGATAGCCGAATTAATTAATTGCGTTGCATGCTTGACTGTGTAGATACGTTTTTATTCGGTCAAATATGCTCTTATCCCTTGGAAAAACGGTTGTATATTTATGGCATGACCTTGTTTTTGTGTAAGTCTAATTGGAATGCAGTTATTTTCTACAGTGTATCTTTAAAACTGCAAAAAAGTTTATAACCTCCATTGAAGTTGCTCTTATCATATTAAACAAATTCAGTTCATGGTAATTCATTTAAAACAACAATATAATTTCACACTAAGTTTTATTATAAGTAATATAATAAAAAAAGTAACAGTAATATGCTTTTTTTTTTTTCGGAGACAAAAGTGTCTCTTTTTTCGATTTTAGGAACATGATGCAAATGTTTGTAGCCTTGCTGGTTGGTGGTCTCATTGGACTCGCAGAGTCGGGCAGCTACGTGCTGTGGTTGTCATGAGTGCAGTGAAGAGAAAATAAGACTATGTTTACCTTATTCTGCACCCCCCTATTGTCTCCCTCAACTCACAGTGGGTTGGATCAGTGGGGATATGGATCTTCCGGATGAGAGATGCCAAACTAATCTTGAATGTGAAGACAAAAAGGGAGGGGTGAGGGTGAAAGGTCACAAAAGGAACACTAGTCACCAGCTCAAACAACACTATTGCCTTGAGATGAATATGAATGAAATTGAGAGTGAAAAGCTCAGTTCCCTTTCAAGGGAACTCGAGCTGCGTTTGAGACGCTGTGGGAACGCCCTGCGTGATTGCGCCGTGAAGCATGTGTATAATCAGTCCAATGGAAAGACGAGACGTCATAGGCGGGTGACGTCATCGACCAGGAAACTATAAAGCAGCCCTGAAACCAGACTGCGTTAGCTTCTGTGCCTTCAGCAAGCACTCTCTGTATATCTGTCCTTGTCATATCTATTGTTGTCTGTCAAGTTCAATATATATCACTCTAATGGCGAGCAAGCAAGACTTCAAGCGTTGTGTTGTTCCCTGCCCCCGTTACATCACGGGTGGGGACACACATCAGCTTTGTGTTGCTTGTTTGGGAGTGGAGCATGCCCAGTCATTCCTCGAGGGGGCTGACTGTGAGCATTGCGAGAAGCTGTCCGTGAGGACGCTCTGCTCCTGCCGGGCGTTCTTCGAGGAGGACGGTTCGGTTCGCGCTCCCCGAGGTGCGGGTCCCGCTGCTGCCGAGGCACAGCGGCGGCTTTCATCTTGGGGTTCGCATATGGATTTAGTAGCGGGGTTTGAGACGGGCCCTGCCCTTTCTCAGCCCTTACCTGCTGAATCCAGTGCCTCTGCCCAGTAAGGAGCAGCTTCTCCTTCCCAGGTTGAGGCACCAATGCTGCGGCTATCCAGTTCTGAGGAACTGGATGTCGTTAGTGTTGACACAGGGGATTATGAGTCTTCGCCAGCTCATACCTCTGTTGATGAGGAGCTAATGGAGGTCTTGACTCGTGCTGTACCTAAATTAAATATTGACTGGCCAGCCGATGATGTTGAAACCGTATCAAAAAAGAGTCTTTTAGATGATCGATTTTGCCATCTAGATCACGACCTCCTCGTCGGGAACTCCCGTTTTTTCCCGATCTCCACACCGAGGTGTTGAGATCGTGGAATAAACCGGTATCTTTTTATTTATTAACGTAGTGTTTTTGCGCAGCGCGTCTGTGTTACACGTCACCACGTAGGCTCACTATTGGCCGACGCTGGTCATGTGTGTGATGCGTGTGACGTACAACTTGAGGCCCAGATAGACGGAAATGAATAGTGGAATAAAGTCGTTATTTTTGTTTGTTTTTGCGCACAAAAAGTATTCTCGTCGCTTGAGATACTTAAGATTGAGCCACTGTAGTCACTTGGACTATATTAACAATCTCTTTAATACATTTTCTGGGCCAGCAAGTTTCGGTCACCTAGAAGTCTATGGAGGAGTGATCCAGCTCTCAGATTTCATCAAAAATATCTTAATTTGTGTTCCGAAGATGAACGAAGGTCTTACGGGGTTGGAACAACATGAGGGTGAGTAATTACTGACAGAATTTTCATTTTTGGGTGAACTCACCCTTTAAAGGTATATGTGGCGGCTATATTAGCCTACCACACCCCTCTGGGGGGCACTTCTCTTGGGAGAGATCCTCTGATTATTCATTTTCTCCATGGTACATTGAGGTTGAGACCTGCATTGCACTCTAGAGCACCGGCTTGGGATTTGGCCATTGTACGTGAGGGTCTGGCTTTGGTTCCCTTCGAGCCCACTGAAGAGGTTTCAGAAAAGTTCCTCACTCTAAAAACTTTATTTCTTCAGAGAATTGGAGATTTGCAAGCCTTGTCGGTTGCTCCTTCATGTTTGGAATTTGCACCTAGTATGGTGAAGGCATTTCTTCACCCTAGACCGGGTTACATCCCTAAGGTCCCTACTAATGTTGCGGGCCAAATAGTGCTGCAGGCCTTTTATCCTCCACCATTTAATACCTCAGATCAGGAAAAACTTAATCTGTTATGTCCCATTCGGGCTTTGGATGCTTACGTTCACAGAGCTGCCCTGTGGCGTAAATCAGAGCAATTATTTGTCTGCTTCGGGTCACCTAAGAAAGGTTGCCCTGCATCTAAACAGGTAATGAGCAAGTGGGTAGTTGAGGCTGTCTCACTTGCTTATGAAGAGGCCGGACAGCCTTCACCCTTGGCTGTTCGGGCCCATTCTACGAGGAGTATGACTGCCTCTAAGGCTTTAATTTCAGGAGTTTCTCTTCAGGATATTTGTAATGCGGTGGGCTGGTCCTCACCACATACATTTGTCCGATTTTATGATCTAGACCTCTCCACTCCTGGAGCTAGGTTGCTTGCTTCTTAGTGTGCACAAGGACTTCACACAGAACGAGCATTTGGTATTATGGCGTAGTGGGTATGGGGTTCCCACATGCGTCTCAAACGCAGCTCGAGTTCCCTTGAAAGGGAACGTCTCAGGTTACGTATGTAACCCTGGTTCCCTGATAGGGAACGAGACGTTGCGTTCGCCTGCCATACTTCCTGCATGCCCTGATTGACTTGCTTCAGGCTTACCAGAAGCTAACACGGTCTGGTTTCAGGGGTGCCTTATAGTTTCCTGGTCAATGACGTCACCCACCAATGACGTCTCGTCTTTCCATTCGACTGATTATACACGTGCTTCACGATGCAATCATGCAGGGCGTTCCCACAGCGTCTCAAACGCAGCGTCTCGTTCCCTATCAGGGAACCAGGGTTACATGCGTAACCTGAGACGTTTTAGATTGTTTGCCTGCACATGCTGAAAAACATCAATGACTCATCCCTATTAAACCTTTGAATGATTCATTTTATTTAGCCATTACCTAAAGCATTTTGCTAAGAGCTTTAATGACTGCCTGAATATTCAATCAAACAGAAGAGTGGGTATGTACTGGACTGAGCTGGAAGGGTTCTTATTGGAATTCTGTGAAGCTTGGCATCTTGAGAGAGCTTTTGAGGAGACATGTGTAAGCCCTCCTTGTAGCACAAAAGCTATGCTCGATGCATTTGAAAGCAGTAAAAATGGAAGTGTTTGCATCTTGGCCTTTTATTTTGTGACAGAGGGATTGTGGGGGCAAATACCAGAGCCTCTCAGCAGGACTTTGAGCTTCTGGAGCAGGGCCGGGAGCTTTAATCCCGTGAGAATGAGTGTTTGCCAGAACAAAACATTTCTATTGAGATCCGTTGTGGACGTTATCGACGTTATTGGTCAGGTTTCTTAATGGTGAAAGAAGATGCAAATGGCCAGACCTTCCTTATAGGGAGACAGAATGTTGGGCGTGCTAAATGCTTGTCTGTTATAACTGTCATAGTTTCAATTATTTTTGTTAGTATATTTGCAATGTACTATTGAAAAATGGAATATATTTCAAATACAATAAAGTATACTTTTTTTTTTTTTCACTAGGAACCACAGAGAACAGAGAGCGCGTGGTAGAAAGGAGAAAATATTTTCCACTCGTAATAATTTATTTGGAATTCCAGAGGAAGACATTATCCGAACATATCGTTTGCCAAGCCATGCTATTTTTTTATTTGCTGCAGGAAATAAAAGATGATTTGGAACCCTCAACTACAAGGAGTCACGCAATACCTAGTGCATCCAAACTTCTTGCAACCCTTCATTTTTTTGTCCACTGGCTCTTTTCAGCCCGTTCTCATCCTAGGGCGTCATATACTGACGCTTTTGACATTTCGTCTACATCGAACGCACATGGCACCCTTTAGCGTCAATATGAGACGCAGATAGATATGGGCCAGAAGGCGCCTCCTAGCGGTCTAACCCTAACCCTACCCCAGACCTAAACCTACCCATAACCGAACAAAGCTCTGTGCGTGTCATATTGACTCTAAAGGGTGCCATGTGCGTTCGATGTAGACGAAATGTCAAAAGCGTCAGTATATGACGCCCTAGGATGAGAATGCGTTGCTCTTTTCACATACTGTGGCTTCTTTAGCTGGGATTTCACAGGCTGCATTTTCACCTGCGTTATCCGTGGTCCCAACGCTATTTGCACTGCTTTTGGTAGATTGTGTTGGTCATAATGTAAATGATTTGACTGCGTCTGTGTTCTTTAATTTGCTCGTCAGCAGTAGATTACGCGCAAAATTGCCACTCCTATTGGCGCATTTGTGGAGTTGCGTTCTCACGCTAATTCGCCCAATTTAGTAAATCTGGCCCTAAAGCTTTAAAAAGCATCTTGTTGTTTAACATACACTGTATATATAAACTATATAATCGTTTGCAAAGAGTGAGTAAAACACAATGGAGTTGTAAAAGTGGACTAATTGGGAGTTTTCCTGTTTGGCAAGATGATGTTTAATGGTCCTGACAACCTCTGTAGTCCCTTTTAACCACTTGTTAGCAACCTTTTTCAAGACACATACGTTTAAAAAAGTCATGAGTGGGGTATTACTGAATAAAATATGAAATATCTTTGGTCATTTGACCAAAACCAATTAAATGTAATTAATTTTGAGATGATGAAACTGAAAAAATAAATAAAAATGAACTGAGTTTTTGGATTCATTAATGCAGCACAGCACTGTTAGTTTGTCTATTGCATTATGTCTTCACATTGAAAAAAGACTGCACATACACTCAGGCATATCTCCCCATGTTTCAGTATGAGAAGAGTGATGCATTTGTGTACCTTCAATATTTACATCAGAGACAGTAGACAGCATTCATCTCTCTCAGTCTACTTACAGCTGAGAAAATTAATTTCTTTAGGGAAATTAAGAAGTTCTATGACATATAAAGTCACCATCCAGCACCCAAACACACACACAGTTACTGACATACTCAGTCCGGCATCACTTACTGTATTTGCTGATAATATATGCACGTTATAAGACCTGACCTGAACAAACCATCAGTCATTAATTTAACCCTTCTATCGTTCCTTAGATTTCTTCCCTTCATTGCCGTCTTTGGCTGGAGAGGGGGTTTCCCAGGTTTGTTAATTCGCTAGAGGTCTTTTTGTGTCTGGAGTGACGTCTTGGGAAGCCAACACAAGTCGGAACACAAGACTCAACAGAAAATAAAAACATTTAAGTAAATAAAAAATAAAAGTAAATGGGACGAGAGTAGTTGGATGGCTTGCATGAAGCTGCTCGGACCCATTTTCATCTCCCAAATCTAATGCGCCGTCATCTAATGCTTTGTTAGTTTCCTACATTTTTAATTCAAACGTTTGTCCGGTGCCCTCAGTTGAGTTCTGACCAATTAGACCTTACCTTTAGCTTGGGGTGTGACTATTTCCCCTCCTCTCACATGAATTACATCATAAATCACATTATAATCATATCTGACATGGGCTCTTAACTTTCCTGCTTTAACAGAGAATAATTTAGACATGATTTCTATAATAAGAATATGATACATTTTACACAGATTTGATTCATATCACCAATTGAGAGATAAGACGACATTCATGCTGATATCAAACACTCCATGCTTCCATTAAATCATTCAGTAGTTATAACAATTGCATGAATTATGTGTGATCTACAGTAATCATCATATCACATATAGGTTGTAGACATGATAAAGAATTATGTAGTTGAACAATGTTTGATTATATGTCCATCTAGCATTGTTTTGGAATGATCTGATGCATTTCAGTCCTGTGTTTAAGAGATCAGGTCACAGGAAGAAAAGGAGGAAAGTCTGTTTTAAGTCTCTGTCTTGTGGATCAAACAATTCTTGTTGTTAACTCGTGGTTTTCTCCAAACCATGGCAATCTCCAAACCAATCCGTCTTTTAAAACTTGACATCTTAAGTATTTGTTCTCTAGTTGGGATTATCTTTTACAAGCAGTCTTAAAATACTTTAATACTAAATTTCTGAATGGCGTCTCAAATGACATCATCTGATTTAGGGTCCTGAGTGTTGGTTTGGAATTTCTATGGAATTCTGAATCTTGATCAGTTTGAAGGAGTCACTGTGATCTGATTCACTGGTTCCTACATGCCATCTAGTCAAAGACTGTATTTTAATGAATATAAATAAAGAACTATAAAAAAAAAATAAGAAGCACATAAAACAACAATTAAATGCTCCTCATTGACACTGTCTAATATTAAGTTTTTGGCTGCAGAGTTGTCAATATATTGTTTTACCAAGTGTGTCCAAATTATGGTGTGACTAAAAAACAAACAAAAACATGAAAGATCGAGGATAAGGAGGCCCACTTTCAAACACAAAGTTACATTTAAAAGTTGGTTGCATAAAAATGCTAATGGTATTGGCCTGATGTGTGTAACATAACCAAATTTAGTGACTTTGTTCAAAAAACATCTTGGCTAATTAGAATGTCATGTCATTGTGTATATTTTAATATCACTGAGAATTTTAAAGTCACCCATAATACTCTCCTAGTGTGCCTCATTCTATTAAGTCTCCATAAAGCTATGCTATTTTTTTTAATAAAATTACAGTAATCAAGACACACACACACACACACACACACACACACACACACGCACACACACACACACGCACACGCACACGCACACACACACACACACACACACACACACACACACACATGTCTGGTTCACTATATTTGTGGGGACTCTCCATAGACTTAATGGTTTTTATACAGTACAAACTGTATGTTCTGTCCCCTTACACTAACCCTACCCCTAAACCTACCCATCACAGAAAATTTTCTGCATTTTTACATTTTCAAAAAAATATAATTTAGTATGTTTATTTACCCATTCCCATCATGGGGACCGCTGGTTGGTCCCCACAATGGAGGTGATCTCAGGTTTTACTATCCTTGTGGGGACATTTGGTTCCCACAATGTAATATAAATCAAACGCACACACACACACACACACACACGCACACTTCTTAATCAGGGAAGTGTTAATTGCAAAATTGAATGATTGTTTGCACAAGTTACCTCTTAGTTGAGATCTCATTAGCGGTAACGGGGTGTGTCAGTTTAATTTTCTCTGCAATGTTAAGCTCTAAAGTGATGTCAGATCCCCAAAAGTAAATTAAAAACTGTATCACATATAAACGTATCTCAACCTGATGTCTGTCCTTCAATGATTATTTCTTATTCATTATTTGTATTTACTTTAATAATGCATCTAGTTTCTATGGCAAGTTGTTAATTAGACTCTCTTCCAAATTGCGCTTCTTTTCTTTGCCAACCTCCAATTTGTAACGAATTCCTCTTCACACAAAAAGTGATGTTTGCACATATCTCTTTGATGTTATTGGCAAAGAGAAGCAACAGACACATTGAGAACCCTCACGCCATCTGTCATGCTTGTTGTACAGCAGAATACTTATTAAACAAATGCACTCAATTTCACAGATGTATCGTTTATGAAATATTATTTGTTTCCACAACACTAAACTTTCTGTAGAAAAAAAAATCTCCCTCTTCTCTAGTATAGATTTATGACTGGACTTTCTAAACTAGCTGTTAGCCTCTTAACAAACTCATATTGCAAGTTTAAAGGAAAAATGTTTTATTTGGCTTTATTTGATGGCTACATTTTGGTTGAATGTGTTTGCAAAGTTGACGCATGTTTTCCACATTACCTTTTAGATTTGAGACAACTTGACAAAATGTGCTACAGCACAGAGTTGTGTGTGGAGTTCTGTAAAAAAAAAAACAAAAAAAAAACACACGAACACACTGGGTAGAACTTCAGCGGAGTAATGACACTATAGTTTTTTTTTTATAGCTGCTTTACAGCAGAATTGAATTCTGTTTGCATCATTGGTCATTCTTTCCTGTTTATCATTGTAAAGCTGCTTTAAAACAATCTGTATAGTATAAAGCGCTATATAAATAAAGGTGACAGCTAAAAGCAAAAAATGTGTTATATTTTTGGAGAAAATATCATTAGCATGAACAGTTGATGCTGTGGTGTACAGGTTCAGTCATCATGTGTATTCAGTTGAAAAAACTGTAAAAGAAAATGCACTACTACTTAGACCAAATAAAGCAAATTCAATTATCCTACTGAAGAATTCATAATCAATCTTTAACCTTCTCAACAGGTTCCTCAGCACCTCCTCTGCATTCAGCTTTGGGTTGTGGTGCTCACGGGCCATCAGTTCAAACTCCTAGTGCATTTGAATATTGCAGCATGCAATATAATGCAATGTTCTTTTGTTTGTTTTCCAGATTTGATGCCCTCAGAGTCTCACAGTGTGATAGTATTCGTCAGTAGGAGGGAGTCGGCTGCCTTGCAGAGAACTGCAGTTCTTGTTTGCAGTCATGCTTGAGCAGTAATAATTCTCATGGTGCCAGACCTTTAAAACAAAGAGACAGAAAGTGAACAGTCGCTTGCTGAAGTGGGAGTGACTCAAACGGGTGAACTGATTTTGTCTTGCTAGAGTAAACAGTTTGTCCTTTGGGAGGTGGTACACAAATCATCAGCAGAATGGAATGATGAAGAACAGCTATGGGCAGATCCATGATACAATGCTCTCTGATTCCTGTACTGTTTACATTAGCATAACAAGACACAAAAGTTTTGCACTTCGTCTAATTGTTGTTTTTTGTTATCAAGTATATTGTAGAGATCTTTCCGGACTGAAGATGGATTATATTAATTTTACATTTGTGTATGAAAAGGGAATATGATTTAAAAATAGTTTGAGTACCAGAATCCTCCTCTACTATACATAATGAAAGAATATGATAGAGAAAAAGTGAGTCTGAAAGAGGAAAGAAGGCGAGAGTGTTTAAAATGTAAAGACAGTTCTGAACAAGACCTCAGAGTCATTTTGCTGCCACAATGTATCTGGCCGAATGTTGAGGTGTAGTTCTCTGACAGTTTCTGTGAAAGTAATAATAAATGTCTTGTCACCAGCTAATACTCTTTAAAGTCTATTGGGGAAGAAGGCCTAAGGCTTGGCTAAAATATCTCAACTCCGACTCCTACAAAGACTTTGTAAAGTTGAAACTTGGTGGAGCTTGATATGAGCTAATCAAAGCAATGAGCAAGCCTACACAAGCAAAGTCAATGCAAGAAGAAAAGTTACTGAAGTCAAGTTCCCTTTTTTGTTAGCAATAGAAAATGAAAACTTCTAGCAGTCCTCTTGACTGACTAACTGCCCAGAGAACAAGCTATATGTAACCATGTAAAATAAATTTATATGGATTCAGTATACTACATTTAGTAGTTAAATTGGGCAGTTCAAATGTCAATCAAATCCATCTATGTAGTCCAGTTTTTGTTTGATCCAGTACAGCATTATATCTTCATTTAGCAGGTATACTTGCTCAAAATATCAATTTAAATTCGTTACCTAAATATTTATGCTCACATATACAGTTGTGGTCAGAATTATTGACACCCCTGGTAAATATGATCAACGATGGCTGTAAAAATAAATCTGCAATATTTATCCTTTTGATCTTTCATTCAAAAAAATCACAAAAATCTAACCTTTCATTGAAGTAAAAGAATTGAAAGTGGGAAAGTGGAAAGTTAAATATACTGCTGGATATTTAATTTTGTGGGCCTATTTTTTTTTATTTTTTTATTTTTTTCAGGAGGTCCTGGACATCTTATTCGGGTACATTGCATCATGGATTCTAGCAAATACCAACATATAAAAAATCAGAACTTGATGGCCTCTGCTAGAAATCTAACATAATCGGCCATGGTTGGATCTTCCATCAGGACAACGATCCAAAACAAACTCAACACAAAAATGTCTCACTGAGCACAAAATGAAGCTTCTGGCATGACCATTCCTGTCCCCTGACCTGAACCCCTGAACCCTATAGAAAATGAGTGGGGTGAACTGAAGAGAAGAAGCACCAACATGGAGCTGGGAATCTGAAGGATCTGGAGAGATTCTGTATGGAGGAATGGTCTCTGATCTCTTGTCAGGATTTCTCCAAACTCATCAGGCATTATAGGAGAAAACTCAGAGCTGTTATATTGCCAAAAGGTTACGACTTCATGAGGGCAGTTTCTGTAGGGCTACAGCTTGCCAGCATCTGTGTCTCAAGACACTTGTGACACAGTTCAGTGGCTGTGGCGCTTTCCATAGGGACTCCAATACATCAGTATTGTGTCGACTAAATGGGAATGTCTAGTTTACCAATGTAACCCCTATTCCCTGAAGGAGGTAACAGAGACGTTACATCCCTCCTGCCACAGCCCTGAACAACTGCTAAATGGCTGAGGTCCCTATCTCGGCTCCTATACCGGTAATACCGTAATACCGAGTAATACCGACTGTATTTATACCCGTATGTCCGTGTAGGAGTGACTCGGCATGCAAATCTCACTGGCCAATATCCATTGACTCGTTTAGTTACCACTTGAAGGTGATTGGGCTCCCAGCCGAGACCCCAATATGTCAGTATCGATGTAACGTCTCTGTTCCCTCCTTCAGGGAATGGGGGTTGCATTAGTAAACTAGATGTTTCTGTGACACTAGTGGCACCTAGCGAAATTACAAAAATAAAGCATATTTTCAAACAACCTGGCAAATGTCCCTTTTGCGTTTTGTGCCTCCCCCAAATCAAACATGACACACATAGCTCTTACGGGTGCTTGTGAAGGCATGTCTCAACAGGTAAAAGTAGGCTACTTTCAATAAAAGGGCCAACACACAGTATTAGGAATACTTTTAGCTGTGTTGCTATGTGTCATGAGTAAGCAGTTGAGTAGGCCAACACTCTGTCTAGAGCGAATGTAAGAGTCTCGTTCATTATTAACCCATCCAACATATCTGCACTGACAACATTATTATTATTATTATTTTTATTTTTTTTTGACATAATGCTACATTGGACACATCAACATTGGTAAATTTTGTCTTTCTGACTGGATGCATGATGATGCTGTCCTGAAATGTCAATTGTTGCCAATTTTGGCTTCCACGTCTGCAACCAAAGCTAAATGTCTTTTCCCATGTACGTTTTAACAATTGTCCCACACTGGCTAAACACACTCTAGCTCAATTCGTACATCTATCTCAATTCAGTTCTACCAGAAAGACTCGGGAGAATAAATACTGTGACAATTATACATTTATTAACGGCCCAGCAAGCAATAAAGTTCTTTGGCGTAGGCCCCGTCCTTAGCTTGTAATCTGAGGGCCGGACTCTGCATATCCTGCCTGAAGACAAAGGCAAGGGCACAGCCAACCCCCTGTGAGGTATGGGAAGGGACCATCCTGGTGGTGGTGGTGGGGAGGATGGAGGGAAGGATCCGTCTTGGAGGTGGTGGGGAGGATGGAGGTGAATGGAAGCGTCAGCATCTGCGAACTCAAACGTGTGTAAGTACCAATCTTTTATACCACGAGTATTAGAATGTGATTGGATAGATGAGAAGGTAAAGTGACGTAACAATTGAGTCTTCCCAGCAGAACTTATGCTAAAGCTTTCATAGGCTGTAACCATAGAAGGATGATGACCGCCGTGTTAAATGGTATGGTCTAGCCTACAGAGGATTGCTTTTATTACCTAGCAATTGTAACAAAATTGCATACAATAAAATACATCTTGGTAAGATATGTCAACATTTTAACAGCTTTAAAGTGTTTTTAATACACATTTGTATCAATAGATATTTGAGTAAGTTCAAACCTAATACTTACATTTAAGTGTGTAATCTGGGATTTTCTCTGAAAAATGTCCATTCGTCACCTACGCGCAATGAATTTTGGTTATCCCAAATTAATCTTTTGATGAGCTAGGGTGTCGAAGTATCCTCTCATTCTATCCTTCGCAGTTCAGAGAAAGAAGAACGTATTTGTAGGCCAAATGCGAAGGAGCCTTCAAATCAGGAGAGCCTTTGTTGCACTGCTGTGCATGACTCATTCGCCTTTTGAATGCAGCATTCAAAGGATGCAGCCTCTGAATTGGGATGCAGTTTCTGGCTCAGACTGCTATCCAATTTTTTTTTCAATGTGGAAGTAAGCTGTTTTCTGTGAATATGTGAGACTTTCGACTCATTAACCGCTATAAGGAAATAATGAGAACAACAAAGTGCAGTAAATGGTCAAACTATTTGTGATACAAACCAGTGTGTTTATAATTAAGACAATACAGTAAGAAATACCAGTTTGCAATATCAAGCAGCATTACAAGTTGTTTTGTACAGCTAAAAATAACTGGCACATTCAGACACATTCAATTGACAAACTGACTCACTATTTTGTTCAGAGACATTTCTCTTGAGCTAGAAGATCGTGTTCATGAAAAATATTCCCCCTCAGCCTTTCTGAGCTCTACACTTTTAACAGTGTCTTAGTGATAGCCAGATTCTGATTATTTGGAATAATGGCCATTGTCCCATTCATTTTGACTGCTGGCAGAGACACATTGTCATTTAGAGGGCTAAATTAACACCTGGGGCAGCAGCAGCTTTCCAAATGACTACAGACGGTTAGACAGCTTGAGTCTAGCATTAATATCAGATTGAAACAGTCCATAGGGGATAAAATGGACACATCCCAAACCACAAATACTCAAGATTCAGATTGTTACAGTAAAACTTAAATGTTGCAAAATGTTTTTTCCTACATTCAGTACTGGCTCAAGAGGGAAAAGTTTTACTTTTATTAGAGCTCTTGCTCGTGAAGTGCTGTATTATGTCTCAGCAGTAGGGTAGAGTGGGGGAAAACGCCCCCCTGGGGTAAAACGCCCCCCAACTGTTTTTCCCAAAATAACCACTAAAAGTAGTCAAGATACATTTTTACTGTTGCTATGCACTACGTTGATAACGGGGATATACAAATCTCTATGGATAAGCTGACACCAGCGACACATTTGAAGAGAAGAGGATTACATGGTAAATGCTATAATTTTCAGATATTAGTAAATAAGTGTTTAAGAGAATATTGTTCTGCAGGATATCGCAGTGATGTATGATAGATGAATAGTGAAATCTGTAGTTTGAGATCATATATTATTTATAAGGAATATAATTATATTTTAAAAATTAAACATTTTTTTAAAAAACTCATAGCTTGTGGGGTAAAACGCCCCCTACGCTGAGGGGTAAAACGCCCCCCCCCCCTGGGGGCATAGTTTCTCTATCATAATTACTATAATAAAATATTTCTGTCTATCAAATCCTTTGTTTTACACTTAATGCAGTATAACTAGGTGGTAAAATCAAAATATTTGAACAAAACATGAAAAAATTACCTCAAGTGAGCATTAACTAGCTAGCTTGCTAGCACAGTTAGCTCACTGATGGAAGGTAGTTAATTTTGCCTATTTTGAACATTGCTGAAATAAATATTAATATATATACATGTTGATACATTACTTGCCTTTTACCTTTAGAGATTAAAAACTATTGTCTGTTCATTTTGCTGTTGATCTATGAAGCAAACTGGTTGGTAAGAAAGGGGGCATTTTACCCCACCTTGGGGGGCGTTTTACCCCACCGCTGGGGCAAAACGCCTCCTTTGTACAAAAATATTTTCAGTGAAAATACTAATTAATTATGAAGGCTGAGCAATTTTAATATTTGGTGAATAACTCCTGCCATAGTCACTCAAAACCAGGATGGCAATTCTAGTCACATTTATGTTTTGTTTCACTGTAATGTCACATTTTCCTTAAGGGGGGCGTTTTCCCCCACTCTACCCTACTTAATAAAAAATATTTCAACTTTTAGAGGATATTATGCTCCATCTTCTCATTTACTTATAATTTATTATGTTTTGATGAAAGTTGTCAAGTTCTGTTGACTTTGGAAACAACTGAAGTTTCCAATAGTGCAAATTTAGAGTTTAGTGACCTCTAAGTCATTGATGAGTGATTAAATGTGCTTCAGACGCTATCACGCACGACTCGTTCCCATAAGTGTCGTCATCAAGGAACCAGGATTACAGTTGTAACCGTGACATCTTCTAGGTGTTTCACTTACAAAGCAGACAAAAATGTTCATGTGTGCCCCTGTCTGCCTTGAATACAACCCATTTTCTTTTTAATTTTGGCTTCATTTACCTTTACAGGACAAAATCACATGATGGAGGAGACAGAACAGAAGGAGGAATACAGCTGTTTTCTTGTGCAGAAATTTACATCTGTACAATCTCATAGCATAATGACACAATATACTTATTTTCTGAACTTTGGATCATAAAAAATGTAAAAACTTTACAATAAGATTCAATGTGTTTACATTATGTAGTTCATGCACTCACAAACAATACTTCTACAGCATTTATTAATTTAGTTTAATGTTAATATAATGTCTACATACTAATACAGTTTAAAGGGTTAGTTCACCCACAAATTCACCCTAATGTTGTTCCAACCCCGTAAGACTTTCGTTCATCTTTGGAACACAAATTAAGATATTTTTGATGAAATCTGAGAGCTGGCTCACTGCTTCATAAGCTGCTAGGTAACGACTTTATTCAACTATTCATTTTCTTCCGTGTGGGCCTCTGAGTGAGTTCACGAGAGCGCCATGACGCATGCGCGAGAACTGAGAAGATGACGCTCACGATCATTTGATGGGAAAGTGTGAAAGGTAAATCATTCATTTTGCGGCATTGGTAAGGCACTTTTACACTTTCTCATTTGTTTCTCACGATTCGGACGTCCAGGAAATGCACACTTTAGAACCATTTTAAACACTACATCGAGACCAATCTGCGTCATCTTCTCAGTTCTCGCCCATGCGTCGTGGCGCTCTCGTGAACTCACTCAGAGGCCCACACAGAAGAAAATGAATAGTTGAATAAAGTTATTGTCGCTTGATAAACTTAAGGATGAGCCACTGTAGTACTTGGACTATTTTAACAATGTCTTTACTAATTTTTCTGGGCCGGCAGATGCAATTACCTAGCAGCCTATGTAGGTTTCTCAGATTTCATCAAAAATATCTTAATTTGTGTTCCGAAGATGAATGAAAGTCTTACGGGGTTGGAACAACATGAGGGCGAGTAATTACTGAAAGAATTTAAATTTTTGGGTGAACTAACCCTTTAACATTTCAGGTTGTAATATAAGTTAATGTAATATGCATGGAGATTAATTAAAAATAAGCAATATTATATTTATATGCATTTATTTATATTTATATTTATGTTTATATATTTATATTTAAATTTAGCACTGCCGCGTCACAACAAGAAGGTTCCCGGTTCGAGCTCCGTCTGAGATAAGGAGCCCTTTCTGTGTGGAGTTTGTATGTTCTCCCCGTGTCAGAGTGGTTTCCTCCGGGTGCTCCGGTTTGCCTCACACAGTCCAAAGACATGCAGGTTAGATGGATTGGATATGCCAAATTAGCCTGTGTGTGAGTGTAAGTGTGTCCCAGCACTGTCAGGAAGGACATCCGGCGTAAAACCTGTGCCAAATTTAATGTGTGTGTGCGGATAATTCCGATAAAGCAGACCTTGCAAATGAGCGGGACTAACGATAGGATAATGGATTGAATAAATATTAAGGTAATGCAGCAAATATAATTATTAATATTGCTGTAAATACTGTTTAAAATAATTTATGCTCATTGTGCATTCATTAGTTTTTACCACCAAACTAATGTAAAATTAACTGAACCTTACTGTAAAGTGATACTTTTTTATGCTCCAAAGTTCTGAAAATAATGTGTTGGCAAAAAAGTTGTACTTGTAGTATTTTTGTTACAATACTTAACTTTTAGGCAGTTGAGTTGTAGACATTATTGCACAGGAGAGACGGATGCAGTGGAACTGGTTTTGGTTCAAGCCTTTTGTCCGTCTAGCCACCGTAAAGTTTGCATTTGAGGAACTAGCCAAAGGAAGATCACTGTTTCTGTGACTTTGGTGCTCTGACTTTGATGATCCAAAACAGTCTTGAGACCTTACTCTTTCTTTGCAACAAAGTCATGACTGGAGACCCTGACTTGAAATCACACAACTGTGACTGACATCTCTTACATCTGTGATAAAATAAGCCACATCTTCCATAATGTCCCTTCCTTTGAGAATGTAAGCATAATTCCAGTTATTTCCACTTCCTCATGCAGCAGAGTTCTAGGGAAGCCTCACCACATTCCTGAAAAATGCCACTCACTATCCTCACAATGCATTTATCCCTGGGGTCCCACTTAAACTTGGTTTGCAGGGGCCCTTATCAATCCGCTCACCTGGCAGTACAGAGGGAGTTTGTGTGTTTGTGTGTGTGCGTGTGTGTGTGTGTGTGTGAGTGTGTGTGGTGGTCTTTAGTACTATATGATGGATAGCAACTGACAACACGCATAGATACAAAATCTCGAGGGACAACATAATTACCCTCTTGAGGCATTAGCAGTGGGAAAGCGATCTCTCAAGCCTGTGTTTTTAGTCTGTATACATACATCCGTATATGTAAAAGTGTGTGTGTATTGACTGGTAACTTACCTTGACAGTTTTAATAATTCTGTACATTAATATTAATGCAACATGAAATAACAGTGAAGAATACAAACAAGCATTATTTTATGCTTACGGTTGATTTCTATAAGCATTACGTTTAAAGTTGTATAAAGTAACACTAATGTATTTTGAGTGAACATGAATTACCAATTACCAATATTATATTCATAAATTAACATTCACATTTAAAAATTGTCACTCACTATTAGTTTATGATGCCTGCCTAATGCATCAAATAATTGTTAATGAATTGAACTTTATTGTAAAAGAATCGAATAGTTCAGTTAAAGCAATGAACATTATTTTTAATTTAGCTTTGAAATAGTTGCTGCCTATAGGAAATAAATAAGTAAAAATGTATTAAATAAATAAATACAAATATAAAGCGTCATTCATTGAGATAGGAGCTGGCTGATTAAAACCTTGGCAGCTTTGCACTCATTCTCCACTGATAGGATGAGCTTTATTGTTTAACCCTGGTGCAAATGCATAGCCAGACTGTCATTATCAGCACTACTTGGGGAATCTGAGAGCCTCTACAGAAATGATATTTCAGTGTTTCGGCAGTGAGTTAATGTAGGTCGTGCAAAGATGTGGAGGTCAAAGCAAACATGTTAACGTATTATCTTGTGGCGCCAAAGTTTTGGAAGGAAGCGTGAAAGCATATTCATAGGTAAAATTTAAAAATCTTTTTTTTCATGCAAAATATAATGCGGAATAATATCTTAAAGCATATTTAAGTCATGAATGGTGCAGAACCACTGCATGGATTGATAACATCTGATTTGGTGTGCATTTATGATATGTCCTGTGAAGATATTACTACATATACGTATGAAAACATGAAACAACCCCCCCACAAGTCTCATTGAATGGTTGTGGTGTTCAATCTCATGACTGTATGTGTGGTGAATCCTTATTAAAGCTTATTTCATCAAGCTTTTCAAATCTAACTCTTTGAAAGCTTATCTAAAGGTGATACTGATGGGCTCTCCGGTCTTATAGCTATAATCTATTTTCACAAAAGATATAATTAATTTCATTTCACGCTGCCTCAGAAGGATCAAAATCTTCTGAAAGGTGAAGAAGACAAGCTTAAGATAAATTGACCAATTGACTGACTTCCCGATCAGATTTTGAATGAACTTAGTTAACCACACACATTCGTGAATTTGATTTTAAGTCTCTGTGTGTGTAGTATATTGAAGTGATAGATTTCAATTTAACTGACCTGGGTTCATTAGCATTACTAAGAATTATAGGGCATGATAAGATACAAACTTGGTAAAGCAAATGCACTAGCTACACTACATAAATTGGTTACACTTTATTTCAATAGTAGCTACACTTTAAACATTTTGCTAACAATAAGCAAGCTACCTTTGCAACTACATGTCAACTAACTGTCCTTAATTTGCAACTACATGTCAACAAAATCATTAGAGTATTAGTTAGTAGAATTAGAGTTAGTAGAATCAGTTGTACTTGCAAAGTTAGCCTACTTATAGTCAGTAGAATGTCTGTTGGGGGAGCATCACAATAATGTGTTAGCAGATATTAAGCAGACAGTCTACTAAGATTTTAATGACTGGTACTGTAGATGACATGAAGTTGCAAAGTTACTTAGAATGTTTAAAGTGGACTATCAACATAAAGTGTTACCTGGAAATAACATGGAAGTAAATGATTTATGAAACTCATTATACATTTATATGTCACGAAATGGCTGTCCTAATTGAGTGTGCAAGTAACCATTTTAGAAGCATGGCTACTTTATATTGAGTGGGTGCTTCATAAAGGTTATAGTCAGAATTGAGCAATGCCTAAGAGATTTATTTTTATAATTTATTTAAATAAATTGGTATTTATTTATTTTTAGAACTCAGAACTTTTTATTTTCACGCTAAAATATATAAAATGTACTGAGAAATCTGGGCTATAATAAAATGAATTGTGTATATTTAGAATTCATACAATGCTATATGAATTTAGCTTTAGGTCGTGTGTGTCCACCAAAGCGTTTTTTCACACGGCTGGCGTATTTTTTCAATTGTTTTCAATGGGAGCGCCACGTTTTTAAAACGCCATGAGCGTGATGAGGCGCTGAGCGTTTTTTTCACACTTGAGCTGAGCGCTCAGCGTTTTTTACAGGTCGCCGAGAGTTGAACTTTGGGTAAAACGCATCGCTCATCACTGTCACTTTTTACCCAACCGTCCAATCACAGTGGAGGAGGGGCGGGACTAATACCACACCGACCAACTGCCACATTCTGCTTGTACAACGTCAACAGATGACAACAACAAGCATAATAACAGAACAAAATCATTTAAAACAAGAGCCAGAGAAAATACGTTACATTGTATCGGCATTTTAATATAGAATCAACACAGAAATAAAATATGTGTGAAATGAGATACTAGTGACACTTTCACGGATATTCCGTATTATGACAAGCAAAGTGTCTCAACTGAAAAAAATGCTGCGCTGCCAAAATGCTCTCAAGCGCCCATAGCTAGGCATTTTCATTTTTGTTGGACACACGGCCTTAGAGCTGGCCATTTCATTTCATGTTTGACATGTAGTTTTGACCATTTCCATGTTATCTGGAATTTGATGGAAGTGTTTGTGATTGTTTCGAAAAAAATGACAGAATTATCCAGTGATCCATGTATGTCCACTGTTGGACATTGTTAGGATGTGTGAGATGTGTGTTTTATAGTTTGTCTAAACATCCACAGTGTCAAATGTGACCATAGTTGAAGAACTTAATTCACTTCCTGAATTTATTAATCAAAAAATAATTCTTCTGAAATTGCTTTTATAAATAAAAGATAAACTCTTTTAATGTATTATGTAGGAACAGTGCTTTATAATTATGAATTTGCTTTTAAGTAATATATTACAAATGCATTACATCGACTCATTATTATAAAGTGTTATAGATAAGAAATATGTTGAGATAGGTGTGTGAAAGGCTCTCAAGCATTAGCATTCAAACTAATCCCATAGGTGTAATCAATGTGGAAATACCCTCCATCAGCAGTATGACAGAATAAACTAGCGCGGTAGCATATCAAAGTGTCTAGCGCCAATAGTAGGCCAAGGAGCTGGAGCTTTAATAAGGAAAAGTGGGATGGGTCAATAGCAACTATTGACAAGTCTGTATAGCACTCCTAAGACCTTCACTCTCCCTCTCTTTCTCAAACTTTCTTTTATACAGAGCTTAGCAAAGAGCGGTGTGCAGTAATCAGGCTTAGATCTGTGAATGCTAATGCAATGTCCTCCGGGGCAAACTCTTTTATGCTGGGAATATTTGCGTGCGTTTTGCTTTCCTCTCTCTCTTAAGGATGCACACACACACACACACACACACACGCACACACACACACTGTGTGAGCATTTTAGATTGCTGTTAAGATCAGGATTCCACAATGGGGATCAATTAGAGGAAGTTTGCCCGCCTGTATGCTGTGAGCAGCACAATATGAGATCCTTGTTGTCGAAGAGTACAGGATTTCAATGACACTGTTCGTTTTGGCCACATATACATCACTCGGCATGTGTGTGTGCTGTTCGCGGCACGTGTCTCTGTTTGTCTGCTTGTACTGCTGAGATGTGTTTCAGGAAAGACAGCCCATGCCCTCATCCTCATGACCCAAATAGCAGTGTCTGCAAGACAGCACTTCTGTTCAAAACCTGAGCTCATCAATTCCCTTAAAGCTTATCCGATTTCTGCTATGAAATCTCCTTTTGCTGAATTTTACTATACTGAATCCTTTCGTCATGATGGCAGATTCTGAAGGTATTTGCATCGAAACTCACCCTAAGTTCTTAGACAAATTTAATGGTTTATGTCCTGTACCGTCTGTTTGTAAACTTGGCAACCAAAAAATGTTAGCCACTTTTTTTTCTGTTCTCTTTTTTGGTTAAATTTCTGCTCCCTGTTGATAGTATGGAACATACCGGCTTCACAGAATATGAGTCTTAAAGTGTTTAGCTTTGTAATTATGACCAGAACTTTTTTTTATTATTATTATTATTGTCCATCACTGGTCTGTCAGGCATTCCTAATTGTAGAATGACAGTAGTGGGACATTCACCGCTGATTTAATTTTGCACCGTTTCCTAGCTGCTGCAACAAGATTGTGTTGGCATGGATTTTGATTCATGAAGGGTCAAGATAGCTTGCTTATTATTGTTTTTTTATTACTGTTTGGTCTTCACCAAAATACCTCCACATATCACATCTGTGTCAGCCAGTCAATATTCAGTGGGAGTTTTTTTGTCCTTTCTTTCATTATTTGTAACAAAGCCTGTTCTCAGTCTGGCAGACACTTTTGATAAACTGCAAAATATTTCTTGATTGATGCACAGAAATGGCAGAAAAAAAAAAATTCTATTTACATTTTATTGAGAATAAACTATGAATTCGAACATTTAGCCTTTTGGGACCCAATTAATTTTACCACCCAATATATATATATATATTTTTTTTTTACTTGTGAATTTCTTGAAACAGGGCATGTCACATTTTTTTTTTTTTTTATTGCATTTTTATTAAACATATTTTTTTTTATTTATGTTAGTGTATTCAAAGCTGTGTATGATTTTCTTTTACAATAAAAAAAAAACATTTTGTGTGTCCTCTGTGATAGATGTCACAACTGTTGAGGAGATCGTACAATCACCACCATTTAAAAGTTTGGATTCAGTTAGAATTTATTGTTAAATTTTTTTTTTATATTTTATTGTTATTATATATATATATATATTATTTTTAATTTTTTTTTATCCAGCAAGGACACATTAAATTGATCAAAAGTGGCAGTAAAGACAATTACGTTGTTATAAAACATTTATATTTCAAATAAATTATTAGTAATCTGATCTTCACGATTTCCACAGAAGTATTAAGTAACACAACTTTTCAGCTATGATAATAATATGAAATGTTTCTTGAGCACCAAATCAGCAAATTAGAATGATTTATGTAATGTTGTTACAGATCAGCCAGGCTCTCACACCAGCCAATCACAACACACTCCCTCACCAGAGTTTGAATTCACCACTGCTCATTGTCCAGTCTCCTTCGTATGATGAGGACTTCTTATCTTACCTTGCCTTAGCAATGATCTACCTGATATCTCCAGCGATTCTTCACTCCAGTGTCTTGTCTCCATTCTCCTCTGACTGTGTGGTTCCTCCAGTGTCTCCAAGTGTACTGTTGTTCTGAGTTCCAGCCATCCACTGCATCGTCTACCAGTCATCTCACCTGTAAGAAGAAACTATAGTAATGAACTATATTAAAATATATTAAAATAATAAAAAACAGACACTCACATCTCCCAATAAATAAGACAATCTCTGTTTCGTTTTCCATCGTTACTGATTATGTCGTCGTTTGTTTCTATAGTTGCGTATTAGTTTCACCTCTGTCTAGTTTAGTTTCCTTTGTTCTGCCCCTGAATTTATAGCCCTGTGTTTCAGTTATTCTTGGTCAGTTTGTATTTTTTACTTTGCGTTTTTCTCCAAGTTATCTCCTATATGTTAAGTCAGAGTGATTGGGATTATTATTAAAGATTATGGTTGTTACTCTGAACTCTTATTCGTGCATGCTGACCACATGTGTAACACGTACCCTTTAAAAAAAGAGCAGCTATTTTTTACTTTATTTTATTATAACTTTTATTATTATTCTTTTTTATTACTTTAAGAATAGATTCATACAAAGTGTTCATTTAGCTCAAATGGTAGAGTTAGACACGAACAATTCCAAGGTCACGGATTCAATTTCGAGAGGACACACAAACTGATTAAATGTATAACTTGAATTCACCTTAGTTCCTTTGGATAAAAGTGCCTGCCAAATGCATGAAATATGACTTTCTCTATGTGAATGTGTGAGAGCAAAAAAAGAGAGAAACAAACAGAAAAGGACCAGAAGGACTAACAAACGGGCCTCAGCACGCTTTCATTTGTCTCCCCTGCTCCTCACCGGCTCAGTCTGATTAGCTCAAGGTGTGGACAAGGAGAGGGAACAAAAGAGAAGGAATGAAAGAGTGAGTGAGGGCAGCTCTGCGAGAGAGGGGTACTGCCCCTGTGCATGCTAGCCAATTAGAACGGGAGGCGAGAGATAATAAGGGTTTGATGAAGTACCACAAGGTCTCCAAAATATGCAGAATGACAGAGAAAAGAGAGGAAGGTGTGTGTCAGATAGAGGCAATCTAAAGTGAATTGGCCATTTTTGGACCTTTGACCTCCCATCAATGCAGGAAGATGAAGGCATGTGCATTATGATCAGTTCTACCAGAAAGACTCGGGAGATAAAATGATGTAACGAAGCATACATTTATTGACAGCTCAGCAAGCATTATTATAAAGTTCTTTGGCGTAGGCCCCCCCGTCCATAGTTCGTAATCCGAGGGTAGCGGATCTGCATCCCCTGCCTGAAGACGAAGGCAGGGGCGCAGCCGACCCCCCCTGGGAGGTAAGGACAGGACCATCCTGGTGGTGGTTGTTGTCGCGTCGGCATCTGCGAACTCAAACATGTGTAAGTACCGATCTTTTATACGAAAAGGATAAAGACGTGATTGGATAGTAATGAAGGTAATAAGTGACAGAGTAATTTAGTCTTCCTGGCAGAACTTAAGCTAAATCTTTCATTTACATACGTTCTACATACACCTTTTTAATTGGATGTGATTTTATGTTGTATTGTATTATATATTGTTTTACTATTTTTTTTTTTTTAGATGTTCCCATTAGCAAAAAAATAATGTGTGTTAATACTGGAGCACAGTATTCCACTACTCTCAGTAGGGCTGAGCGATAAATACATTTTTTTCACGGTTCATGGATTCATTGGGCACTATCTTACACCCGGCGCAATGCAACGGCAAGCGCGATGCAAGTGTTTTTTGCTAGTTTCAGTCTGACACAGTTATCATTTTCATGTCCTGCGCCACGTTGTTTAAATAGCAAATGCATTTGCGCCCATTTGTGCGCCCATGGGCGTGCTGGTCTGAAAACAAGGTGTGTTCTGGCACATTGTTGGCGCATTGCTATTTTGAGGCAACAGAAATAGACTCTTGTGACTGACCCTTATTTCTCGACTGGGATCATGTAGCTGCACTGAGACGGACATTTGAACCTTCTTTGAACATTGGTATAGTTGGGTGCCATTGAAGTCCATTCTGTGTAGAAAAATCCTTTAATGTTTTCCTCAAAAACATTAATTTCTTTTCAACTGAAGAAAGCAAGACATGGATATCGGGGTGAGTAAATTATCAGCAACATTTTTTTTTGAAAGTGAACTAATCCTTTAAAGCTCTTTACATGGAAGGGGGGATACCTTCAACTACCACCAATATGCAGCATCCACCTGGATGATGCGACGGAAGCCGTATTGCGCCAGAATGCCCACCATTGGTTCGGCCAATCATTGCCACCGGCTCTTCCGGTGTTTGAACGCTGTGTGGGAACGCTGTGCGCATCTGGCTGCAGCTCCATGCTTTGTCGTTTATTATTTATGTTTGTTGTGCTCCTTACTCAGTCTGCTCTTTCTGCATCCCTCTACAAACTGGACTTAACTTTTTCTGCTTGGCTTGGCGTATTTTTCTGTTGCCGTTGGGAACTCTCTGTTGTCAGCCTGCTGTGAGCCCTCTCACCCTTCTCTCCTCCATCTGTTGGACTGACTGTGAGGTGAGTTAACACTCTTCTTACCAGTAGTTCGAATAGCTTACTGTCGGGTCAGGTAGCTTTCCTCTCTAACTTTTTATAGATTATAACACTAGTTGCGATGGTTGTGGTCCTGGCAATCGTTACTTTGCTGATAGCTGACTTTCTCATGGCTATCGCCAACACGTCAAAGGTTTTAGCACTCGTGCTGGCTCTGGTTTCCCTTATTTTTACTGGGTTTCCTTCAAACATGGATATTGGATACCTGTCATGCGAACTCAGGGCGCTTAATTGGCACCCACGCCTCGACTCGCTCGGGATCATCCGGCACCCGCGCTACGTGCATCGTTCAGTCCGAAGGATTTTTGATTATTAGCAAACAACACCAGCTGTTATCCCGTGCAGTTCTGGTCAAACCGTAACGCCTACTAAGAGACTGTCGTCCACCGCGATCACTTGTCTGCATAAAAAAGTCAGACTTCAAAGACAATTTAACTGATAATACAGATGTGCTGCAAAACCACTTTGCTCTGTCGCTCTATCTCGGACAAGGGCCCCTATCTAAATGAACTTATTACCGACACAAACCTGGATATAATATTTTTTACTGAGACCTGGCAAACACCTAACGATTTCATGCATCTTAATCTGCTAACACCATACGGATACCGGCACCTGTATAAGCCGCGTTTATCTGCTAAAGGGGGTGGCATTGCGGTCATCTATTGCAACTCCATAACACTTGCTCAACTGGAATTTCATAATACTAAGACTTTTGAATATATGGTTTTGAATGTTTCCTCGAACAGTCCCCTAACAATCATCCTAATTTATAGACCACCCAAACAGCAAAAAAAAAATTCTCTGAACTTAGTGAACTGTTAACACTAGCCTGTGCTTCATCATCCAAGGTCATCTTGCTCGGTGACTTTAACATCCACGTTGACACTCCCTGTTCTAATAGTACTCAAAGACTGTTCTGGACTGCTTTGATCTTTATCAGAATGTTAATTTCCAACTCATACTCATGGCCACACACTTGACTTTGTTTGTACATCTTGTTTGAATGATATCTCCATCAATGGTCTGGTTACCCCTATCTCTGATCATAAGCTTATTACTTTTGATTTTACGTTAATTTGTCCAACTAAATGTATTGACAATATAACCATCTCTTATCTTAAGATCAGTGTTATTAATGCTAATATATTTGCTGCATATATTGCTTTGTCTGCTATTTCTGATGTTTTTGATTTCACCTGTCCATCTAAGATATTTGATTTGTACCATTCTACAATCGCTGACGTTTTAGATGAGCATGCTCCAATTAGGACTAGGTCTGTTCCCTTGTCCCACTCCTCGCCGTGGTTTAATGCTGAGCTACGTGCTATGAAAGCAAGAGGCAGACAACTTGAACACCTCTTTAGGAAAACCGGTCTAACTGTACATTTTTAAGCATTTTCGGACCATGTTAAGCATTATAAAACAGCTTTGAACACAGCTCACTCTTCCTATATCTCTAAAATCATTAATAATGCAAAAAACAGGCCTAAAACACTATTTAACATTGTAAACAAGCTAGTCCAGGAAACCGCGCATAATGCCTGTCAACAAGAATCGGATGACTTGTGCTGTTCTTTTTTGCACCACTTTCAGGGAAAGCTGGATTCTTTACGTGGGACTTTTGGTGATGAACCGACTGCTTCTACTTGTGAGCAAGCTCAGTCTATACAAACACTTAATAACTTTACGTTGACCAACCCCATCTTAATTAGTGAAATGATACAGAAATCCATTTCTTCTTCATGCCGGTTGGATCCCGCACCAACAATCCTTCTGAAACACTGTATCTCTGTCATTTCTGCTCCTATCTCAAATCTTGTAAATATGTCCCTTCTCTCTGCCTCTGTTCCAGTTTCACTAAAGACGGCTGCGGTTACTCCTATCCTTAAAAAAAAAAAAAATCTGCACAATTGCAGTCATTTCTATCTCTCAACGATAGTTTTGATTTATTTCAGTCTGGTTTTCGCCAACATCACAGTACTGAAACTGCATTAGTAAGGGTTATCAATGACCTCTTCCTCTCTGGTGACTCGGGAAACAAAATAAATTCTTACTCATGCGCCTCTCAGAGATTGTTATCTGAGGAGCCGCACTATCCTAGTTTTCCTCCTATCTGACAGACAGAAAATACTATATTACCATGCACAATTATAAATCTCCCACTGTCATTCTCAAACAAGGTGTTCAACAGGGATCAGTTCTCGGCCCATTACTTTTTATTATTTACATTTTGCCTCTCTGACAAATTATTCGCCTCCATGGTTTTCAATATCACTGTTATGACGACGATATTTAAATATATACTGCTTGCCGACCGGACTCTATTCACCAGACTAGCGTCCCGAGATAACGACAGAAAAGCAGATGGGAAAAGCATGGGACAGGGTGTTTTTTGTCTGTCTTAGAATTTGCTTGGCAGGAGTTTTCACCCATATATATATATTCCCAATCCACATCGTGGGTGGGGATACACATGTATTGGGTGTTGTTCGTTTGGGAGCGCAGCACGTTAAGTCAGCCCTTTGAGGAGGACGACTCGGCTCACGTTCCTCGCGGCTCGCATCCCGCTTCGGCCGAGGCAGAGTGGCAGCTCGAGTCGTGGGGTTCGCAAATGGATCTGGTAGAGGGGTTCGAGACGGGCTTTGCACTTTCTCTGCCTTCACCTGCCAGGTCCAGTGTCTCATCTCGAGGTCGGAAGCACGCTTTGCGGTTACTTCCACCCCGAATGAGGCACCGGTACTGCAATTATCCAGTTCTGTGGAGCTCATTGTTTTAGTTATCGAAACAGACTCGCCACTTCATGTAAAGCAAACAGCCTTTTGAATCGTGTTCCTCCTTGCCCTCACCACATTACGAGCGGGTATACACGCGGTTAAAGTGTTTGTTTGGTGGCAGTGCATGCACGTCAGTGTGGGCACGTCAGTTTCATTCATAAAAATTGTCCCTATGTGTAGAAAAACACATGCATTATCGGAAGTTTTAGCTCCACCCCTGTTGAGTCTTGACTTGCTCGGATCTCATGCTTGCTGAGGCAGCGCGTAGATTATGGGTCTACAGTTGTTCCCTGCCGGTGCGCCGCTTCAGGGCACTGTGTCTGTTGTTCGAAATACACCAGAGGCCAGTCTCGAGAGACTGGTATCCTTAGTAGATCTTCAGGCAGATTGGAAACTTCTACCAAATATATCTCGCTGGGTCCTGCAGGCGGGGTCCTACCCTTAGTGGTTGGCCCCGAGCAGGCACTGGTTATGGAACAAGAAGTAAAAGCTTTTCTGCAAAAGGAGGCTATAGAACGGGTTCCTCCACCCAGCAGGACTGATTTGTCACGTTAGATCTAAAGGATGCCTACTTCCACATATCCATTCTTCCACAACACAGGAAGTTCCTGAGGTTCGCTTTCGGGGGCGAAGCGTACCAATATTGTGTTCTTCCTTTTGTAGGTCAGCCACTGTAAAGCAGTTTCAAAAACTGTTAGGTCTGATGGCAGCAACCAACTTTATACCTTGCGGCCTGTTGTACATGAGACCATTGCAGTGGTTGCTCAGAACCAAGGGGTTCTCCCTGAGGGGAAACCTGCTCCACATGATCAAGGTCACGTAGCGATGCCTTAGTCATGTGGAAAGAACCTTAGTTCCTGTCCCAAGGGCCCGTGCTGGGAGCTCCTTGTCGTTGCACCACGTTATTGACGGATACTTCCCTCACAGGTTGGGGGCCGATCATAAGTGGTCGCCCAGCCCAAGGTCTGTGGCAGGACCATCATCTCTCGTGGTATATCAACTGTCTAGAAATGTTAGTGGTGTTCCAGGGTCTGAAACACTTCCTCCCAGACCTGAGGGGCCATCATGTGCTTGTTCGGTCAGACAACACAAAGGGCAAATGTGCCGAGGTTAAATCCCTACTCTTTTTCGAAGGACATCCTGGGATTTTTAAAGGCCACAGAGAGTCAGGACCTCGGTTTAATGTCTCATCCGAAGGACGGTGCTTTACGACAGTATAGTGTCCCCATCACTATACTGGGGTGTTAGGACCCACACAGACTACAGGGTGAGCGCCCCCTGCTGGCCTCACAAACCTCTTCCAGCAGCAACCTAGTTTTCCCAGGATGTCTCCCATCCAGGTACTGACCAGGCTTGGGCTACAGGGTGAACTTGAAATAATGACAAAAATATGTTGTTGTATAGTAAAATGTAGCCTCCCCAAAGTAATAATGCACAACACACAGGATTAAGGACAACGCAGGTAAGTGTATTGAAGACGGCAGGATGAACAAAATGCAGGTGAGTAATAGTTTCTCAGGATGATTGATGGATGATATGCTGAATGATTATGGAGATTTTTGTCTTACAGGTTGAGCTGTAAGAGCTTGCACACACGCACACATAGAGGAGCAGATGAGACAAAGGACGCCATGAGATGACAAGAAGACCTGGAGATGACTTGGAACTGACTTGTAGATGACATGGAAGATAATTACAAGGATATAGTTTTGAAGATCATACAAGGAGCTTACAGTAGGTTTTACCAGGTTAGCATCCAGATAAGAAAGTCGTTGTTCTCTAGACGAGGCTAGACAATGACTGAGGGTACGTTTACACAACAACGATGTAAAAATGGAAAAGTCTTTACTTTTGTGTACAGACGACAATGTTGTCAAAATGATCCCCATTCACACAAATCCAAGAAAACATTAAAACTCCAGAGTATGTGATGGCTGTAGCATTTTTCTAACAGTTTGTTTATTTATTTATTTATTTATTTATTTATTTATTTATTTATTTATTTATTTATACAGTATATAAGCTCTTTTGTGTAGCACCTTATTTGACAAATAAAAATAACTACTACTACTACTACTACTACTACTCTCAAAAATATTGATTAAATTTGTTTTATTAATTCATTCCATTAAACACCCTTTTTGTATTAATTTGTATTAAATCAAATATTTGTAGTAAACCATAAAACACTGAATCCTGAAAAAAATTAAAAATAAATAAGTTATGTTTGGGGGTGTCACGTGTCAGTGTTTGTTTGTATTTTCATTAGTCACGTCCTCCCATGTTCTGTTTTCCCTCAACTCATCTGTGCCCTTGACAACCTTTATCAGTTCATCTGTATCACCTGTGTTAGTTCATCATCATCATCATCATCATCATCATCATCATCATCATCATCATCATCATCATCATCATCATCATGTCACCTGTGTTCTGTTAATAAGTGTTCTTCAGTGTTTGCATTTAGTTCCTTTCAGTTCAGTCAGTCTTGGTCCGTTCTCAGTCCTATTAAGTGTGTGTGGACCTTCTGCCTGTCTGTACTTGTTTGTTTTATATTGTAAGTAAAAGTTTGTTTTTGAACTTTTGACTCTTCTTCAACTTCTTCTGCCTGCACCACACCCTGACAGGGGGGAAATAAAACAGATTTAATGGGGTTTAAAATAAAAAATGTAATTAAATGTAAAATAAAAATGTAATGTAAAATGTAACAAAAATTATGTAAATATTTGAATAAATATTGATATCAAATAATATGAAAAATTATTATTGTGGTAATATATTAGCTATATCACCCTTAACTCTCAGCATTAAGGAACACACAGTAAGAGTATATCTTGGTTTTCGATGTGTCTTTAGTAAGACAGGTACAGGATTGCTCTTGAAGGTCTGCCACCCACCAACACACACGCATTCAAAGTAGAAAATTAATGGTCTTCCGATTGGTTGCTTCTCATTTCACATTGAGGTTCAAAACATATCTGACGTATCCGGTGCAGGGTGGCTAATTATTAATTCATGAGCACGCACAGAATGCAATTAAATATATATGTGGACCTTTTTGTGGCAAGCATAAAGATACATGAGGGGAATATGTGGGGGTTTTGTGTTTTTAAAAGCATGCAGACAGGTGAGAGCAGTCAAGTGGAAGATGAGCGCCAGCAGTTTTTTGATTAAGAGAGCCAGAGGAAGAGGGAAAGGAAGGAAGCACTTCAACTATCTTGTCTGAACAGTGTGCTAAAGTCTCATTGCTATTCATATCCTCAGACAATCAAGTGTTTTGTGTTGTAAGAGTTGTATGAAAAGTTTATATGATTTCTGTGACATTCGGATTGTGGCATCTATCTATCTTTCTTTCTTTCTTTCTTTCTTTCTTTCTTTCTTTCTTTCTTTCTTTCTTTCTTTCTTTCAAAATTTGTCATTTGGCATCTCTTGATATAATGCTCCACGTTCTTTCTTTTATTTCCCATCTGAGAAAAGTTACAAGTCCATACAATAGGTCTTTTGTTGATTTTTTTCTTTCTTACTTTTTGGGACCAATCGAAAGAGTCAAAATGAGAGACTGGACCCATTAACTTCTCCCAATAGTTTATAATAGTGTCTTGCCCAGTAGTGACTTTCATTCCCTTCCTTTCTATTTTCTTCCAATTTATTTCTTCTCAAAATATACCAACCATACACTGTTCTCCTCTGCCTCTGTTTTCTCTCCCTTTCTCCATAGTTTTTATTATTTTATTTCGTTTTGAGGTGTTCATTTATCAGTGTCAGAACAGGAGCTGTATACTCAACAGACTAGCATTTATTGATTATTCTACCCCAAAACAAACCAAAGATCTGAGAGGACCCAAAACGCAAGCAAACAAAAATAAATAAAAAATTGGTATAAATTAGGTACAGTATAATTTTGACTTTTTGATGTGATAGGTCTTAAGCCAGGTACACACATAAAACACACATTTATAATAGTCCTTTACAGCTGTTACAACATGATCCCCGCTGTAAGCCATGTCACACTGTGGGATCTCAGTTGTCATAAATGTCTGACTGTACGGCAGTCAAGAGTTTTACATCATCAATCCGTTGCGACGTGAGCTGCATTTACATGGTGGCTAGCAAATAAAAACAATCTCTAGCATCAATTTTGATCCTGGCTTCTTTTGAAAAGAAAAGACTTTAGAAATATCAAAGACTTTGGCCTAGGATCCGAGGAATCTTTTAGGATTCACACAATTTGTTGAATTGCACAAATTACAAAATGTTGAACCTGGCTTTAGATGATGAGGGAATAGAGAGCAGAAACAGATATGCAGCACACTGACAGGTGAAAATGTAACTGAGTGCTGAAGCAGAAAGCTGAATAAGTTGCCATAATGTGGGCAGTGTTTAATGAGCTGGACAGACTGAAGTTTGTGTATGAGCTTAAATCATTGTGATTTGATAGGAAGACACCACCAGGAAGACATTTATTCTTTTTGCTCCAAGACACGACCAATCATTAGTGTTGAGAACCCAGAACTGCCTCTCTCCCACACACATGCACAAACACTGAGTATAGGTGATTTCTGGGGACCTTTTACCCTTGATCTCTCATTATGAGCTGACCCTAATCAAGGAGTGAAATTCACTCTGAACAATAATATAGCACAACACACACACACACACACACACACACACACACTGAGAGAAGGGATAATGAGAAGATTCCAATTCACCAGAATCTTGTTCTCTCTTTTCTTTCAGTAAGACGTGATTATAGTGAGTGATCCATCATGCAGGAAATAAGTGTATCTACATAATTATATGGTGAAGAAATATCTGCAATTTTTTTTTTTACTTTTAAAACTGGTTTAACTCCTGTTACCTTTGGGGTCGATTTGACCCCATTCAGTGTTTAACGTCTCAATACATGATTAAATTTTTTTTTTTTTTTTTTTGCTTCATATTTAATGACTTTTCCTAATTTAATGGGGACAACTGGGTAAACGTAAAATTGACATGATGAAATGTTTTCAATGTCCTGTATACACATTTTGTACCATCGGTGTTCTTTGGGGTCAATTTGTGACAGTGACAGTGACAGAGGAGAATGTGTCTGAGATAGACGATAATGTCGAGGAGGACCCTGATTATGAGACTCCTAGTGTTGACCCTCATGTTGTCTAGCAAATGACCTTCCAAAAACTGAACGTTATTATGGTCCCGCTTCCCTCTTGAATGACAGGGTACAGCTGTGGCCAAATTAGAAAATGTTGCTGCTTCAGTTGTTATGATGTTGATTCACATTTTTCTAGATTATTGTGCGGAGTGATCAGAGGCATTTTACATATTTGCAAAAAGCTTTATCACAAAACCCCACATTTCACTGATTTTGTCCCTGGCACCAAATGACCAGCTAACATAATTTTACTACTAAAATCATCAGCACATGATTGCTATAAAAGGAAAAAGTGCTTCCAATCATTGTGTTCTTAAGTTAGCAATGTTTACCTCCAAAGAAATATGTGCAGCTATCTTTGCATCAAAATGGCCTCACATGTAAGGATTTTGCACCTGAAAGAACCATTTACCAGATCATCAAGAGCTTCAAGAATAGAGGTTCGGCTGCAGTGAAGAAGGCCGTCCCAGAGTGTCGAGCACATGCCGGGACCTTCTCCTCCTGGGGAATCAGCTAGAGAACTGCTCAATATTGGCAGCAGGTGGTGTGATGCATCTGCACACACAGCGAGGCCAATACTTTTGGACAACGACTTAGTGTCAATAAGGGCAGCAAAGAAGCCACTTCTCTCCAATAAAAACATCAAAGATGGACTGAAATTCTGCAGGAAGTACAAGGATTGGACAGCAGAAGACTGGTGCAAAGTTATTGTATCTGATGAAGCATCCTTCTGACTATTTGGAAAATCTGGAAAGTCGATTGTCCAGAGAAGAGAAGGTGAACGCTACCATGAGTCCTGTGTCGTGCCAACAGTGAGGCATCCTGAGACTATCAATGGGAGTGTCATATTGACCCCAAATCTATCCTTGATAACAGAAATTGTATAATATAATAATATAAAACCATTAAAACACCCAAAATATATATAATTTTTACATTTTATGTCAATCAGTGAGATTTTATAGTGATTTGCTAATTTGTCCATAGTCGTGCAATAGGTATTCTGCATGTATAAGGGACGGGGGTGGGGTTGGGGTGTTGGTGGTGCTTTATTTAAAGGGCTATTTAAGTAGTCAACAAAGAAACATAAACTACCTTACTTAAACCTTTGAAATCATATTCTGGGGGTTTAAATAGCTGGGGTCAAATTGACCCCAATATAGGTAAAACAATTTTGGTAGATTTGAGGGTAACAGGAGGGTTAAAATAGCTTTTGTTATTATTTAATGTGGTTCCTTGGATGGTAAAATATGGTAAGAATAAATTGCTTTAATATTAACAAACATTACTGAAATATGTAACAGCTCGAATAGTACTGTATTGAAACTTGGGTTCAGATATTTTATATGTATTAGTAAGAGCTTTTTTTGTAAATCACTTTTGTAAATCACTAAATTTTCACTTTAATTTTTTTTTTATATAAAAAAGAATAATTAAGTGCTAATATTTAGGAATAATATTTATGTATCCATTTATTTATTTTAAAATTAAGCAAATATATTTCGAAATTAATTTATATTTGCTAAGAAATGCCCCCAAATAAAGATAATTCAATTACATTACAATCTTGTGTTAAAGATGCAGTAAGTGATTTCTGTTGATACACTGTTGATATTTGAAATCAACTTAAATAAACACATCCTCCTTTTATTGCTCATTAACGCACAATGCAGGAGTGGATGACTCTGTATCTGACGTGAAGCAAAATAATGCTTCACTAAAATAAAGCCAAGATGAAGAACGAATGACGAGGAAGAACAAAAAATGTACATGCAGAAAAAAGAGTATATACAAGCAAGAGTTGGTTTTAAGTCATAGCAGCACACCAGCTCCAGACAAACAATTACACTTAAAACTCATTAACATTACAACAACAGCATATCTTGATTCTGTGAAACATAGCTAAACACATATTACTCTGTGATGCACTTGTGTTGCAAAACTAAAACACAGTTGTCATCTTTTACACACAACAGCTCAAAATTGTTCACACTTATTTCTAAAGTGATCAAACCAACTGTACAAAATAAGCCAGCTCAGAGTCCACAAGTGACAAAGGTGCATTGAATGTTGATACGAACAATAGATGGAAACAATCTGAGAGTGAGAGGAAGAAAATAATGTGTAAGAGGAGGAAGAGGGTGAGGAAGAGCAAGGTGTGGACAGTGTTGTCAAGGCTAGATCGGCACACTAGAAGGATTTCCCCTTTGCCTGGCAAGAGATGACATTGCCTGTGATGTGGACAAAGTCCTCAGGCCGGAACCAACATGAAGACATGATGCTGAAGCAGAATGAATCTCTCACTGACTTTGATTTTGCAGTTGCACAACTCTTTTGAGTGTACTGTAACATGCTTTTCATTTAGAGTTCTTTTTTAAACCTTTTGGCTTTTGCAGTTAGACTATTGTATTTATTTCCTGTTAGTCTGATATGTGTGTTTGCATATGTGCATGTCATATGTGTGCTCACTTGATGTGTCATGTGTGGTTGTGTGTTAGTGTGTAAGAGCATAACCCTCGTCTCCTTTTCTTATACCCACACTAACATGCCTACATATACCGCTTTATGCATCTCTGTTAAACAGTCATAAATGTCAAAAGGCAGAACTGCTCCTCTTACAAATGCACTGATGTGTTGTTAAATGACAGTAATGTTTGGTCTGAAGTCTCTGGGGAGGATTCCATCAGGATATGATGTCTCTTTGATGTTCTTTTCACTTGTTATTGTGAAATGCTGGTCATCAGATTGCTCGGTGAAACATGACAGGCTGTGATATCGCCGTTGAACGCAGAAGACTGGGTTCATTAGGGCCTTTAACACAGTTCAGATATCTGTCGTGTCATTTCAGTAAAGTGATAAAGATTGCTACACCGCTACCAATCATAGGCTACATTAGATCTCTTGCTGAAAAAAAAAAAAAAAAAAAAAAAAACTCATGCATGTGCTGATCAGCTTTCAATCACACCCCATGTTGCCATCAGTGCTTAACATCTGCTGTGAGCCCTGTCAGCAAAATATCCCTGTTGTTGCATTCAGAGAGACAGAAAGAGACAGAGTGAAAAAAAGAAAAGAAGACTCAGAAATTAAAGGTGAAGTGTGTAATTTCTTTGCAACTAGTCACCAAACGTTGTAAACTTTTTTCTAACTTGCCAGCTTGGTAAAATTATCAAACTGGCTAATATATGAGGTTTTGGCAAAATTGCAAGAATGATTGTTTTGCATCATATACATATTTATGAATTTATAGATGTCTCTCCTCTATAATAAAAACTATAATTTGTAGCTGTTATAGCATTTTATGATTATTTAAAAAGAATACTTAAAATTTGGTCATTTTTGTTTTCTGTTTTTTCTTTATGTGAAAATTAAATGTATACTGTTTGTATATATATATATATATATATATATATATATATTTATTATCATTAATACATTAATTAATTTAAAAAAAAATTATTACCATTATAATTATACATTTTAAAAGGGAAATGTAAACTACAATTGTCATAGAAATTATGAAAAAAATACACACTTCACCACAAGGAGGAACAGAACAGCACAATTAAAGAAGAGGAGGCGAATAAACTGTATTAGCTGAATTGGAAGGAAGAGGAGAGAGAGAGAGAGAGAGAGAGAGAGAGAGAGAGAGTGACTTCAGAGAATGAGAGTAGTGATGACTTCATTGATTTGATTCATCTCAATGGGCCTTAGCATCTGATTTTTTTGCTCACCATGAAAGGTGAAGAATGCACAGAATCATTGAAGATTGCAAGGAAACGGGTGAGACTGCAAAGAATGGAGTGACAAGACAATACAAAATGCAAGCACTGAAGAACAGTGTTAACAATGGGGAATTTGTGTGGAGAGAGAGAGCCAGAGAGAGAGAGAGAGAGAGAGAGAGAGAGAGTGAGAGAGAGAGCAGCCGGCAGAGTCTGTAGGGAACAGGTACTACTGTATGTATGTGGGTCAGCACATTGCATCCTCAGCATTTCTTACAAGCAGCCTAAGCAAACTTAGAAGGGCAGATCAGTCTCTCGTCTCGCTCGCCCTCTTTCCTCTCCTGTCTCCATCTTGACCACCTGTCTGTTTATCTTTAATGCACATATCCGCATCAGTGTTTTTCTTCAGCCTTCAAACTGGTCAGATTATATTTTGCATCCACAGTGCCTTTAATGTTAATTTAAATATTCCTTGAGTGTACTTATGCAAATGATTGAGCACTTAATGGCCTATTGGATATTTGAATCCACCATATATGTATGAAGAGTCCCACCGGATTCATGCAAATGACAGAAAGAGAGACAGAGAGAAAGTCAGGGTCATTGATTTTACATTTGTATTAGTGTCTGTAATCTGGAGAGTATTAAAAAGTAATTTATAGCTTTTAAGCAATATCTGCTCACTGTAATATGAAAATGCTGAAAGCTGCATTTTTTTTTTGCCTTAGCAAGATAACAAGCCTTGTATTTGCACAGAAAAAAAAAAGGGTTATATCTTCCCACTCTCTTGCTCTTTACACCCCTCCTTTCCTCAGTCAACCTCTTTTTTGCACCTTTTGTATCTCCCTGTTGTGGTATTCTCTCCCTTTCTTGCATCTCTGTTAGTTGTAACCTGTGTGTGAAATGGCAGTGAATTATAGCAGTGTTAGTTTTATTAAATGTTTTCATGGGATGCAAGATTACATTTTTTGGCCTTGTCTGGCTACCATATTATATTGGGCTTGGGTGTACAAAGAGAAGTGATAACATGAAAAGTCTGAAAACGGAAACTGGATTGTAGACGACAAGATGTATATTGATGTATATAATTATTACATTTTAAACATGTTGATTTTAATGTAAAAAGTGATGCACTTAAAAATTGTGATAACTTTAACATTTGTTTTTTTTTTGTTAAGAATTTAAAGTAAATCAATTGTGATTCATAAATGTAAATATGATAGCAAAAAACAATTGTGCCTATTGAGGTGGGATAAGGGGTGAGGGTTAGTGACATGTTTAGTGTATGTTAGGTTTAAAGGACAAGTTCGGTATTTTACACTTAAAGCCCTGTTTACAGATCGTTTCTGATGAAATAGAACAGTTAAGATTAAAATTTTGACACATGCTGCTGTCCCGAGAATTTTAGGTTTATTTTGCTTTCCCCCCCACCTACAGAATGGGTGCATAGGTGCACTCGAACATATCCTTCCTAAAACGCATTAAACTTTCGTTTCCACAGAGATGAAACTCACCGAGTGGTCAGGGGTGTTCACTGGTATGCTCACTCATAAATCGCTGAAAAAGATGCTTTCCAACAGGTTTTATCGTAGTTTTTGTCCAACTCCATTGACTTGTATTGAAAGAGCTGTGTGAGGTACGGTATTACTCCGCCGCTTCTTCTTCTGTGTATTCAATGAAATGCTAGTGGTTTGCTTGCAATTGGCAAAGGTGCATTATCGCCACCAACTGGGCTGGAGTGTCTATTATTCAAGCTCTCAACGGAAGAATCTACGGGTGTGACGCGTTTGGAAAAATAGATCCACAGTTTTACAACAAATGGTAAAACACCTGTTGGAAAGCATATTTTGCAGCGATTTTTGTATGAGCATATCAGTGAACACCCCTGACCACTCGGTGAGTTTCACGTCTTTGTAAACGAAAGTTTAATGCGTTTTAGGAAGGATTGTTCCAGTGCACCTATGCACCCATTCTAGAGGTTTTGGGGAAAGCGAAATAAACCTAAAATTCTCGGGACAGCAGCATGTGTCCAAATTTTAATCTTAACCGTTCTATTTCATCAGAAACGATCTGTAAACAGAGCTTTAAGTGTAAAACACCGAACTTGTCCTTTAAGGATTTATGTGTAAGGGAAGGGTCAACAGTTATAGATGTCAATTATAATAATTACAGCTGTAATTGCATGTGGGTATTTTAAAATATAAGTACAATGTAACATGTATGTACACATGAGGGAATACAGCAGTGAGGGAGGACCGGTGCACCTGTGACAGTTATCTCATAGCTATTTGAATATATATTAACCAATGATCCAGTAAGCATTATATAATGTTTGTTAATGAAGTTTTTAATAGTGTAGACCATGTGTCAAAATCATTTGTAGATTTTTAAAAAGTGCATGATCATATGAATTGAAAGTTTAATGACATTTGAAAGTTTTATGACATTAGCATTTCAATTTACATTAAATAATTACGTTAATTAATGTTAAGTTCATTAGTAAACATTAACAAGCACATTATCACATATTTCTAGCTATGTGAATATATATATTAACTAATGATCTGTTAAGCATTACATAGTGTTTGTTAATGATTTATTAATGAAAGTTAATATAAAGTGTTATTGACTCTTTTTTATACTTAAAATGCTAATGTTTAAATGCTATTAACTCTGTGTTCTAGTGCTATTCTGTTATCGCTCAATGCTGCATAGGCTATGATTGTTTACTGAAATGGAGCATTTTCAGAAGTGTTTCTTTTTCGTTAAGTCTTTATTGCAGGTTAATGTTGCGACGTTGTCAACGTTTGTTTGCTTCTCTAATGTTGTTTTGTTGTGCCCCCCAGGGTCACTGTACCCCCACACGTTCAAAACAATGTGTCTGAAACACTAAGAATTCAATGTGATACTCAGCACTTTTGTTTGGAGGGAGGGATGAAAGTGGCTTTGATAAAATAATTCCCTGAGATAGCAGCATCAATACATCTTCAGGGAGGGAGAGAGAGATAGAGAGAGAGAGAGAATGAAGGGGCAGAATGAAGGAGAGATGAGGATAGAAAAAAAAGAAGAAAAAAAAAGCCTGCCACTGTGGCTTTCCTGTAAGCCTTTTCTGATATTTCCCTGCTAATTTAGAAGCATCATTTACATTTTACTCATTAGAATCATGTGCACCCTCTGAGGGTATCATTACTGAATCAGTCCTGAAGCTTTCTGATGGAAGATTTCTGCCTCTCTCCTCTCTGTCTCATCTCTTATTTGCCCTCTTAGTGTGACCCTCTGAAGTAATTACTATATCAACACATTTGGGTTCAGATTAGCATTTCAAACAGCACAACGTTTATTATCTTTCCAAAGACTTTCTCACACATTTATCTCATGCCTTTATAGATTCGGGTTAGGTGACCACATACAAGACAGCTGGTAGTGTATGCCGTTTATAATGATGTATGGTCTGTGGTCTGATTTTATAAAACAGAACACAATAACTGTATCAAATAAGATCACTTCCAGTGTAACCAGTGTAGGGTTTAAAAGACAATTGATATTCAGCAATATTATTGATTTAACTGCACTGACACTATCAGGTGAGAACAAAATTTGAACTGAATTGAGCTGGATGATGACTCTATCCTTGGAACATCGAGGGCCCTATTTTAACGATCTGAAACGCAAGTGTCAAGCGCGAAACGCAAGTAACTTTGTGGGCGGATCTTGGACGCTGTTGCTATTATACCGGCGGGATAAATGACTCTTGCGCCCGACGCAAATCTAAAATGGGTTGGTCTGAAGTAGCTTCATTATTCATACACTCTAAAAACTCCTGGGTTAAAAATAACCCATAATGGGTTATTTTTGACCCAACTCCTGGGTTAAAAAGGGACCAACTAATTTATGGGTTATTTCAACTCAGAAAATTGGGTTATGCTTTTTGACCCAAATTCTGGGTTAAATACCTGACCCAAATGTTAAAAAATAGAAAAATAAACAACAATTCTCAGAAGAGCCTCAGGAATTTAAGCCTGGGGCCAACTTTGGGGAAAAGATTTTTGATAGTGTCCTCATCAAAGAGAAGAAATGCCTCCTCATCTATGTCTTCATCTGAAAGACAGAAAACAAGACAACATGAGTATTGTTAATAAGTTAAGACAATTGTGAACCACTCACCAGACACTCTTTCATTATCAAGCTAACAAATAATCACTTTTAAGGGAATGCAGTGGCTTTTTTTTTTTTTTTTTTTTTGGCCCAAATTGCTAGTTGACTAACGTCGTTCTTTTGCAGCATTAACGTTACCCATTTTGTGTGAATGACATCTTTTCTTTCATTAAAAAGTGTAATGACATTAATGCAAAAGTGAATATCTTGCCCATTCTTATGCATAACAGCTTAAAGACAAGGCACAACAAAATCTTGCACTGACACATGTAAGTCTTATTAAAAAAAAATGTAGGTATAGAGAGATGATGATATAAGGGCAATAAGAGTAAAATGCTCACCTCTAAAATTCTCTGTCAGCTCAGACAGCTGCCACTCAGTTAGCTTATCAGCGACAAAACTGTCCATTCAAGATGACCTGGAGAAAACATAGCAATATAGAGGTTAGCAACAATTTGAAGACTTGACCCGCTTCTTTAACTCTCACTACTTCAGCCAGTAGAGCACTGTATAATATGATAAGCACGGCGCAGCTGGAAAACATAACTCAACTATTGTGTTGCCTCGTCGCTCTGTAGCCGCGGCTATGGGGTTTGCACACCGGACGAGAAGCGCCGCGTCGCGTCTCTAGGACAACTCGAGGTATCGCTCAGCGGACGTGCAGTCTCTCAAAGGGCTCACACACCGGACGCGAAGCGCAGTGCCGCGTCTTTAAAATTCGAACACATTCTCTATGAGTGTACACACACCGGCGGCGCCATCCGGCGTCTGTCCGCGACACCCATAGATATATACATATATAGTGTATAAGTTATATCTATGCGCGACACCCAGCAACGGCTCAGGACCGTGTTCAAAATGTGATAACGTTACCTCGAGTTGTCCTAGATGTTGTCGTGAAAGCCACGGCTACATGCCAACCACAGAATTACCACGGCTAACGTTACTCTCAACGTATTTTTTTAGCAAATGGTGATAAACTAGCAACAGGGACATGGACACAGAAAAGTTTACATTACATCAACACTGAAAATACTCTCTTACCTTGAATATAGATGAAGTTGCACCGATGAAGCACAGGCCAAAACGGATCGAGCGCGAAAGCGACGGTTATTTCAAACGACTGTTGTTAGAAAATTCCAGAACGACTGCGGGCGAGAGAGAGAGAGAAAGCCAACCCTATAACCCAGAACATGGGTTACTCTTTGAAAAATAACCCAGAAACCCAAACAACCCATGAATTGGGTCAAAATATTAGCCCTTTAACCCAGAAAATGGTTACTCTCTGAAAAAATAACCCATAATTTTAACCCAACACAAATAACCCATAAAATGGGTTGAAGAAATAACCCAGGAGTTTTTAGAGTGTAGGTGTGGTTTGGGCGTAACGTGAAAGCGGTCAGTGGCAGAATTGTTTTCTAAACCTGCAAAATAGCATGAGGGAACGTTTGCGCCGGAACACGCCTCCTCTTTGCGCTGAACCGCCCCCGGGGAGCGCAAGTGTATTTCTTAGATAACCGACGTGCATCTGTGGAGGGAAAAGTCCGCTGTGCGCGGGTGCAAAATAGGAATGATACATGCGTCCGTGTACAAAGTCAATTGCGCTGGGTGCAAGATAGGGCCCTGAGACTGTTATTTAATTGAACTGAATCAACATTAAACTGACTTGAGCTGAATAATTACACTATTGCCTTATGTAGAGCTACTTAATGCAGAATACTTTTATTTTCCTGTTAATTAATGTGAAGCTGCTTTAAAGAAATATATTTTTTATAAAGTGCTATACTTAAGTTCTGAAGTTCTGAACTGAAGCGCTCTAATTCTACAATTAAATATACATGTGGTCAGAGGTGTTTGTATTTCAGCTATTTTATGGCTTCAAACCTGAATCACAGTCATATTTATCATGTGTTACTGCTTTGAGTGTTTTGTTTTTAAGTATTAACTATTGTAGAAGGTGAAGCAGCTGTTTTTGCACTGAATCCACACATTCAATTATTATGAATAATATTTGATTTGATTTAGTGTGCATCAAGTTCCAAATAATAATAACATAAGCAATTAAAATGACAGGCAGATGTTTATGTAATAAACTATGTTCAGAGGACTGGGGTCGGTAATATGTTTTTAAAATATATTTTGAAATTCATCTCTTATACTCATGAAAGCTGCATATTATAAATAAATATTAAATATGTTAAAGACTGTTTTCTATTTTAATATATTTTAAAATGTTTCTTTGTAACAATGTAAACATCCTTAGTGTCACTTTTGATCCATTTAACACATCCTGTCACATGCCTGTCCTGTCTTGTGCTGCACATGGGTGTTTGTTATGTTGGGCCATGTGCTCGTGTCTATTGTCTAGCCCCTCCCAGCTTGTTATTTGATTATTGGTTAATTTATCCCACCTGTTAGTCTCATTACCCTCCTTTGTTTGTTCCCCTATTTAGCTTCCTTGTGTTTGTAGTCCTGTGCTGGTTCGTTGTCCGTGTTACCTGTATTTGATGTTCCTGTGCTGTTGGTATCTGAGTTCTGAGTTTTTGTATTTTGTCTATGTTTGTTTATTAAATCTTCTCTGCACTTGAATCCTCGTCTCTCGTTCACTCGCCCGTGACAGAACGAACCAGCCAAGTATGTGGATTCAGCAGAGCGAGATTTTTCCTCCGGGGGAGAACAAGGGAAACTCCATTTCCCTGTTTGAATATTTTGCCAGGTGTGCTCAGAGAACTTTGGAGGAGGAGAGCACCATGTCTGACGGTGATCAGATCGGAGGAGGTGGTTCGGTGGTTTCGGAGCCGGTGGTCAGGAGACGGAGGAGGAGGAGAAAGGCGCCACTTCAACGTCACGTCACATCTGCCCATCCAGAGACTGTTCACGTCACGTCTGCCGATCCAGAGACTGTTCACGTCACGTCTGCCGATCCAGAGACTGTTCACGTCATGTCTGCGGAGTCTGTATCCCTTGACAAGATGGCCGCCGCCGCGAGGGTTCACGTCACGTCTGCCGAGCCTGTGTCCCCTGACAAGATGGCCGCCACCGAGAGTGTTCTCGTCGCGCCTGCCGAGCCTGTGTCCTCGGACAAGATGGCCGCCGCCGAGCCTGTTCACGTCCAGTCTGCCCAGTCAGAGACTGCTCACGTCACGTCTGCCGAGCCAGAGACTGTTCACGTCCCGTCTGCCCAGCCAGAGACTGTTCAGGTCACATCTGCCCAGCCCGAGATGGTACAAGCCACGTCTGCCCAGTCGGAGATAGATCGGGAGATGCCCATTCTCATGGCCGGGGGGGCACTGATCGGCTATTTAGAGCGTTTAGCTCGGATCCTGGAGACGCCCTTCAAACCTCCAGTGTCTGTTCCTGAGCCGGAGCCAGTGTCTGTTCCTGAGCCGGAGCCAGTGTCTGTTCCTGAGCCGGAGCCAGTGTCTGTTCCTGAGCCGGAGCCAGTGTCTGTTCCTGAGCCGGAGCCAGTGTCTGTTCCTGAGCCGGAGCCAGTGTCTGTTCCTGAGCCGGAGCCAGTGTCTGTTCCTGAGCCGGAGCCAGTGTCTGTTCCTGAGCCGGAGCCAGTGTCTGTTCCTGAGCCGGAGCCAGTGTCTGTTCCTGAGCCGGAGCCAGTGTCTGTTCCTGAGCCGGAGCCAGTGTCTGTTCCTGAGCCGGAGCCAGTGTCTGTTCCTGAGTCTGTGCCTGTGCTTGTGTCTGTTTCTGAGCCGGTGGTGCCTGTTCCTGAACCGGAGGTCTCTGTTCCTGAGCCCTCAGTGACCGCGACACTGGCCATTATGGCCACAGCCATGTGGTGTGTGTGGGCTACGCACACACTTGGACCGGTGGTGTCTGTTCCTGGGCCGGTGGTGTCTGTTCCTGGGCCGGTGGTGTCTGTTCCTGAGCCGGTGGTGCCAGTTCCAGTGCCCGAGCCGGTGGTGCCAGTTCCAGTGCCCGAGCCGGTGGTGCCAGTTCCAGTGCCCGAGCCGGTGGTGCCAGTTCCAGTGCCCGAGCCGGTGGTGCCAGTTCCAGTTCCTGAGCCGGTGGTGCCAGTTCCAGTGCCCGAGCCGGTGGTGCCAGTTCCAGTGCCCGAGCCGGTGGTGCCAGTTCCAGTGCCAGTTCCAGTGGTGGCAGTTCCAGTTCCTGAGCCGGTGGTTCCAGTTCCAGTGCCAGTTCCAGTAGTGGCAGTTCCAGTGCCTGAGCCGGTGGTTCCAGTTCCAGTGCCTGAGCCGGTGGTACCAGTTCCAGTTCCAGTGGTGCCAGTTCCAGTGCCTGAGCCGGTGGTGCCAGTTCCAGTGCCAGTTCCGGTGGTGCCAGTTCCAGTGCCTGAGCCGTTGGTGTCTGTTCCAGTTCCTGCACCGTGGCCGCCCGAGGGGTCTTCACCGCCGTGGCCGCCCGAGGGGTCTTCACTGCCGTGGCCGCCCGAGAGGTCTTCACCGCCGTGGCCGCCCGAGGGACAGTCTCCTCCCTGGCCGCCCGAGGGACAGTCTCCGCCCTGGCCGCCCGAGGGAGAGTCTCCGCCCTGGCCGCCCGAGGGAAAGTCTCCGCCCTGGCCGCCCGAGGGAAAGTCTCCACCCTGGCCGCCCGATGAACTGCCGTCTCCGCCCTGGCCGCCCGAGGGAAAGTCTCCGCCCTGGCCGCCCGAGGGAAAGTCTCCGCCCTGGCCGCCCGAGGGAAAGTCTCCGCCCTGGCCGCCCGAGGGAAAGTCTCCGCCCTGGCCGCCCGAGGGAAAGTCTCCGCCCTGGCCGCCCGAGGGAAAGTCTCCGCCCTGGCCGCCCGAGGGAAAGTCTCCGCCCTGGCCGCCTGATGAATTTCCCGCTCCGCCCTGGCCGCCTGAAGGAAAGTCTCCACCCTGGCCGTTTGCACAGCCTGCCCCGTCCTGGCCTCCTGAACCCTGTGGACCACTCTGGTGTCCCAGACATTTTGTTTCCCCTGTCCCGCCCTGGTCTGTCCCTCCCGTCCCGCCCTGGTCTGTCCCTCCCGTCCCGCCCTGGTCTGTCCCTCCCGTCCCGCCCTGGTCTGTCCCTCCCGTCCCGCCCTGGTCTGTCCCTCCCGTCCCGCCCTGGTCTTATGGAGCGTCTGGTAGCCGCTCCGTAGGGAGGGGGTAATGTCACATGCCTGTCCTGTCTTGTGCTGCACATGGGTGTTTGTTATGTTGGGCCATGTGCTCGTGTCTATTGTCTAGCCCCTCCCAGCTTGTTATTTGATTATTGGTTAATTTATCCCACCTGTTAGTCTCATTACCCTCCTTTGTTTGTTCCCCTATTTAGCTTCCTTGTGTTTGTAGTCCTGTGCTGGTTCGTTGTCCGTGTTACCTGTATTTGATGTTCCTGTGCTGTTGGTATCTGAGTTCTGAGTTTTTGTATTTTGTCTATGTTTGTTTATTAAATCTTCTCTGCACTTGAATCCTCGTCTCTCGTTCACTCGCCCGTGACACATCCTTGCTGAATAAAAGTACTATTTAAAAAAAAAAAAATTATATATATATATAGCACAAATAACTGATGTACATTGTTATGTGATTACATAACTTTTTTTATACAATTATACATTATATAATTCTTATTTATTATATAATAAATTATATAATTATTTTATATTATATTATAAAATTAAGATATATGATTTTGTCCATACTGCAAATCCATTATATAGATTATACATTCATTCAACATCATGCTCGGTACAAGGAATGCAGGCGAAGATGAGGATCTATGTGTAAAGGGTTTATTAGTAATACAAACAAAACAACAACATGGATCACGCGAAGCATGGACAACATGAATCAACATGAAAACACCAAACAATGACTGATAAGGAACAAAGGAAACACAAGGGCTACACAAGAGCTATTTATAAACAAGGGCTAACAATCACGGAACTAATCAACATCTACAAGGATGGTAGACAGAACAGGGAGCAGGAAGTATAATCAAATCTTTGGACAAACACAGAGAACATATGACACTCAGAAGTAGAGGGACATCAGGAAATCAACCAAATGAAAAAATCACTACATGGATTGTCATGGAAAAAATTGTCATGGATCTCCGTCATCTATATACTCACTCTTCTCTGCTTGGCACAGGACCCTCAACAGTCAAAACTGGTCTCATGTCAATGAAAGTTCCCCCTTTTAGACCACTCTAGCTCTGTGGTGTTTTCCAGAAGTATGTATAGGGCTACCTGTGAAGCCTGAGGCTAAAGTACCTCCATCAGCCCCTATGGGCTGGTGAGTAATGGAGGGCAATGGATCGCATTAATGGCCCCTCTGAGTCAGGGTTGGACAGGGATCGGTCTCCCCCCAAGAGAACATCCATCCCTCTGCTTGACACAGTATACAAGAAAGGCTATAAAGAGAGTGACAGAGAGAGAAAGAGAAAGTGAAATCTCAGTGTCATGGAAAGGAATGTTTGAGAATTTTATCAGCATTTGAATAGATAAATTCATTATTATTACTGTTGAATAAAGAGAGAGAGAGAGAGAGAAATGATATCATGGCAAATATTTTTGCCACTTTTTTTAAAATCATGTCATTTAATCTTTCTGTATGTTTACATTTAGCCTATATGTGAGACATATGCAAATTTATGTCATTTCACCAAATTCCAAATTGTGTCATTTATTTCCAATTCTATGCATTTCAAATTTAATTTGGGAGAGGGTCCTATTATAGTATACTAGAGGCAGAGGAAAAAATATCAATGTAAAATTCATGAGCACTTCATATGAATGCAAATGTACTAACTTGTTGGATTTCTCGTAATTCACTAATTATTAATGTATTGTTAAAAATGGAGGATGGCTCTTAATTACTGAATAATATTTGAGACTGTAATCCAGATTTTAGTAGAAAATTAGAAATTACATGGAGAATGGTCCCCAAACTCTCTCTCTCTCTCTCTCTCTCTCTCTCTCTCTCTCTCTCTCTCTCTCTCTCTCTCTCTATATATATATATATATATATATATATATATATATGTATATGTATATATATAAATACTGTATAATTATGTGACTAGGTGGTCATCTAGCAGAATGGGTCATCTGAAAACTGCTATTTTCATTCTCAGCTGTTTACTAGCTGAAATTATGACTCAGTTATGATTTTTGAATTTGACATCAAATTCTTTTAATATATTCTTATATCATATTCTTATAAAATCCCATGCATCTCCCAGGTTCTGTGAATTCTTTTGATTTTTATTAGTTTTGTTCATATTTAAGTCACAGGTAATACATGTAACAGACCAGATAACAGCATTAGAGTTTGTGTTTGTGTGTGCGAGCAACGCATGACACAACACGTTGTCCATTCTACTCGCCCGCCACTGTGAATACTTCTCCAACAGATAAACGGATGTCTGACAGGGAACTATTCACAGGCGAGGGTTATGTAACCAAGACAATCTTGATGATGACATTAGTCAGGGGCTAAAATAAAATGATTTGTCTTTCTGTTTCCTAGAGGCTGAAATACACTACACAACTTTTAAAATTGGAACTGATTTTAAAACACTAGATTTTGTATCGGCTGGATTGATCAGACACACAGACACACCCCTCACCCAACAACCATGGCAACAAAGACAATTCAGCAAAGATGACCTGATCACGCTTTATGACCTAAAGCAATGTAGAGAGAGAGTCTGCTCTCCCTATTGAAACAGACACATAGAGGCCTGTACAAACAGGACTTCTCTCCAATAATTTATAGACAAACCTGTCTATGAATGAACATGCACATCCCTGGGACATTGTGTGTATTATTACTGTTTTGCATATTGTCTTTTATATTGTATTCTGTTTTATGCATGCCTTATTATAGATCTAAGATAATGTAAACTTATTGGTATCATGCTTTTATGTCAAATTAATCCTGATTTAACTCTCTACCCATTGGTGTATATCACCTCCTCATAACGTACATTGTATGTTTGTTACATTAATCAGATAAAGAGACACAAAACTGCCAGCCCACTCTGATCATGTAAATGCAAACAACAGAAAAAAACATTGTAACTGAAAATAACACCCTTTTCATTGGTCAAGCCAAAGTCGAGAGGTGTGACCTCTGCAGATGTTAAATGAGCATTATCTCAGTGACCCTGCCTCTCTTCTTGTTGCTTTTCATTAAAAAAAAAAAAAAAAAAACTGGAGACATCCGTTCCGACCGTGATGCCACAGGACCTTCCCGGTAAGTACTTTGGCGGGTCCTCAAAGTACAACAAGCTACAACGTTACGCCTGGGAGAGAGAACTCTGTCACTAACAACTAAGTCAAACTAACATTCTTCTTCACTCAACCCGAAAGAACCTGACTGAACCACCAAGACTTTCTTATGAGACTGCATATCTATATGCTCATTCAACGGCTAAGGCATTGTGCAAGTATTTTAAATTTAACTAACTAAACAGGTTTAGTGTAAGCTGTTGACCCCTTGCCAAGGTGCTTGAAATTAAGTTCAGATGGTTAACTGACTCTTATGTTTCCATATAGCGTCACACAGCGTTTCTGTTTCCATTTTATTCATTCACTTTCACTTTCCATTTTACCCATGTATGCATGATTGTGTGAATGTGTTTGTTTAGAATACACTGTAAAAATAAAAGGTGCCTGGAGGAACCTTTTGGGGGTCTTCACTTTGCCACACCGGCGGAACCGTCTCCAGATCCTCTAGGCACCCTTTAAAAAGGGGTGGTTCTCTGAGGAAACACACAGGTTTCCTGAGGAACTCTTATACAAGGCACTGTGGAACCGCTTTGGGAGCCTCCAGGAACCAAATTAATATTTTTTATTATTCATTTTATGTTGTTACTATGGTTACCATTAACTTCTATTATAATAAACAAACTGAACCAAATACAAAATAAGAATTGTTTATTACATATTTTAGATCCATTTTAATACTTCCATGCACTTGGGGGAAAAAAAAGCTAGTAATAGATTAATATCAATGAATACGCAAAAAAATTGTTTAATACATAAGCAACATGAATAATCAACCATGTATATATAATAGGCTACACAAGAAAAGACATCTCAACAAAATGCATGGAAACACATATGTTCCATGTAATAAATCAATGTAAAAAATGTAAATTTTGACTAATTAAAAATGTCTTTCTTCACTTAATTTTAAAACATTTGTGTTTCAGTCCGCTTGTTAAGTCTGACATCTTGTTTCAAGTCCAAAAGCCCTATCAGATGCCAAAACCAAACAACAAACAGTGCTAATATACACTCATTGTGCTGTAATATTCCTGAAAGTTATGATCCTAACCTTTATCTCTATACCGAAATCTCAGATGGTTAGTTATTCAGCTATTTTGAATCATAAAGTGTTGAAGTCTGGGATGACGTGAGACTGGAGACTGTGGAGACACTATGGCTTTTGAAAAGCTTAAATGTGTGACTTGAATCAACAGTGCTCATAAGTGGTTGTTGAGTATTCTCAATATCCGGAAACAAGATAGAGGAATTAGAAGTAGAGGCTTTGACCCAGAAACAATATTCCTTATGTCACAACAAGCAGAAAACATGTTCCGTTGTTCTGTGAATTTTCACTGGTGAATGCCAGTCATTTCAATAAGAATCCACACGATCAGCAATTTCGTGTGTGGTCAAAAATGTCACTATGGGACCAAGGTGGTCACTGGAATTCGCTGGATTTGACCAACAGAAAGCTGCTTGAAAGTGACTCCTGTGTGAGCTGTGCTTCATACATTACATTGCTAAACTGCTGACAATGGTCAATAGACCTTTTTGCCTGTGTAATTTCACGAAATTCACAAATGTGACCGCACCTTTACTCGCTGCAACACAAAAATCTATCAATAATAAAATCTTCACAAGGGACATGTGAGGTACTTAACGAGTTAGAAAAGTGAAAAAGTGCAGCAGCTTCATTTTCCGTTTGTTTTCCTCTTTTCTGGTCCAGGCACTTCAATGATTTTCAGGTCTACAGGAGGATTTTTATTCTAGTTCAAACTTGTATTTCAGCTTACCGAGGTCCCTGCAAAGAACACAATTTAATGTTAGTAATGTTTTTAAAGTCATTATTAAAGTTATTAAAGTTTCCTCAGCCTTGTGACATTTCAAACCTGTTTGACTTTCTGTCTGTGGAACCCAAAAGCAGATCTCAGGCATAATGCAACCTCAGTCACCATTTGCTTTCACTGAAACCATTCTTATACACTTGTCTAGTCCAATTCAATGCAACAATTTATGTAAAAATGTATACATATTATGTTAAGCTCCAAAAATGTCCCAGAAAAGATCCTAAAAATCTGATTAAACAACACCTACCTGATTAAAAAACACAAGTACACAGTCAAACAATAGAATTTCACACAGAAAAGTTAATTGTAATAAATTACTTGCATGTGGTGCATACTTACTGTAATTCAATGTTGCCTATGGACAGAAATGTACTGGTTGTTCTGGGGAAACAAAAGAACAAAGCTGATTAGATCCATTCACAACATAATATTTATTGGCCAGTAAAGAGCTTTAAAATGGTATTTGAGAGAATGAGGGAACCTAAATAAACAAAAACAGACCAAACTAAGCATATTAACCACTTGTGCTATTCACAACTAACGCCAATGAGACGGCAGGAATCAGAGCTAAATTAGTTATATCAGCAATTTGAAGACACAGTTGTACACAATACGCTGAATCGAAAGACTAAAAAAATCTAAGACAATAAGTCAATGATTTCCATTTGTATGCCCGATGGCCAGTCCAGCCCTGGGTAGGATTAAGGGATGTAGAATATGGTCATGACTCATTCAGAATAATGAATTTAACATAATTTATGCTTTATAAGTACTAATAAACAGCCAATATCCTAGTAATATGCATGCTAATAAACAACTAGTTCATAGTGAGAAGTGGACCCTAAGTGTTACCAACTTTTTGCACATTCATGTGAGTGTTGATTCTGTGGTTGCTGCTTGCAAAACAAAAGCCCATTTAACAATGCGATCACAGCTACATGCTCTGAGTAGCACTGTACCCACAGTAAGAAAGAGGTTTTTTTTTTTTTTCTGTGGCCATGACCATAACCTTTGTGAGAGTTGATAGACAATTAATACTGAATGTTTGCTGGAGAAACAGGTTAATTGATTGTAATATTAATTCTGCTACATCAAGCTAATTTTATTAACTGATCTACATTTTTATAATTAATTATAACGAGTTATATTTAATTATTCATAATTCCCTTGAGCTAATTTGCTACAGTATCATACAATTTCTAGGAGATAAACGTAAAGAATATATGTTCTAAAATGCTCCCACTGGAAGGATTCATAGGCTGCGTCCGGCAGCATACAAAGGTGGGAAGGCAACAAGGCACATACGAATAATATGATCGTGTCACATCCTGTCTACTGAGATACCTTCATCTGATAGATTATGTAATGCACTATATGATGTTCTGTGAAATCTGTCAAGTCCGACTGTCCAAAATCTGCAGACTACCTCTGACTTTCATCAACTCCCCCAGACTACAAATCAGGCAAAATGAGCAAAAGTCATGTAGTGTATTCCAGCCTTAACTCCTCACCTCACAACCAAAACTCTGCCTGTTATCTGTTCACTCAGTGAGAAGAAATAGCCCTCAGTCCTGATCGTGACATATCAAAAATACAAGGCTGTGTTTTGACAGACCTCCTAGCAATAAATACATTTTTATCAGAAGGTCAAATAGAGGGAATGAAGATAAAGATATGATAGAGTCAAACGTCTGCAGGGTCATCTTCTGTATTTAACCCCATAAAGTTCACGCATTAGCCCATGCAAAGGGAAAAAGTAGCTTAGCTTCCATTGAAAAAGTGAGCAGTGATATAAAAAAACTTTGACTTTGTAAGAACAACGGCAGCATGCCAGCGGCCCACGGATCACACAGCATCTTGGGAAATTAAAGCTTGACAAACAGATGAGGTGTCAGAGCACAGAAAATATTATTTTTCATTCTACTCTACTCAACAGGGGAGAGGAGTTTTAAGCATGAAGGGGAAAGCAGAGGAGAAGATAGTGGGAGAGATGGATGGTGGAAAGACAACAGATAGACTGAAGGATAGAAAGAGCGTCTACATAAGTATTATGTTGTCTTTTTAATAGAATGCTACTCTTTTCCCAGGAGAGATGCTGAGGTGTCATTTTAGGCTGCTATTGGTTAACAGTGTGGCTTTAGCTTGCTTTAGTGTGACATATGACACAGGTCTATTGGGTGTTTGTGTTTTTATCGGGTTTATTAGGACAGGCAAGATAATACACATTGTTCTGAGAGCTCCTTCGGGATGGTGGGAGGGGTGTTGGGCCTTGATGATTTGGCCCACCATAGGTGCTCTCTCACTGCCCTGAGAGAGGCGGTAGTCTGCTTTAAGTATCCGGGCTGTGTGATAAAGTGGCATTGTAAGCCCAGGCCTCTGACCCACAAGAACTGCTGCATATTGATTTTTTCTCTTTCTCATAAATGTGGATTCTAATACAGAAATTCTCCAGACAAAGAAGCAATGAGTAAATACCAGTGCATTGGGGCATGTAAGCCACGAAACAGCTTAGTGGAAGAATAAAATCAAGCTCCTCAGCATAAAGGGACCGAAGGACAATGGGGGATACTGAGCTTATTCTAATATGCAACCCAGGGCACATACATTAAATCTGATTCCAATTGAACAATGGACTGCCTGACCCGTTCCTGTATGTTTTAATTACTTCTTGTTATAGGGCAAACTGTAAATAATGACGAACATGCAAAGATGCAATACACTGACAAATACGTTGACAGCCTTGTTAGTAGTAAGTGTTTACTATTGGATTTTGACATTTCTTTCTTTCTTTCTTTCTTTCTTTCTTTCTTTCTTTCTTTCTTTCTTTCTTTCTTTCTTTCTTTCTTTCTTTCTTTCTTTCTTTCTTTCTTTCTTTCTAAAGCACAATTAATACAACTTTTGCCCAATGTGCTGTACAAAGATTTTTTAATGCATGTTCAAAATTAATTGGCACAGTGCTTGTGGCCAGACAACAATTTATTATAGCCAGGATACTTGTACCAGTAACATAACAACTTGTTTAAAATTGCTTGTAGAAATAATATCTTGAGGACTGGATGTAGGCTTCAAATGTTCAAAAAATCTCTGCCAGGGTTGTGAAAGAAACAGGCTCAAACTTGTGAAAAACAGCAGAGCATGTAAATGGAACCAATGGATCATAATCGGGTAGCTAAATAGAAGATGTAGTATCAGCATCTTCTCAAAAACAACAACAACAACAAAAAACCCAAGAAAAATAGCGATCCCGAACCAGCTCATTTCGGAATGATGCACAACAAAGGACGCCAAGTACAATTTCCATCTGGTGTATATGCCGCCTCACTTTCCACATCTTCAATGTTGTTTTCTTTCAGGAAAGGCATAGGGTAGCCTGCGTAAGCAGTATAGAAGACACAAACGGAAGAAGACAAGTGCTTGATTCTTTCAGATCATGCTTAATAATTTTTTTTCAACAGAATTTTGGATATTGAAAAGTGTAGTTGCAGCATCACTTCATATCCCGCAATATATAACAACTATTTCTCATAATTCAAACTTCAGGGAACACTTTATTTAGAAAGTCTACTGTAACACCGGTACACATTGTACGACCTACGTCGTACAGTGAGAGAGTTTCAAAGATGGCCGTTGTCATTGTCTTGCGACCAAAGATAGCCTGCAATACATTTCTGACAGTGTGAGAAATTTAGCATGATCATCTCACAGTGTGTTTGCTGCTACGACCTACGTCTACTGAGTAGTCAATAAAAATGCAACATGAAATTTACAAAGACAGAGAGAGAACAACAGACCATGTTCCTTCCGTTTTGGTATTCTTGAAAGTATTTCTTAGTAACATGGCTAATACCTAATACCTAATACCTATCTTAAGGTATTTCCATGTGATACCATCACTGTACCATGGTACCCATGTTTTTTTGTTTTGTTTGGGAACCCTCGTCTTTACAATAATAGCAGTGCCTCTTACCTCAGTGGAGCTAATGTATAGTCCTCAGGCCTCTGCATACTGCGAGTCTGTGAAACACGTGGAACACCTGTGGTGTATGAATGGAATAATGAATGGATGAATAAGTCCCTCTCTCCTCTTCTCTCATCCAGGGATTAGAGGAGGGGGCCCAGAGCACATATTAATCTGTCCACAGACAATATCCATCTGTTGCCTAAGCAGGGACTCAAGGTCTTGGCAGCGGAGTGACTATGTATGTGCGTATGTGTTGCTCTAGTGTGGCATTTATCAAGCAGCCAGAAGGAGTAGTCCCTGTTTGACCCAGCACATAACTCCAAACCTCTGTGTTGTACAAAGAAAAGCTATAGCATCAGTAAATGTTTCTGACCGAGGCAGCAGAAGTTGATACAATCACGATATCTTGAAAGAACGCAAACTTGAAAGCTCCTAATAACGTAACATTGATAATATCATATCTATACAGCTCACGTCTAGAATATCAGAAATCCAGCACATTTACCATGACTACTCTGTTATTCAATATTACTTTTTCAGAGATCTCTCAGAATCTTATTAGGATCTCCCTCTATTATGGTAATATTTTCTGTAATTACTGTAAAGAAGTTTAGGCCTATATGCCTCTTAAAGGTGAAGTGTGTAATTTCCGTGCCACTGGAGGCAAGAAATGAAATATGAGTTTGTTAATTTGAGTGGCCGAACTGGGTGAAACATTGCTTTAACCATTGTAAAAGGCAGGACTACTTGTTTGTCTAAACATTGCAGACAAAACCAAAATTTAAAACTGGTTCGAAAACAGTAATTATTTTTCAATTTGGAGCTGCTAGTGGGACCTCTATTTTCTTATACAAGGTATCATATATATATATATATATATATATATATATATATTATTATTTTTTATTTTTTGTCTGGGCTGTCCACCCTCGGACTGATAAGCTTGGTGCGGGAGTAACAGTTTCCATCAGTGTTTGCATCTATTTGTTGGTCCTGGTGGGTGATGGTACACGGTTCCCTTAGTTTAAGTCCTATTGTCTTCAGTCTGGCAGGTGAATCTCTTCTCACCACTCCAGACATGTTTGAAAATACCTTTGGTCTGGTTGCCTGCAATGTCTTGAATGCACTGAATATCCAGAGCTGTCATCCATGTAGCAGCACAAGTGCAGATGGCCTATAGCTTTTCTGCAGGGTACACATTCAAGGGATTCTAGGGTATACACACATTCTCTATCCCTGAATAAGGCCAATTAAATGCATAATTTGTCTGAACATTCTGTACAAGATTGGAATAGTACATGAGACCTCAGGAGTCTATGTTTTAGGATTTATAAGTGATCAATAATGTATCAACCAGTAAAAAAAAAAAAAAAAAAAAAAAAAAAAAAAAAAATCTATCTATTATCTATTTGATTTAGCATTTTTTTAAGTTAACTTACAACACATTTGTAAATTGTTAGCATACCACTTATTAATAATTTATGAATGTATAGTCATGTAAATTATTAGTTCATCATTAACTAATAACTTATAAATTACTTATAACTGAACGTTATTATAAAGTGTTACCAAAGTTTATTCAAGTGTGCTATTAGTATACTTCTTTTAAACAAGTATAATTGTACTCAATATTTTGATCGAGATCTACAGTACTTAAACGTATAATTAAGTATTCTAAGTATACTTGGCTTAAAGTTGTGTTTACACTTTTGATTAAATATTAAATACTTTTTCCTCATAGTTTTACATACTGTCTCATAAACTTACATTGTTTGAAAATCGTATTAAATTAAACACAGAAATTTACATCAAATCTACTTTACTCTTCCCCCTTATTGACTGAATTGTACACTGTTATACAGTAGGGTGGCGCTATTATGCATCTTCTAAGATAGTACAGAATATCAGAATTAAAACACAGGTGAAGAAGAAGCAGAAAAAAGTAATAGAAGATTGCTACAAATGAAAAATAAGTCAAGTAAAGTCAAGTCACCTTCATTTATAATAGCGCTTTTAACAATATTACTTTTGACTGTTTCAAAGCAGTGATAAGCAGTGATAATAGGAAATTAAAGTAATAGATTGTTTTGGCTTTACAGCAGCTCTAGAATAAAGTTATTGTCCAGCTAAAGTTAGTTTTGATTGATTCACTTGTTGCAAAAATCATTAGTTATTAACTTAGGGGCCGCTTACACGAAACCGTTCTAACCGAAAACCCTTAACGTGCAATAACACAATCATCAAACATTAAACAACTTATAAGTTCAAAACTCCCTAATGACGTTATCGAATAACATGTCGACCCATGAAGAGGAAACAACTGTGGCGCTTTTGTGGAGTTGATGGACTCGGTCTACTTCATCTATGATTTGATATGATTAGCCTTTGACAAAAATACAAATTTCTCAGCTTTTTGTCTAAAATGTTGCTTTTTTTATTATTAAACTTACCCACATTAAAGTGTTGATAAATAGGAGTTAAGAGTAAAGAGTCAAAGTATAAGTATAATTTTAATTTTGTTATAGCCTGCCTAAATAGGAACATGTATACTTAAAGTGGAAAAAAAATATATATAAATAGAAAACTATATTATGACATTAATTAAGAAAATTTACAAGTGTACTTGCAGTATAAAACTAATAAACTAGTAGTTTACTGAGAGTATACTTTGTGGGCCAATGTAATACAAAGTAGTATTGAAACAGTACACTTACAAGTATACTTCTAGAACATTGATTTTAGTATACTTACTGCATAAATGATGCTTTAAAATACACTTAAACTTTACTTAAGTATACTTAGTAAAACGAACTTGAAGTATACTTATTTTTCGTAAGGGAACTGATGACAGAATTAAAATGTTTGGGTGAACTGTCCCTTTAAGATATAACTTTGAAGGGTTTGTTGCAACCGGCTGTTAGTAAGGTCAACAGTGTTCGGCATACAACATTTATTTTGCAGCCATTGTCTCCATTTGTCAGTAACTACTGCTTCCCTTTTCTTGTAGCTTGCGATTATTTAAGAAGCTCATACTGTGATGACACATGACTTCAGGCAGATATACAAGCAGTGAACTTTTCCAGTGCCTGTGCAAGCCCGAGGAAATCCTGATGCAGCCTAGGGCTTTTATATAGACCAGACTTCAGTTAAAAGCTACCAAAAACTTTTTGATGCTACTGTGATCACCAAACCACAAGGAAGCTGCATGGACAGTGACCAGGTTCAGTTGATGTCATTGTTTAAATCATGACTCGTTGAGTCATTGACATCATTGAGATATTGTGATCTTAAAGTAACCATGAGTTATGAGTTACCTGGAGTTAATTCAGCCATGCACCCACCAGTTTTATAATACAATACATCAAGGTCAAATCCCAAGAACTTTATTTATTTTTCTTCTGTCAAAGATAGTCAAATGGATGATGCAAGCCTGGCGTCCAAAGTAGCTCATGGTTATAGCTGCTTGACCGATGGTTCTAAGCTGTTCTTATTTGTGAGTGAACCTCACAGCACACGTCCTTTATCTCCGGTGAGGAGGTCGATGCATGCAAGTTGACTACTACTGCCTCATCTAAGGTATACAGGCCGATAGTTACAGTTGCCTCAACCATCTATAACAGCAAGTTCCTGACAGTGAAGCTATTTTTCATTGTGTAGCCATTGCTTTTTCCTTGTCAGAAGAAAGTACAGTCTGTTAGTCTGCCGGAGACTGCGAGACGGATTTCCTGTGGAGTGCTGATGTCCACACGGAGTCTTTTCAGCTTGTTTATCATGGCTGGCTTGTAGATATTACTGCTGTTTCTGAGATAGACCAGTTGCCATGGTCTGAATCCTAGTTTACTCCTTAGTAGATGCTTGCTTATGCACACAAGCAAACACCCCCACACATGTATATGCACAAGCAACACATAAGTATGGGCACACACTGAACCTTCAAAAAAAAAACTCTCAAGTACACCCCAAAAAAATCTTTTAAAATATGCAGTGTTTGAAATTGCGCCTGAGCTGGCGCCATTAATAATGCATTGAGCTTAAAACCGTCATGGAGTTCAGAAAAATCTAAATTCACTCATCCTCGATGACAGTGTTTTTACCTGTGAGTCACTCTCATAGACACACACTCTTTCCGAACACATGTTTTATGCATCTGGGTATTATCATATCCCCCACTTGACTCTAATGTTTGCTAATTTCTGTTGCATGGAAATGCTCAGATGAGATATCTAGAGGAAGAAAGTTCAGCATGTGGATTCAGACATATTGGCTGTGGGCTGAAGTTGTGTTGGGCTGATGTTTATTCTTTCTTACCATGACAAATACATTACCACCAGGTGAGGGGTCAGTTATGTCAAAGTTGCCCTCTTGCATAATCGAAACCCACTGAGTAGCCTGTATTTTAAAAGTGAATGCAGAAGTAGCCCAGCATCACTTGCTGCCCAGAAACCTTCTTGCTGAAAGCTTGTTTTGTTCCAAAATGTTTGAATGTCAAAAGGTGGCTTGCACCTTCATTTTCTTTTAGGTGGTTAATTAGTGAATGCTTATCATAGCCACATGCCCTGCCTCGGCAGGGACACAGCACCCTAGTGTTGTAAAATTAATTATTTCACTAATGTGGGCCTTGCGCTTGAGAAACGGCACAACTCTAGCCCAATAGCTCATTAATCTTCTGACGGCCTCTCCTGAGTTTGCAGTGAAGTGGTGTTGAATTTCAATACATATCTTCTCTTTTCACCTAACCTTTACAAACAGGCTTTTTTTATACAGAATAGTTTAACGGCAAGGGTTTTTTACACCTGCAGGGCAGCTACAGAACATTTGCATACAAAGAAAAGTACTAAACACACACATTGTGCAAATGACATGACAGCATGGTCATCAAATCAACAGGACTGTTTTCATGCTAAGGCATACTCGAGCCACTTTTTGGTATACAAAGTAGCAGTCGGAATTCAAGATGAAAATAGGATTGGGAAATGCCCTGGTCTCCCACCACTCAATATCACAGCTACAGTAATGATGTAACTAAAGTTTTGATAACTTTATTAAAGACATATCTTTGAATTAATGTTACATTAACATTACTGTAATAATGTTTTTTTCATAACTTTGAGAGAACCTTGCCAGAACGTCAGCCAAAGATCTGAGAATTTTCCCCGTTAGCTATTGATCTAAATTTCATTATGCTTTCAGTTACGTAGTGTGATTAGCAAAGACAGCTATAGATCTACAGAGTTCCTAGTGAAAAAAAAAAAAAACCGATACCAAAATGTAAGTGAGACACAATTGGTTTTCATATTAAGTATACTACAAACTGTTAACATATTTACTGACATATCGTTTTACTGGTAATTCAACTTTATTTGGAGTACTTCTTTATTGCACAATGCACATGCCTTAATATTAAGCCTAAACATTAATAAAGTCCAATTTAGCACAATAAAATATACTCAATTCTATCTTTAGTTGCCCTGGTGAAAAAAATTTAATAAAATAAGTATACTTGCAGCCAGACTAATTCAGTATACTTCAAGTGTGTTAATGATTAGTTAACTTGAAGTGTACTATTTTGTAACAACTAATTTTGTACTAAGTATATTTTAGTTGCAATTAAATTGTAGTAAAGCATAACTTTAAGGGTATTTAGTGTACTGTTGTTTGCTACATTGGAACAACTTCAAGTATACTTTAAGTATATGCCTGTGTAGGGACTAATTACATGCTTGATTAGTGATATTAAAGTGTACTTTATTTGTGTTACAAGTACATTACAAATTAATTAAGAGTGTCTTCGAAACATAAGTGTATTATATTTGAGTAAAAAGTATAGGCTCAGTAATACCTTTGACTTATTCAAAATACTCCAAATTGCACACTTTGTCTTCAATAACGAATGCTCAGTAATAAACAAATATTACTTATACTTTGCACAATATACTATTGTTTATAATGTATTTTGAAAGTAAACTTTCAATGCATTGTTACAATTATCATTTTCAACACAGAGTTAAAAATATACCTAAAATATAGTTTTAAGTAAAGTGCAAATAAATACACTTTTAAAAAATAAACTGATTTTTCATTTCAAGTATATATTTCTAAAATATATTTTTTAGAAAATATACTAAAGTATATTAATATTAATATAATGTAATACTTCAATTATTTTAAAGTGTGTTAAAAGTTGTATTGTGAAAATAGGTAAAAGCATGATGCTAACATACTTTTAATATATTTAAATATAGTACAATCTTTAAAGTATATTTGCAATGTACTATTGAAAAAGGGAATATACTTCAAATACAATAAAATATACTTTTTTTTTCACTAGGCTGGACCTCAGAACTATTTCCGGACAGCTAAATTACATAAAGTACAAACTTAGTAGACTTTAAGTATATAAATTTAGTATACCAAAAGTACAATTGCAGGGTATTTATATTAGGTATAAATATGTAAATGTATTTGTAATATACTTAGCATAAAACACATGTATTTCAAATACATTTTTGTATATTTATTTTTCACTATGAGTTGTACACTTTTTTGAGACCCAACAACTTTTATTAAGTATTAAATTAATAATTAAAATAGGAAACTTAATTATCACAAAAATAGGGCCATAGGGGGGTCTCAAGTATCAGCTTGGTCATAGGTAGCTCTCATTAATAGGTCCTTTGGGGCAAGACTACTCTGAAACTTTGCTCTCTTGTCTTCATGCCCAAATACTGAATTGAGCATTTCCTGAAAACCAGCAGGACATTGACTTTCATCATTCCGAAGTCATTACCAGGCAAACCTCTGAGGTCTCATGTGGAATTAAACCAGATTTAACATCTCACATTTTAACCATGCATGTCACAGTCTAACACAGAATAAAAGAAATATGATGAGCAATTACTCAAGGTGTAAGGATTAGACTTTACAGAAATGATGAAAACTGTGTTTTTTCTGTCATGTGAAATTACCATTCACATCATGTATCCTTATTCTGTTTTAATGAGAGAGAGGAAAGTCATTTTGATGATTGGTTTAATTACAGTTTTAAAATGAGTGATGTGAGCAGGACGTATAAGGCTGCCATAGTTTTCAGTTTTCTAGTTTTCAGGCTTGAGAGTTAAATTGCTTATGTCTATGTAAAACTAAATATAAAGCACAACAAGTTCATTCCAGTCATTCCAATTCAAAAGGATAGACAGACAAACAGTAGGTAGGAAGGTAGATAGGCAGGCAGCTATCTATCTACCACATAGATGGATAGATAGATCGATGGATAGATGGATAGATGGATAGATGGATAGATGGATAGATGGATAGATGGATAGATGGATAGATGGATGGATGGATGGATGGATGGATGGATGGATGGATGGATAGATAGATAGATAGATAGATAGATAGATAGATAGATAGATGCAGGCTGCTTCTCTGATTTGTGGACACTGGAAGATGCTGTACTGCATTTCACTCTGAACCATACAGGAGTGGACTTTTTTTTAGATATTTTTCACACTCACTTCCCCTTATTGCCTCTAAGGGTGTACACTTGCCTAGGAGAGAGTGCTAGTGTTTTATAATTTTCATAACTTATTCATTGTGTTGTGTATTTCTATTGTATAAATTAATTTAAATTAACTATTTTCACCTGATTTATTCAAGCAGTGTAAATATGGCATAATTATGTCAGAGCAGCATTTTTTTTCTTATAGCTCTTTAGATCTCCCCCTTTTCCTTCGGCTAGAGCATTTAAAAAAAAAAAAAAATCTGATGTAAAATTGAACCCAACATTTTTCTTCCTTTTTTCCATGTTCTTAAGAATTTCCTGTTAAATTTGGCTCTGACACTTAAAATTGCACTTTTTTTCAGAAGGTGTAAAGTTGCCTGACTTCACCTGTATAACTGACTCCTCTGTTGCTTTAAAGCAGGGGTCGGCAACCTTTCTGTCATGAAGTGCCATTTTAAGTTCCTGAGTTAATCCCCCCACCCCCGATAATTGTAAAAATCCTTTAGTTCGTTTGTTTTTAGGTTTAAACTAGACTTTGAAGAACATATTTCCAATGGGCCTATTCCTAATAATGCGTGATCAGATAGCTATCCTTTTTCTTAAAACTGTTCCATTTACACTTGGCAATTTTTGTGTCTCCACAGAACGAATATAAATCTAATCTTCAATTCTTGCGCTATTTCACGTGAAAGAAAGCAAGATATTAACCATTAACTTGGTATTATAACAATATTTTTTTACCATTTTAGGAGGAGTAATATTGACATATGTGGCTTCAACATCCAGATGAAATTTGTTCAGTTCCAGGAATGCAAAAAAATTACCTCTTTTTCTATTTTTAATTTTGTATTTTTTTTACGATGGGATAGCTATCAGATGAAGAGAGCAGGGAAACATGAGCAGAGTTTCCACGTGCATCACAGTCATTTCGATGTGTTTGGAATGTTTAATAGGACTCAATATACTTGGTTGAATATCTCCGAAATTTATAGCGTTAACTGCGGAACAAGCTGTAAGCTGTCAGTCAGTAACTTGTAGTACTTATAATTTTACAACTCATAACTTAATAAAACAAGCTGTGTTACTATGAGGAATTATTCCCTCACCATGTAGATCTGTATGCATGTACAAGGTACTTTATCTGAATGAAATACTTCTCTCACTTTTGCTCACGTGCCAGCAATTACATCTCCACGTGCCGACTCCTGCTTTAAAGGATTGCAAACCTTACTATATCACACTGCCTTGAAAGCAAGTGTAAACTTAGTCTCAGTTGTTGAATCTCTGGTGTAAAGTTTTGACCTCAGTGAGTGTAAAGTTGACATGAGCTTCTCTGGGCTGCCTAGCAGGATCAGACTACCGAATAAAGGGCAGCTCTCCGCTGCTTATGTTGGCTGTCAGTCTAGTGCAGATTTATTGGAAGTAATAGCCCTGTGATTGAGTGACAAGTGGAGGGGTTTACAGCTACAGCTGTGGTGTGGAGGGGATAAATTCAAGCTGTGTGAGTCATAAAGAGCATGCAGAAGGAGAGCGAGTGAGAGAGAGAATGAAAGTGAGAAGAAGAGTCAGAAATAGAGTGCATGGGTCATCATACATTGATTTCACAATCACAACTTTAGAGCCTCTTGAGAAGTTCAGGATAGATTGGAATTCTGCATCGACCAACTATACAGGACGTCTGCTTTATTTGCTGTGTAAATCAGACTTCCATATTGGTCAAATCAGGGCCAAATGGTAAAAAGTAAGAAAACAAAAAAACATTTCAATCTTTATCTTTAACAAATTAGCAATAAGAAAATGTTTAAATAAGAGTAAAACGCATGCTATACTGTACATTCAAATGTATGTTGTTCCTGACTGTGTGCATCACCTGCAACTCTGCATATTCTCAGAAGAATCCCAAAATTAGGAAAGAGTGTCTGATGTTTGATTTAAACAAGGCCTGTGTTAATTTCAGTCTGATCTTAATAGATTATGTGAGCCTTATTGGATCCGATAACAAACCCATAACTCCTGAGTAAATGCATGCAGTCTGGTGGTTGATGGTTACATAAGCTTAAAGCTGGGATAACTATACTTGAATATTACTAAGCATTTAAACATTTAAACAAAGCATTTTTTTATTTATTTTTGATCTGCTGAATTGAGAGCTGGTGTGCTGGATATTTATAAACTGCTGCTGTGACTCAGGCTAATTACACCGGCTAGCTAGTAAACAGGTTGAGCATGTACTTCAATTGACTTAAAAATGATTGCATTAGTAGAAAACACAATAGGAGTTTGATAAGAAATGCTTTTATACAAATCCCATAAAGTAATTGCATTCCTGGGTGCCTCAAAAAGCAACTTGCCAAGAACATGTTGCTGTCTATTTTTCTTTTTTTTCTTTTTTCTTTTTTCAGAATCATTGAGATAAATCTCACAGAGAGACTTTTAATGTAGAACAGAGGAAACACAGAGCATAATCATTACCGTGAGCAGATTGAATTGAGTTGATGCATGGCTTAATTCATATACAAATTAATTTCTTACACGTTTGAGGGTCTTGAAATGCCATTCTTGATTGTTTCAGTTGAGTTAATCCCCAGGGGTCAAACTGGATGAACACACTTAATTAGCGCTCATTCTGTCGTTATGCGGCAGACTTTTGCAGTGTTTTTCACAAAGGGCCTCAGGTAAATGTCCTCACGTGAACAAATTAGATTTCGGTTCAATTAGTGAAGTGACCGATTAATCAGGCGATCCTATTCAAAGATCAGCCTGTCTTGCTTATAAGCAATATCATTCATCAGAGGAAGAGATGGGGCATAAACAAAATCGCCAACAAATATGCTTTACTGCATTCAATTCACCTCTGACAAACCGCAAAAGCAGTGGAAAGCTTTGCCAGTTTCCATAGCTTCAGCTCTCCATCTGTTGAGAGAAACTGCATTTGCTGTCCTCAGCTGAGCTGCTATTTTTACAAGCGAATAGATGCTGCTCCACATCATTTCCATCAGAAAGCAAGGCGTAGAGACAGAGAGATAGACTATTTAGCTTGTATTCGGTTCCAATGGCAAACAAAGGACCTCAGACATTGTCCAAATCAAGCAGGGATATTTTTTGCGTTCGAATTGTGTTTTAGCAGCCCGAAGTACCATAGCGTTTCTCCAACGGATGATTTGCCTAATGCCACAGTCGCAACCTATTTATGCAAATGAAGTGTGTTACATCCTGTAGGCTGGATTTTGTCAGTTTAATGTGTGTTTGTGGGTGTTTCATGTTCAGAAACCTTTTTATTAGAATGTGCATTTATACTAGTTTCTGTGAAATAGCATGGGGGAAATAGACCTTAGTATATCAAGTTCCAGCTCTTTGGTAATTTGCCATGCATGTGTAGATAAGGTGTGTGCGCATGCTCCACTTGCCCTTGCCCAAGGTTAATCTGTCACTTTTAGTGTATATTTACATTCATTCTTATCAGCTTCTCACCACTCATCTGTCCGTGTGAATCCAAGCCTCACACCAAATCGCTTTCCTTTAAAATACATAAGCGTGCTCCCACTCAGACACTTCTCACTGTCTATCCAACACACACACACACACACACACACACACACACACACACACACACACACACACACACACACACACACACACACACACACACACACACACTTGCCTCTCATGGTCTGTCCTGGCACAAAGACATTTGGTTGACTACTTTTACACACTTTTTTCTGTCACCCTGTCCCCTAATCAGAGGAGAAATTTACAGAGGCGGTGTGAGAGAGATAAAGAGAGTGAGAGCAGAAACCAAGAGAAAAATATTTCTGTTTGTGTTTTCTTCTTCGTTCAATTCTGCACTTACAGAAATTTTCTCCCTCCGCTGACCATTACTGTTTTTGCAGATCAGAGAGAAGCAAAAAAACCATTTAACACACTTTTACATATTTATTGTATAATTTAAGCTATGTTTGAGTACATGCTTTTAAGGGCCTTTTGATGATACTGTGAATATGGAATGCATGCAAATGTTGGTTTGTTTCGCTGAAATATTTCAAGAAGGGCCCAACAGCAGTATGTAACTTGTTTATGTTTTTATTTTTTATTTTTAATGTTTGCTCCCAAAATAATGTCCAAATGAATTTTTAGATAGTTATTTCTAGCGTTAAAAGATCATCTGATTATCTAATGACAGTTACTGATCTAGAACATTTGGAATTACTTCATTTTTGAGGGGTTTTAGAGGTCCTGGTGGCTGAAACAGTCTGGGAGCGAACAGAGAGACTGCACAACAATTGCAGATGACAGATAACTCATCACTGTCTTCTCTGTAATTGTTTTTTTTTAATATATATATATATTTTATAAAAATGCCTCTTGCACTTAAGGCTCTCTTTTGCAGGTTATTGATTTTGACCATATACCAGATACAAGTGACCACAAACAAGTGATAGAAGATTGCTCACACAAATGTAAAATAACGTGATCATCAAACATTAAACAGCATGTAAATCAAAACTGCTTAATGTTACCAAATGAAATGTTGAACCCATAAAGAGAAAACAACTGTGAAGCTTTGGGGGTGTTGGACTCTATCTACTCCATCTTTGTTTTGATCATCATTCTGAATCTGATCAGGGTGTTGTCACGATGTGGGTTTTGTGTCCTGTCAGGTTCTATGGTTCCCTGTCTTGTCTATTAGTTATCCCAGGTGTTTCTGATTTACCACGTCCCCTTGTTATCTTGTCTAGCTCGTTTGTCCCTGATTATTTAAACCCTGTGTTTCAGCCTTGTCTTGGTGAGTTCTTGTATGTCTTACAGTTCGCTGTAGCACGTTAACGTTGATGTTGGTTGTTCCTGTTCTCGTATCCTGTTCCTGAGTCCCTGGTCCTGTATCCAGTCTAATTTGTATAGTTTGTGGTCTGTTAAATAAAGCGTGTGCTGCATTTGGATCCTGCCTCATCTCTGCCTCAACTGCACTACGTTACAGAAGAACTCACCCCATTGTGATCCAGCAGCCATGCCTTTCTGGAGTCCAGACGTCCAGATTCTCCGTCTCCGTCAAGAGAATCGCACCATAGAAGAGTACGTTGCGGACTTTGTTGAACTGGCACATCTCGCACAAATGAGCACAGAGTGCTTGACGATCTTCTTCCGCGGGGGATTATCGGAACCACTCCGGTCTCTGATCCCCGACCTTGATCCTCACAGTACTTTGGAGCAGTATATTGACATTGCCCTGCACCTGAGTGGTTCAGCTTTTACTGTGGGTAAGGTGGACGAGGAGCCCCGCGACTCCACAGTATTCGCCAAACCAGGGTCTAGTCATGTCACGCTTGATGAGCTGGAGAATCTTCACGTCACGTCTACCATCAAAGCTGCCATCGGATCGGTCTATTGCTGTCCAGGACTGGTCTCCAGTATGACTGATCCTTCACTGATCTCAACGCGGAAGTCCATAAAGGTTGCCGTTCCAGGGTTCCTTTCTGCCAAGACTGCCAGTCCAGAGCCTGCACCGTTGGCCCCGTCCAGTCCCGAGCCTGCACCGCCTGTCCCGTCCAGTCCAGAGCCCTCATCGCTGGTCCCGACCGACCCAGTACCTTCAGAGTTTCACGTCTGCCTTGACGAACCTGAGCTTTACGTCTACCTAGACAAGCTTGAGCTTCACGTCAGCCTCGACGAGCCAGAGCTTCACGTCAGCCACGATAAACTCGAGCTTCACGTCTGCCTCGACGAGCCAGAGCTTCACGTCAGCCACGACGAACTTGAGCTTCACGTCTGCCTCAACGAACCTGCACCTCATGCCAGTTCTGACGAGCCTACTCCTCACACCAGCCCTGTCGAGCCGGCACTTCTGGTCCCGCCCGCCCGTCAAACATGCAGTTCCTGAGCCATTGTCAGTTCCCGAGCCCATGTTAGTTCCTGAACCGGTTCCTGTTCCAGCCTATGTCCCCGTAGGTTCCCCCAAGTATTTTTTTTTTGGGGGGGCAGTAGGTCCCACGAAAGGACCATGAAGGTCGTGGGGGGGCTGGCTATGTCACGATGTGGGTTTTGTGTCCTGTCAGGTTCTATGGTTCCCTGTCTTGTCTATTAGTTATCCCAGGTGTTTCTGATTTACCACGCCCCCTTGTTATCTTGTCTAGCTCGTTTGTCCCTTGAAGGACTACAGGTGTAGTCTTTGACAAAATTTTTGTTTTGTTTAAAATGTTGCCTTTCTTTATGAAACTTACCAACATTCAAGTGTTGATAAAAAAGGATGCATGTTAAAGTACAGTTAAATGTATTTTTGAAGTATAAAAAATTATATCCACATTTGAACATAGTTGTGTACTGCAAGTGCAAAAATAATATATAAATAGTAAACTATAGGTATAATGTTATGTTCACTTAAAGAAAACTTACAAGTATACTTGCAGTATAAACTATAACTAGTAGTTTACTTGAGTACACTTCAGTGTGTACTTTCATAAACGAAAAAATGTACTACTTGTATTAAAATAGTAAACTACTAGTACACTTATAAGTTCACTAGTAGTACAGATGCATTACAAATGAGAAACCTAGTTGTGTACTTAAAGTTTACTACTGTTACACTTATAGTACACTTAAACGTATACTTTTATAGACTAAAAGTGGGCCAATTTAGTCCCAAGCAGTATTGAAATAGTACATTTACAAGTTTACTACAAGTACACATTGATATTAGTATACTTACTACATAATATGCTTAAAAATTTACTTGAACATTACTTAAGTATACTCAGTAAAATTAACTTGAAGTACACTTTTTTTCCGTAAAGGTAGCCTTTGTTTTCAATTTCTGTTTGTGTAGCTTGACAGACAGCTAACACCGTTAATTAACTTTTTAAACTGTCTAATGTTTAGTGAGTTTCTTTTCCTTTAAAAAATAAAAATAAAATAAATTCAAAATAAAGATGACATTGAATGTTATACATTTGTACAAGCATGTGTAATATCGAACACATTAACCATTCACTTTGCAGGCTGTTTTGAAGGCACAGTTAAAAACGGGGACATCTGGTCACCTTATGGAAAAGTCCACACCATATCATGATGGCTGTTTTTTTTTTTTTTAGTAGACGTTGAATATTCTGGTTATTTATGATCATACCGATAAAGAAAATCATGTTTTTCTACACTGCGTGTGGCATATTCATTTTGTTGTGCAATGTGGTGCAAGTATAAATAGAAATGCCCTTCAAGAGTGTTGAAGCCTCCCACAGCTCTCTTTCATTATACAATTCAAAGAAAACACACAATATCTAGAATTAAATATATGAGACCTTAGTCGAGTGCCACTTTAAAGCTCAAACATGAGTTCCTGCTGGTGTTACCAATGGGAAACAACAAAACTTTGTCAGGAGACAAAACTGGATTCTAGCAAAAGTCACTATTCAATTTTGGCAAGAAGAAAGAAGAGGACCACTGCTAACATTACATGACTAGCCTGTTACATGCTGTGCTGCACGTTTTGTGCCAAAATCTCTGGATCGAAGCAAATCTTGCTAATCTCTCTCTGTGCTCATGGCGATGCCAGGACCCCTCAGGTAACCACTGAGAATTCATACAAGCTTATTTGGAACACAAGTTGGACAGCTTTCAGTTTGAATACAGTAGATAACTGGCCATCCTCCAAAACTGGAATTATGTTAATGTTTTTTTCTAATAATAATATGTAGACCACTACATAAATTTGACATTTGATGGAGAGTGTTTTCTCCTTATGCTGAAGGCCAAATTGGTACTGCATCAACTCTTTGACAAATTTTTGCATATCTTATACATACACACTAATGAAAAGATTCAAAAGTCAGTATATATATAAAAAAAATTAAAAAAATTAAAAAGCAATAACATACTGTATGTTTTTGAGCATATTAGAATTTCTGAAGGATCATGTGACACTGAAGACTGGAGTAATGACTGCTGAAAATTCAGCTTTGCAATCCGGAATATATTACATTTAAAATATATTAAAATAATTTTAGATTACTATGACTGTAAGTAATAAGTCAGTTATAGATTAACTTTGATGATTGATGCAGGTTTTTTTAAAAGTATAAAACAGGTTAAAGGAATTCTCTATACATGTATATGTGGTTGTATAAACATATAGAGATATCATTATGATTTTTCTTGTTTTTTGGCACTTTTATTGATAGGACAGTTGTAACTTGAACCGCCTTCACACCACCATGTTGTAGTGGTTACTGTTTTTGTAAAAGCTATTCTCTCATCTTTGTAAAGCCACTGTCTCAAATGTAATACATTGTTGAAAGGTTTACAAACATCTGCAAGTACAGGTGCTGGTCATAAAATTAGTTTAAATAAAGACATTTATAAGGATTTTTTTTTTTTTTTTTTTTTTCATGTGGATGTTTTACAGTGTGAGCTGTTATGACCTCATTATGACAATTAGTGAGAGGCTTGTCAAGCTGTAGCCAATGTACAGCTTTACATGTACAGCTTTTTCACAAAAAATACTTTTTGTGTGAGACATGTTCTTGTTCTCTTGCGAGCTGGCAGGTTAATATATATATATATATATATATATATTTTTTTTTTGTAAGTTCATGCCTCATATGCCCTCGGTCGTACAGTATGTGCACCTTGGCATAAACTCTTGGGTTTTTGTCGGTCATGTAGTGCACACTTGGCATTACAGAACCGTATTCCACATAGCCTACATACAGTACAAAGAGCCATTGATTCATCTCTGTATCTTAATTTGACACCTTGGTCTCATTACAAGTGTATTCATCTAAGGTTCAGCTACCAGGGGAGAGTGCAAGTGTGTGTTGATCCATTTTAATGCTGCCTTGATCGTTATCCCACATGTCTGTCAATTGACTTTTAAGGCATATCCTTTAGGGAAAATTCGGTTTCCTTGATTAGAGCCCAATCACACATGCAAAGGGGTATCTGAGGAAACATGCAGTCTTGTCAGGAGAGGAAAGGTAATTGGGGCTTCAGGTACAGACTGTCCTTTTTTAAGCTGTTCTCAGGCCAGTTTAGTCGGCCCTCATTACTCAGTACTGCCGTCACAGCTGATCTGAGAGCAACAAATTGACCATCAGTGTAGTAGCACAAATGACCCTCTTCTCTTCTTCATTAACACAACATGGCTTTAATGAGTCCATATTCAGATGGTATTAATGAGCTGAAGCTGTTGAACTTGGTTGAGAAAGTTGTGTTGCCAAGGTAATTCTGCTGCAATTACAAAAGTTTAGATTTAGACAATTTTTGCATTTAAAGAGAGATAGCGTAAGGCAAGCATGTTATTTAACCAACAAGTCAGCCATACATTGGAGATGTGCAATCATAAAATCATACTTATGCACTGTAATTTTGTAAACAAATCCATATATATATATATTTATTTATTTTTAACCCGAAAGCGAGCCGATATACATGGCAGGTGAAGGCGGTGTCCCCGCAAAGAAACCGAAGTACAGTTGTAAATTTCAACAATGTTGGATGCAACAATTTACGTGCATCTTACCATCTTATTGCAATGTAAATAATACACTTAACACGTGCAGTACACTTAGCAGCATGAGCCTACCTCTTGCTATTCTCTCTGGCAGCCATTGTAAGTCCACAAGACCGTAAGTGCATATAAAGTGTGTCATTTGGGACAGGGACTTGGTATAATGTATAAGCTGTTTTCCTCATGGGGACCAAAAATGACCCCAGGAGACATTGGAGACATTTAGTCCCTTTAACATAGGGTTTACCAGGACCACACACACACACACACACACACACACACACACACAATTAAGTCCCGTTTAGTTAACATGGAAGATTTTTTCTTTGTTATTTCATATTAAGTTAATGTAGTTAACTTATGTTAACAGATGGAGCAACAACACAAAATGTATTTAAATGTTATATTATTTCTTACTAAATGATCTCCCTAAATGGAGGTTTTGTAAGATTTAGCTCACTTCTGGAGACTAAGTATAGTCTCCATCTCTCTGCTGTAGGTTCTCATAGATGAGACAGTGTTGGTGTCCAACAGGGGGCACTGTGGGTATGTTTTTATCTCCAGGGAGAGCCAGACCTCAGTGTGGCCACTCAGCCAGCCAGTGGGGAGGGCAGTTATTAGAAACAAATAGTTCTGCAGAGGGTTTTTTTTCTCTGCAACTCATTTTTACACTGTCTGTCTCTCTCTCTCTCTGATTTTTGCTTTGATGTATATAGTGAAAACACTGAACAGCTAAAAAGTATTGCATTTGAGAAATGCAAGGAGAGAGACTGAGAGAATGGCTGACTGAGTGAACATTAGAAAAGTCACACACAAAAAAAATAAAAAAGAGAAAAAGAGCAAGAAATAAAGCTAAAATGTAAAATACTTATCCTGACAGGCCCTGAACAGAATCGCATATTTTACCATTAGTTAACCTTTTAAAGCTCCAAAAAAGGAGAGACAAACAGATCAAGGAAAATGGGAGGAATTTAATATGATAATTATAAAATGCATTATTATATATGATATAATAATACCGATTATTATGAATGTGTACATATATGTAAAGCTGTGTACTATCATTGTGCTGTTTCATATCTCTTGTATGCATATTGAGTTGTATGTTTCAGACTGTTTGTCTGGTTTGTATATTTGCTTCTGCCAAAAAAAAAAAAAAACGTTTCCAAAAAAGTCAAATAATCGAGCTTTGTGCGTCACTAAGCAACACTGAGTCTAGAACAGAGTATTTAGTTCAGTGACAACATGTTCTCCTCTCTGCCCAAATCCTTCTGTAGGACTCTGCTCCAGCTCCACCCCGGGTTTTCCATTTCCCACTCCCTACTTGCTGCACATTCACTCCACCTGCACTGTGGTCCACACTTACTGATGAAGGACTGTCAAGGTTCTGTCCTTAAGTGTGCTCTTATGACAACACACACACACACACACAACCATGCCAGCACTATGTCATGTCGCAAGAGTACAAGGGTCTTCTATCACTTCTGCACAAACACTCTCACAGAGTCATAGCAAGACTGAGGTTTGACACATAAATGTCAAACAAATTAGCCTAACCTTCATCTCGCCCAACAATACTACGATGGCATGCAGTCAAGCACATCAGCCCACCATACTCACCTACTAGAAGAGCTGTAGACCTAATTAAATATCCTCAACTGTTGAGCTCTATACACATGACAGGTAATGTCAAGACATGGGAGTAACCTACTTACGTGTATAGCATAGAATCCTGGTAACATGAATAACTGAGAGACATTTGGTCAAATATCACTTAAAGTACTTGTATGTAGAGGTTGAGAGCTAAAAAAATAAATAAAAAATACTGGATACAATTTGGCTCAAGTTTCTTGAACTAGTTGTTCAGCACTGTTCATCGTGACTATTGTAGTAGTCAGATTCTCGAGTTTAAAGTTAACTGATAGTGAACTTACTGCCTGGTTGTTCATATGGCAGAGTGCAATTAAGGGTTTTGTCAGTACTTTATAAACAATGGAAAATATACAATATGTTAATACAAAATATACAATATTATGTTAGACGTCCATTCATCTTTGGAACACGAATGAAAATATATTTTTATATTCTCTCATCATTTTTGTCAATTCATTGAAAATCCATGCAACCAAAATGTTTATGCATCAATAAGCAACTACAAACCAGAAATGAAAAAAGTAATCTATGTGGTAAATACAGAAACTCAACCAGCTTCCTTGATGCGTGTCATGTCAAGCAAGCACGGATGAGTTTCCATGTTTTGATCAAATGAACTTTAATTGAATGGACAAACAGGATGATAGAATATTGAAAATATATTACTTAGTGTCCTAAGATGAAAGAAAGTGCAATGACATGAGTTAAATAAGACAGAATTTTCATTTGTGACTTGCCCTTGAAGGAACACTGATCCAATTCTCACTTGCACGTATGTCCCACATGGATGTTCCTGGCCTGCATCTAATATACTACAGCTTCTTCTTTTCTTTTCTTGACAAATGAAATACTTTTCATGCATTTTTATTGCATGTTTATGTTCAGCCATGAAGCCATGAGGAGACTACAACCTTTCAAATGCATTTTGTTCTCATTTATCTTCCTAGCACGCCAAACACAAACATTAATCTGATATAATACTGTATAAATGTGCATTCCTTATTCTCTGAGTGCAGTAACTCTTTTAAACGTGTCCTTCACAGGGCCCACCTGGCATATGACCCTGACAGACTGTCTATGTAAAAAGGCATGCCTCTACATCTTCCATATATATCCCCTTCTTTCATCCCTCTCTTTTTCACTTCTCTATTCCCTATAATCCTTCCTTTGCTGAGCTGCGGCTCTTTCACCTCCTGCTCTATTTCGTGTCCCCCTCCCGTCATGCCTCCTCCCTATTGATGACAGTGTTCTCACATAGCACCAGATTAAAATGACTACAGAAGAATGTTTTATAAATATTTACCATTCCTCTCATATTACGGGGTGTATACTCAAGTGTAAGCCTTGGCTAGAATATAGATCTTTAATTCTTAAAATAGATTCATATTTGACATTTTAACACATATCAGTCAGCTTGCTAATTGGTTAACAAGATCTTGTTTGACTAAAAATATTTTTTGAGGAACACAGGTTCTGTTTGACTTTCAAAATCAATTAGCACTTTAAACAGTAAGCTATTTCTGCTCGAAATTATGCCTTTGCCACATGGGCAAGGTGACTATCAAAGGCTTCCCTCATCAGTGGCAGACATATTTGTTTGCACTTTTATCTGAAACATTTTCAGCAGAGTGTTTATTTCTTGTTGATTGGGGTTTAGAGAAATGGGCAAACTTCCATTTGCTAACATGTCTCAATGCTATCAGTTCTGTCCAGATTCTGGAGTTATTTTCTGTCACTTCCTCAACATGTTAGAATGGGGAAGTGGCACAAACCATTTAAACATATGTCGGGTATGGAAGGATAAACTTGACACTAGTGTGGAGGAGAATTGTGAGACGAGGAAGCCAGAGAGAGATGACTGGGCTGGGTGACATTGCACAGGTCGCATGTCCTTGTTTTAACAACATAAATCACATTAGGGTTTGGCACAGGAATACATAATTCACCTTATTTGTTAATTTATTTAATTTACTTTTTGGTTTAGGGTCAATGACAGGACATTCATTTTTTTTTGTTGAGATATATTAGGTTATAAAAGAAATAAATAAAAATTCATACAGACAATGACTTAAATAATCAACTTTTGCATAGAAGTTCAAACGTTTGGGGTCAGTACGATATTATTATTTTAATTTTTTTAAGAGAAGAGTCTTATGCTCAGCAAGGCTGCATTTATTTGATCAGAACAGTAATATTATGATATATTATTACAATGTAAAATTATGTTTTAATATATTTTCATTTCCTTATTTTTTTTTTCTGTGATGGCAAAGCTGAATCTTCACATGATTCTTCAGAAATCATTCTGATATGCTGATTTGGTACACAAGAAACATTTCTTCTTCTTAATATTTGTATTATCTGAAAAGGGTTGTGCTGCTTAATGAAGTGCAGACACAGGTTGATTTGTTGTTGAAGTTGAACACTTAATTGAAACAGAAATTCGTTTTTGTAATTAGACGTTTGTGACATACAGGGAAATACAGTATGTCGAAACATTTTTCCCAAAAATACTTGAAATCAATATGAATGCAAAGATGAAGATGACATTTCTTGGCAGATGTAGATTTAATTATTTTGTTTTTTTCCCTCATTCATTTTTTCTTCTCTCTTTTTCATCATTTTCTGACATCCTGATTTTCCTTTGACCCAGCTGCACTGAAAAAAGCAGACTGGAAAGCTTTGTTATAGCAGCAGAATTTCTATCCCAAACAGAATACACAACAGAACTGTGAAACGCAATAGCATAGCAAACAAACCTTGATCACTCAATATCTTATCAATATTGTGAATATCGCCGTCCTTTATGAAACCGCTTAGCGTTTGCATCTCCATCTCGCTCTAATTCTGTGTTGATTGCAGTACAATCTCTCCACACCCCTGGTTTGCACAGTTATTCCTCTCAATGGCACCTGCTGTCATCCCATAAATACGGTTGAATGGGCTATTGAGAGAGCTGGGCTACTGAGGGTTTGCCACGGCGGATGGCGATGAGCCCCCATAAAGCAGACGCCTGCGTTATTTATCCTGCCTGTATGAACTCTGGGAAATTAAATGTTTACCACAAATGGGCCTCTAAAAGCCCACACCCGACTTTTAGTATTGATTCAATGAGTCTGATTTGTAAATAAATGCGGCAATATGAAGTCTCAATTCAAGCCGGAGATTTGGTGTCTGGTAAACACGCTGGTATTATGGAGAAAAATACAGGCAAATGTGTTGACAAATAAAAATGAATGTAGTTAATTACTGTGGTAAGATTTGAAGACTTCTTGCATCCTGTTCTCCATGCTTCAAATGGTTTTGTCAATTATGAGTAATTTTGCTTTATGTTCATGGCATTTATTTGTATATCTTGACGTTCAAGAGTCTGCATTGACTCAGTAGATGTATAGAATTTAAAATAATTATTCTTACTTTTACTCTCTTTTCATCCAAACACATAGGAGAGAGGGCTTGTTGTTGTTGCAAGGTCTATTTTCTCTAGCAGTGGTTTTGCTCTACTGTATGTTCAAACACCTAGTATAAAACTCTTAAATTAATTTTAACTATACAATAGGCTGTTCAATGGCAGTCCCTATTGTGTCAGCCTACTCCATATACTGTAGTGTGTACATTCATTGAGCTGAAGCTCTTTTCCTTCGCAATAATGATGGAAATATTCAATATCTTTTTTTGTAACCAAGACTTTGAGGTATACCTCGTATATACCTCACGTATACTGTACGTGCTTGTATAGAAATTGACTTTTAAATCTAAATCTACCCTGAAATATATTTACCAGAATTGTAAAAGTAACTCTGCTATAAGCATCCCTTTGTCCAACATTTTTGCCTCTATGTAGACAATATGCTTGTAAGGAATTCCATCATAAACCAACCTTTAGATGTAAATCACCTGATTTAAAGTGACTGTATTGCACAATGTGCTGTTAGCACTTGTAAGCTACAGTTTTGACAGCTGAAAAAGGTCATATCTTGTTGTGTAGTCGGACTCTTCAGTTCTTTAATATGCAGTCGTGAATATTACTGCTGTCATCCTTGTCGTCTCTCTTTCCTCGGGAAGACGATCTCTGAAAGAGCAAGAGTAGAATCCATTTCAAATTTTAATTAGCCGGCTTTGTGTCTCACACAGACACAAGTTCAGTCCAACATTATCCCCTCAAAGCTTTAATTACCAACCGCTTCTTGGATTCAAAACATCAAAAGGATGTGTAAGGGTGAGTGAGTGAGTGAGTGAATGAATGAAAATTAGTGTGTGTGTGTGTGTACGCGCACATTTGAAAGAGTTTGTGGGTGGATGTGTTTTTAGGTTTTAAGTCATTGTGAGACCACATTCAGCATGTCAAATGATTGTGATTTTCTTCAAGTCACTCCTCCATAGGAGACATGGGGGGTCTTACAAATCACTGTAAATCTCTCTACTGTTTGATGTCCTTTTTCCTCAAGCCTCTAGTGGATAATTGCCCATGAGTTGTCAGAGTGGGACAGAGTAAAGAAGAATGATCGAACATTAGCGGATTACTGACTAAACTGGCTTTAGAGCTGTTCGTTTAAATGCAACTGATGCACATTGAGCACAGCTGTATCTAGCAAACTAACAGATTGATATGTCTTATATGATTAAAACACCAAAGACGAGCAAGTAGACTACATTTTCACTCCAAGAGGTTTATGTACCTTGGCAGTTTATAAGCTATCCTATGGTCTGATTTTCCATCAGAAATTTCAATCATGTCATATTTACCTCTGTGATTACTAACAGCCAGCCTTGTCCAGATAATAACCCAAGACGTTCTTAAGAATTTGTATCTTCCTTTTTTATGTAGTTTATCTTATTTTCAGAACTTCTGCTTACTCAGTATTCCTTGAACGACTTGTGCTCTGATGAGGGATTTTGATGACCGGCTTAAAATGGGAAGTCAAGTCGCGTTGAAAAAAGGATATATACACTACCATTCAAAAGTTTGAGGTTAGTACGATTTTTTTTTAAATCAAACTTTTATTCCATATTGATTGATCAAATGTGACAGTAAAGACTTACATAGTTACAACATTTCTATTTCAAATACATGTTGTTCTTTTGAAATTTCTATTCATCAAGGAATCCTGAAAAAATGTATCCACAAAAAAAGGTTTTCAACCTTGAGGTTTTCAAACATAAGAAATGTTTCTTGAGCATCAAATCATGATATTATAATAATTTCTGAAGGTACATTGAAGAATGGAGTAATGGCTGCTGAAAATTTCAGCTTTGTTATCACAGGAATACATTATATTTTCAAGTATATTCAAATAGAAAACAGCTCTTTTGAATTGTAATACTATTTCTGTTACACTTATTCAGTTGTGTTTGTTCTTAGTTTTGTTTTAATGGACTTTTAGTTTGTTTTCATTAGTCACATGTTCCTTTGTTTGAGTTTCCCACCACTCACCATCATCATCACAGCTGCTCTTCATTTAGGTTATCATGTGTATTTAAGTTCCTCACCTTCACTCAGTGTTTGTCCAGTCTCGTTTGCGTTTGTGTCTGTATTACCTATTGGATTTTTATTAAACTCTGCATTTGAACTTTATTCCTGATCATCATCTGTCTGTCTGCACCTGGCAAACAATTTCACAATATTACTGATTTTACTGTTTTTTTTTTTTTTTTTACAAATAAATGCAGCCATGGTGAACTGAAGTTATGTCAGTCAAACAATCCCAGTATACAGATAACAGGTTAGAGAACAAGTATCAAGAAAGAGCTATGTCTGGGTAATGGAATGGTTTGAATTAAGTCTAAATGGAATAGGGAAGGGGACTGGTTGTCCCATACCTTGGCTTAAATACACAATAATGCTATTTAGTACTCTAAACATACATTCGGTGGCCTAAAGGTGTTTTTTAATCAATGGTTTAAGCAAAGCAGGTGTTTCTTAAAGTGATCAGAGTGGAAGTGAAGGTGTGTGTTAATGCAGAGAACAGTCATTGAGGTCAGCCAGTGGTCTGCAGATTGAAATTGTGGGAGAACAAAAGAGAGAGAATAAAACTTCTTTGGATGTGTTGTAGTCATTGTAATGATCTTTATCTGAACATACGAGGGACACTAAACTAGGTTATTTAGTGTATGTCCTACTCTCTTCACTGTTCACTGGGCATCTTTTAAATCCAGAGCTGAAGAGCACCTGACTGTTTTGGGCTGTGTCTTGTTCCAGGATCATCTTGGCTCTGTGCTTACGTTTGGCGCTGTCCTTGGTGCTGATATCTGACAGAGTCAAGTATCACGGTATAACCAGCTTTTGCCTTCACATACAGATAGAGAGCTCTGACATATTTAGAAATGTAAACTCTCTAACAACTCTAACAGAGTATTTTGCTATAGTCATGTATCTCAAGAGACTCAGTTGCCTCAACCACCTTGAAACATAGCCAACTATGGCAAACATCACTTTGATTGTGTTAATGGTTTCCATAGTGATAGGCCTCCTGCATGTTTAAGATGAATCAGAGGCAATGAGCATGAGCTTCCCTAGAGTTACCATACATTTTGATGTCAAATGAATGTGTTTCTCATTTTGTGCATTGCAGTGGAGCTGGAATTGTGCTGTAGTACATTTCACTGTACAATTAATCACAGGTTGAATTTTCAATGGCAAGTTTAAGTGGAAAGTTGCCTAGACAAAGGCAAGTTTAAAAGTAAAATGCAGACTTTATTAAAACTGAATAAAGGAATTAACCAGCCAGGAATTATGGAAAATGTTGAAAGATTTTTTCTTTTTCTGTTCCAAAACAAGACTTCAAAGTTTACCCTTTCCTCTTTCACTCACTCCTTGAATTTAATCATGAAGGAAGTGGGCCTTTGACCCAAGCTGTGAGGGAATTTGGTAATTAGTGCTGAGTGTCACCTCCTCTGCTCCACAGCAATGGCTGAAGAGAATGTGTTCATTAAGCTGTTGCCCGCTGACCTGCAGCCAGTAGATAACCCCTCAGAACCTTAATCCTCCAGATAGACGGTCCCTTCAGATCTTCACTGTTCCCTAAGCTTCTAAAACAGACCTGCTCCAACCTGCAGGCCATAATACCTTAGTTCAGTCCATCATCATTTTCAGTCAGGTTAATCTAGAAAGCACTTTTTGAAGATTAAAGAAAATAAAGTTTCTATTGAGGAAAGAATTAAATTAGGAGAGAAAAGAAAGACACTTAAAAAATGGAAAACTTCAGACTAAAGCTGAAAACAGTCTAATTGGAAACCCATGCACAGTTCTTCTCAAAAAAGTACTTCCATTAATCAAATTGTCAGGATTCTGTCACTTCTATCTGTTTCATTTCTTGGTTTTGTGACAGAGCTCTGACACTCCTGGTTTTGTCTTGTCTTCGTCTGAGCGCGTGGTTTCGAGCGTGCTTGTTTCATGTGCGGGGCGTGGTGTTTGGATCCCAACACTTCGGTCTAGTTTGGCTTCAGTTCTGTGTCGGGATTCGGACATTCATGCATGTGTGTTTTGTAGGGGTGTAACGATTCGTTTTAACAACGATTCGATTCGTATCACGATTCGTGGTTGTCGATACGATTCAAGGACGATATTGGTTCATTTAGAACGATACGATCCGAAACGATTCAGTGACTTGAAATCGATTCAGTGACTTTTTAGCCAAAAATTCTTGAAAGGGAATCAGGTATCAATTAATTATGCGCGTGCAATTAAAGAGTGCACACTACGAGCACAGTATAACGATGACAAGACATGAGATTTCGTTTTTCTGAGGTGAGAGACTTTATTTCGTTACAAGTTATGAAAATAATGATAGAATAATGACACTGACATATAGCCTGACAACATCATCTGACCGCAGATACTGAATCTGGACAACACGTTTTTTTTCTAATTTGAAACGTAACGACGTTGCATGCTTGTAGTTTGTTTTGTGCTTTATATAGGCTAGTGAAACGATATAAGCCTGCAGCGCGCGCCGCCGCATTTGCGCGTGCAATTGAAGAGTGCGCGCTACTGCAGTATAGCAGCTGAGAGGACAGGAAAGTCTTTCTGAGGTGAGAGACTTTGCGCTGCTTGTTGTCTTTGCGCTGCTGCTGGCGCGCCACGCATGGCGATCACTTCTAACGTTTAACGCCTTTATCATTAAAAGTGCTAAGAAAAAAACATCCTTATAAAGTCTGACGTGCTTAAATCCAATGCGTTATTTCATAGTATCGATACAATCGATTCATTACCTTTTAAAACGATGTTAGATCGATATATGTCTAGATCGATATAACTTGCCAAGCACAGATCGATGTAGTTGGATCATTAAGAATATGAATCGATACATCGATGTAGTTGAGTACATCGTTACATCGTTTGTACATTGAGTACAAAACACCCTAGTGTTTTGTCATGTGAGCATGTGGTTTCGAGTTTGCTCAGGCCGTATGCTCTTCTATCCATGAGTATTGTTGTGTTCTGTGTAGCACACAGCTTGTGTTTTACACTGGCTGTGTGCTTTCATGTTGTCATGTTTTGTGTGAACATGTGGCTTATGAGTATTCTCATTAGCTGCGTCTTCATGTCTCATTTTGTGTGAGCACATGGTTTTTGATTTGTTTTACTTGCCATGTGCTTGCATTCTAGTCATGGTTGGTGTGAGCACATGGCTTGCCATGTATGTTTCCTTGTGCCATGTGCTCTCCTGTCGATTGTCTAGCTCCTCCCATCTTGTTACCTGATTATTGATTCATTTGCCGCACCTGTCCTCCCTCGTTACCTGCTTTTGTTTGTCCTCCCTATTTTCTCTCCTTCTGTTTTCAGTCCTGTGCTGGGTTAAAGCTGCATTCAGTAACTTAGGGATTTCTTCGCTGTATTCTTGCTTTTTGCTCGCAGGTTTCTCTCTAGAGCTCCCCCCACAGCTTCGGAATAGATATTTGACAACACTGTTGTAAAAACTCGTTGGCTATTCTTAGACACCAGAGGCTAGTAGATCAACGACATCAAAGCAGATGGGACATTCTTTAAAATGTCTTCTTCATTCGGGTTCGAACAGCGTGAGGGAGCGCAATAATGACAGCATTTTAGCAGTTCCCTTTCGTAAAGGGAACTCCCGCTGCATCGATACTCGATACTTTGGGGAATGCCTTCGGCATGAAGCGTCTGAAGTCAACTATGGAACTATCCCAATCTTGATTGGTGCAACGTCACCCGTGACGTCGCATGTGACGGTGATCCGGAAGCTACAAAAGGGTCACAGGAACCAGGAAATGTTAGCTTCTGGTCTTCAGCAAGCGCTCTATGTCATCTTGTCTGTTCTATTTGGTGTTGTCTGTCCCGTGAAAAGAGTATTATTTATGGTGAAAAAATAAAAGAGAAGCTATTCAGGCAGTGTGCGTCCCCTTGCCCACGTTATTTAAGCGAGGGTGACACACACTCGCTTTGTGTAGTTTGTCTGGGAGTGGAGCATGCACGAGCGGTGCTCGAGGGCGCTGTCTGTGCAAACTGTTTTCAATGAAAAAGCTCCGCTCCCGTTTGAGCTTGTTCGATCAATTAGATCAGGCTCGCGTTTCCAGTGCATCAGGTCCCGCGTCTGTTGAGGCAGCGCGCCGCTTGTATGCATAGGATTCGCACGTGGGGCTGGCATATGATACTGAGACGGTTGCGACCCTTTCTCAGTGTTTATTAACCAGCTCCACTGGTCTCGCGCACGGTTCGGAAGCCCGCGCTGCGGCTTCTTCCGACCGTGTTAAAGACAGAGCGTTTGATTCGATCAAATAGATCAGGCTCGCGTTTCCAGTGCATCAGGTCCCGCGTCTGTTGAGGCAGCGCGCTACTTGTATGCATGGGATTCGCACGTGGGGCTGGCATATAATACTGAGACGGTTGCGACCCTTTCTCAGTGTTTATTAACCAGCTCCACTGGTCTCGCGCACGGTTCGGAAGCCCGCGCTGCGGCTTCTTCCGACCGTGTTAAAGACACAGCGTTTGATTTATCTGGCTCCGAGGAGTTAGATATTATTTATCAACTCTGAATCACGTGGATATGGGGATTCGCCACCCCATATTCCCGTTAGTGAGGAGTTGCTGGAGATTGTAATCTGGGCAGTGGTTCAATTAAATGTTAAATGGCCATATAATAAGCAGGAAGCGACTAAGAAAAATAAAATGAATGAGCGCTTCCTGCAGACCCAGTCACAATCTTCGTGTCAGAGCCTTCCCTTTTTTCACTGATCTCCATACTGAGGTATCGAGATCGTGGAAAAATCCATTTTCATCTCAATTATTTCCCCCCCATGTATATATTTACTCATCCATTAGGGAATCTAATGAAAATGGTTATGAGGTGATGGCTCGGGTTGAGGAATATTTTGCGAAATATTTTCTCCCCGACATTGCGTCACCCCTGATAGCTCAGACACTTCCCTCCAAATCTCGTACATCGAATTTGTTAGGGAAAGCATATATGGCGGTGGGTCGAGCCGGTGCATGCCCACACACAATGGGGTTATTACAGGCATATCTGGCTGACCTCCTCAAGCAGGTGGATGATAACTGGGAGGTCTCACTCAATGGTATTACTGAATTTCATAGAGTAGCTGACTTATCTCTTCGTATTATTAAAGAGACGGTCCGTGCTATTGGCCGTTCTATGGCAGCACTAGTCGTCTCAGAGAGACATTTATGGCATTAATCGCTTGTGGATCGGGGAGAAAGACAGGGCTTTCCTTCTCGATGCTCCCCTTTCACCTTCCGGCCTCTTTGGCGACGCGGCAAGATCCGTTGTCGAGAGGCTTCAGGAGGCAGAGCGACAATCAGCTATCCCCAGTTGTCAGTCCAGGTCTCATGGGGTTGCTGCCAGGGGGCAGCCTCATGGGACAGCCGCCAGCTCCTCATATTTTGAGAAGGTTTCCTCTCGTGCCCCCCCGTATAAGGCTTGGGGCCAGAAGAAACTTTCTCGCACGAAGCACTCCATACCGATGACAGGTCTGAGGACTGTCTCTCGGGCTAAGATGGCTTCAACTAAGAGGTCTTGTCGTAACACGCAGACCCTTATGGGCATTCCCCCAGGAGAGCGAGTACAGGAGTCTCGCCCCCTTATGCAGCCCTTAGGAAATCGATGTTTGCTTCCCGCCGCCGATGGCGCTTCGGGACACATCGGCTTCCAGCGAACACAAATCGCAGTATCTGCCCGATAACGTTGCGGCCCTGTCGAGTTCGCCGCCTCTCAGGAGGTCTGTAGAGAGCATATTTCGGTTAGTTCCTGCCAGTTAGCTGCTTCAGGTCACCGAAGCCATTTGGAAATTTATAGCCGAGGCCAGTCTCGAGGGACTGGTCCCCATAATGGCATATTTAGACACCCCGAGGGGTCTTCAAAATATATCCTAGGGGGTCCTGCTTACAGTGGAGCTAATATACAAATATTATCTACTAAGGGTGGTTCACATGTCGGCCAGCCCCGAGCAGGGTCGGTTCTTGGAACAGGAAGTCTAGTCCCTCTTAACACAGGAAACCTCAAAGTGGGCTCTTCCTTGGTTACGGGAGCCTGGGTTCTACAGCTGGCACTTCATAGTTCCTATGAGGGGGGGGAGTTAGGCCTTATTTTGGATCTCATGGTACTGGATCAACCTCCGAGGGGGTTCAGATTCAAGTTACCGACTGTTAGTCAGACCAGCTCCGAGGACTGGTCTGTCTTGATAGATCCACAAGCTCCTTAACTCCTCTTTCCCTTCTAACCCTATCACAGGAAGTTTCCGAGATCCGCTTTTGGGGGGAAAAGCGCATCAGTTCTGGACTCTTCCAGTCGGCCTAGCCTTATCCCCTCGCACCTTCACTAAATGTATGGACACGGCCCTTGCTCCATTGAGACTTCAGGGGGTCCGTATCTTATAGATGACTGGCTCATTTTGGCTCAGTCGAAAAGAACTAGCAATTCAACATCGAGATGTTGTTTTGCGTCATCTGAGGTGTGTGGGGTTGAGACTCAATGTGAAGGAAAGTTCCTTAACTCCTCTTCAGAGGACTACGTCCCTGGGAGTAGAGTGGGACTTAGTCACGATGCGGGCACAATTGTCTCCTGCTCGTATAAATACTATCTTAAACACATTGAAGAGTATTAGGTTAGGCCAGGCTATCACTGTCAAACACTTTCAAGGAGTTTTGGGTTTTATGGCTGCAGCTTCCACGGTAGTACCCTTTGGTCTGCTCCATATGAGGGCCTTGCAGTGGTGGCTCAGGAACAAGGGTTTTTGTCCTCTGGGAAACCCTTTTCGTACGATCAGAGTTACGCGCAGATGCCTTCGTTCTCTTGTCGTATGGAAGAAACCATGGTTCCTGTCTCAGGGCCCGGTTTTGTGAGCACCATGTGAGAGAAAAACTCTGACCACGGATGCGTCCCTAACGGGCTGGGGTACGGTTATGGAGGGCCGTTACACCCGAGGTACTTGGAAAGACCATCATCTCACATTGCATATTAATCGCTTGGAGATGTTGGCCGTATTTTTGCCCTGAGGCACTTCCTTGTAGACCTCAGAGGCCATCATGTTCTTGTTAGGACAGACAATATGTCGGTGGTCTCTTATATCAACTGCCAAGGGAGGATTGAGACCTCGCCCTCTTTGTAGACTGGCGCATCAAATTCTTCTTTGGTCCCAGGACAAATTTCTCTCCATCAGATCTATTTATATTCCTGGGGTTGATAATATGGGAGCAGACATCCTGTCGAGGCAGGGGCTGAGGCCCGGGGAATGGCGGCTCCACCCTGAAGTGGTTGAGCTTATATGGAGAGAGTTTGGCCGGGCGGAGGTTGACCTGTTTCGCTTATCATGAGAACTCTCATTGCCCGCTCTGGTACTCTCTCTCACATCCAGCTCCTTTGGGCTTGGATGCCATGGTACAGATGTGGCCGAGGTCACATCTGTACACTTTTCCCCCGATCGCTCTGCTCCCTGGGGTTCTAGAAAGGGTCAGGAGGTACGGAGTGAGACTACTCCTTGTAGCTCCGTACTGGCAGGCCCGAATTTGGTTTTCGGACCTTATTAGTCTCTTGGAGAGTTCTCCATGGAAAATTCCTATTAGGAGAGATCTTCTGTCTCAGGCTGATGGTACATTATTTCATCCCCGACCAGAGTAATGGAGACTATGGGTCTGGCCCCTGAGGGGGTCCCACCCATAATTAGGTTGCCCTTTCCACCGAGGTGGTCAGGACATCCATACTAGAACCCCACTCTACTAGGAACTAAACAATTAAGTTAGGGAGGGCATTGAACCCAGTTTATTACTGCCCACTGGCTTCAGTACTGGTGTTCCATCCCGCTCTCTAACGGGATCTCCTGTTCATGCTTAGGGCCTCTGTGGCGGCCTCAGTGCCCTCCGCAAGCCTCTAAGGGTGTTCTCGAAAGGACGTTCCCACTGAAACTCCATGTTCCTGTAGATTGGAGGATGAATCCTTTTCATCCAGCCTATTGGCATCAGGCTGATGGGTTATCCCTGGCACCCATCATGTCCTGTGGGTGAGGTATACCAATATATATTTGAGATATATAAGTATATATAGGAGAATCTATTGAGTCTGCTTCCTGCTCGTCTTACTCCCTGGAAGAGTGGTGGTGCTGCCCCCTCTTACTTACTAGCGTGGGAGCCACTCAACGTTATTTTTGCCCGGTACTGAGGTACCTGTAGGCAATGTTAAGATTCGTCGGGTATTCCATCCTCCATCGCATGTGTCGGATGGTCAAGGTCGTAGCCTTTGAGGTTCCTATATTAGGCCTTAGGCTGAGAGGAGTCAGTCCATCTAGTTATGCATCAAGGGTTAGGAGCTATTCCCTTTATTAAGAGTACAGTTGGTTATCTAAAACCACTTATATTTGAAGTACAAGGTGCGCTTTTGCTTTCACCTCTCATCTAATATTTTCTACGGTCTGGGGCTCCCATCCATGAGGTCAGTCGAGCCTCCGGCTCCAGACCTCCCCTTCTTGCACCAAATCTTATGACAAGCTAGTTTGGATCTGCCCTCCACTCATTCTATCGTCCGTGAGTGTGCCAGATGCTTTACACCAGGGCGTTTTCTCTCAGTGTGGCGGCGTGGGTATTTGTTCCCCAAAGTATCGAGTATCGATGCAGCGGGAGTTCCCTTTACGAAAGGGAACGTCTCGGGTTACGTATGTAACCCTCGTTCCCTGAGTAGGGAACGAGACGCTGCATCCCTCGGCCACACTTTTCGCGCCCCTGAGAACGACTTGCTTTGACCAATTAGAAGCTAACATTTCCTGGTTCCTGTGACCCTTTTGTAGCTTCCGGATCACCGTCACATGCGACGTCACGGGTGACGTTGCACCAATCAAGATTGGGATAGTTCCATAGTTGACTTCAGACGCTTCATGCCGAAGGCATTCCCCAAAGTATCGAGTATCGATGCAGCGTCTCGTTCCCTACTCAGGGAACGAGGGTTACATACGTAACCCGAGACGATTTCTTTTGGCCGTAAAGCAATTGTTTACATCGCGAGACCTGATATCACGCGAGACTTCCTGACTTGGCGGCCCGCCGGCTCAAAGTTGCAAATGCGCATTTTCCGCTCTGGGGCACCAGGGGGGTGCGAAACGACCACCATTCAACCCGAAATAAGTAATTTAACCATTCCACTGACTCCGAAGCTGTTCAGTTAAGGTAAAAAAATTTACTTAGTTCACCTTTAAGCAGCCGAAGAAGAAGAAGAAGAAGAAGAAGAAGAAGAAGAAGAAGAAGAAGAAGAAGAAGAAGAAGAAGAAGAAGAAGAAGAAGTCCTGTGCTGGTTCGTTGTCGTATGTACTTCGTAACTCTACCCTGTTATGTTCCTCCTGTTTGTTTTCAAGTCCAGTCAAGTCCAGTCCAGTCCCTCGGGGTAGTTTTTTGTTTGTGTTTTATTATTAATGAAAAAGCCCTTGTTTCCTGCACTTGAGTCCTCATCTCCTCAACCCCAAACCCTGACACAAATAATCAATGGTTTCAAAATGTACAATATTGCAATTAGTTATTTTAATGTGTTTTCTCTTTGGCTGTATTAAATATGTCTGCAATACACAAGCCTCTAGTAATTTGTTAAGACATAATTTTGATGGTATTTCTCTAAGAAATTTAGTTAGCAAAAGGAGGCATGGAAAACTCCCGTACTTATGGATCCTAAAATCCTGAAGCCAGCTTAAGTTCCTGGTGACAATGTGACTCATGTACTCAAAGAATCCAGCTGCAATATCTTTAATTGCATGTTACTGTGGATAATGGAAACAACTTTGTCTTATTAAGGCTAATTATAAAAGGCATAAAGCATTTTATGTATCATAAATAAACATAATATGTGAAAAAGTCAAAATCTTGGTTCTATCCATCAGTTGTTGATTGGATGGAGGCATCTGAATGTGAGCTTGACTGTAACAAAGGGGTGGTTTAAGCAGACTAAATGATTGGAGAAGTCTGTCGTTTCAACGGAAGATCGAGTTATGACATTTATATTTATTCATTAAGCAGATGCTTTTATCCAAAGTGAATAACAAATGAGGAATACAACAAGCGATTCATCTTGAGGCAATAATGAGAAATGCTAGCAATACAAGTTTTAAACATCACCCAGAATAGTACAATACAAGCTAGAACAGGGAGGGATATAAGAAATAGTGAAAGCATAGAAGATTCATTCATTCATTTTAAGTCAGAAGGATGTGATTAATTATTCACGGAAGAGGTGAGTTTTCAGCTGTTTCTTTAATGTCAGGGATTCGACTGTCCGGATAGGGTTATTAAGATCATTCCACCATCATAAAACACTGAACAAAAGCTTTCTAGAAAGTGATTTTGTGCCTCTCTGTTATCGAGATTAAAAAACAACAACAAATCTGAACACGGATGAATTGTTCACAATTAGAAAAAAATAGATAGGGTGAATTTCCATTTCATACCGACTTCAACTCTCAATAATAGGTTTTGCTATCTAACTTGTGCTTTTAGCTTGTATCTGCTTTTCCCACTGGGAAATAGGAGAACAGGATAAAATAAATTAACAAGGCCCAAAAAGCAGCAGGGATGGGAGAAGGTTAAAAAAAAAAAATCTGAATAGCTGTGCCAAGTGTTTGAATCCCATTCCAAGTTGGACTTGGCTGAAGGATGGGTCAGTGCTCAGGATGTGCTTGGTTACACTCTCCTAAACCCTAATCCCAATCTCCCCCTCTCTCTGCTCATTCTGTGCTTTAAGTTCTCCCCCACTGATTTGTTTCAATTAATCTTTTATCTCCTAAGCCTGTGGCTGCATGGGCCATTCTCTTCTGCCAAACATGGGATTGCACGTCAGACTCAGAAAACCAGGACAGGGTAGAACTGTGGGCTTCTCAAGCATTGTTCTGGCTGTTTTGGAACCTGTATTGATGTGACAGTGAGTGGATGGTGCCAAGTTTTAGCTTTGGGAGAAAGGGATCCGACGCCTGCTATCTGCTACCTCTTATGGAGGAATTATCCTCTGGTATGGAGAGACTGCTTTACAGACACGCTCTGCTGCTATGGATGGAGGGTTCTGGGTCTCAGAGGCTTTCAGATGTCCTCCTCCTCAATGTCAGAGAAGGGGAATGGCAGATTGGATTAACAGAATTTGGATAATGTATGCAGTGCATTTATGAATGGGGAAAAAGGGCAGCGTAGATAAATGCGTATGGCTGCGGTTGATATTGGATGAATATCATCTCTAGATTTTCTGTTTATCAAGGCTTGAATCGTCCTTTGCTTTGTACAAACACTAATTGAAGCTTTTTAGAGCACAATGTCAATGTTTAACCCCTTAATTAATGGCCTGTACTGGCAAAATATCCCTTCCAGCCATCCATAAACTGGAAGAGATGTTGGGGGGTAGTATTTCTCTGCTGCTCTTTCCATGTATGAGGAATGTTGCAATCCCAACAAGTGTCTGGATGAGTCTCACAGGAAGTGAAGGATGTGAGACAGGGTTAGGCAGCAGGAACTGGGTTTTTTGCGTCTGTTTGCTTCGAGCGATCCTCCCTCGTTAGCCTCCCTTCCCTGGCAGACGATGCAATGATTGGAGATGACAGGACAGTCTTTTTCAGCCCTATCTGGGTGAAAAAAATGTCTTCACAAGCTGCATACGTAGAAGTGAGATGTAGGAGGAAAAAAACATATATTCCAATGGCTAACTTTTGAGAGGTGAGCCATTTCTATGTGGTGCCATTTATCAATGCATGAATAAATACTCAAAATATAAATATAAGTCCACTAGCTATACTGTTACCGAGTATACTTATCTTAATTCTATTTTCAAGGTAAAAACAAGTTGCAATATATATTTTTGTTGAGTAGGACTTTCACAACCTGAACTAACTTTGGCATGTCATAAAAGGTCAAATTATCTGATATTTTCAGAGACTTATTGACCTTGACACACAGTCATGAGGGTCTGCAAGGGGCCTCTCTATAATGTAATTTTCTGTCCTTTTTATCTGCATGTTGGTTGCCTCAAATCACTTAGTTGGTTACAGCATATGACTTTGATTTGGCAGACAAATTATTATTATTATTTTTTTTTTTATAATTATCAGCAGTGAAGAAGTTGATCTATTATTTCTTTAAATGAATAATATTAAAACATTGTGCCATTATGGGTTTTTTTTCATGCTTGTTATGCATGTCTGTTGTATCACTGTGATATTTTGAAATTAATTTTAATTCAGAAATTAAATGTATTTTTAAATAAATTAATAGATCTAAAAAAAAAATAAAAAAAAAACTGCATCATGTCATTGACCCATATATGATACTTGACCCAATGAGATACAAAGAATCCCCACATGTACAGTACATTGCGGATACTGTAGTTTCTATGTCTCTGGGCACTTGCCCGTCAGACTGATTAATAAGCAGATCTGCATGGCAGGCCCCCAACGGCTGATGAAAGATGAGATTATAATGAAAAGCGTGACAAGAAGAGTAAAGACCAAGGGGTAGATCAGATAATGGTGTAATAGAGCAGATCTCTCCTCTACTGAAATAGGGAGAGGGTAGGGGTTAGGTAATGCTGGCAATGTCACTGTGAATGATCAGAAAGGCAGACACTGGCAGACTGCCCAAAGAACATACTAGCTTTCAGTGTTGGGCTAAGATATGGTATGCTACAACAACAAAAAAAAGCTAAAGAAGCTAGTTCCAGCAGACAGAGGAGATGGTGTGAGAATAGGACACCAGTGGATGAAGATAAAGAAAGATGTAGCTAAAGCTGGTGATGTACCTTTTACACACTTAACAATTTTTTTTTTTCTTCTCCCACCTATCCAATATCCATTCTCTCAGTTATTACAGGAGTCAATACAGGGTTGTGGAAGGAAGTTCTGAGGGATTGATCTGGCATTCCAATCAGGTCAGCTTTGGAATCAATTGTGTTGTTTGACAGAAGAGGGGTTGACTCAGAGTCCTAGAGGGAGAGTTTGGCTGGCTGTTTGTTAAGAATCAAATGGAGCCATTGGCATGCATGAGGCAATCTTGAGCAAGTTTATATACGCAAGAACAAGGAAGGCACATGCCACGGTCCAGGGCTAAAAATCTCAATCATGAGCGCTTGTGATTAGGGAAGGCGACTATCGATCTGTTTAGACACTTTCGTTCGTATTCAGCCGCTGACCATTTAGATGCAGCCATTTCTCAGAAAGAAATTGCATTGATTGTTGTCCCCCGAAAATAACTTCTGGAAATCAGCCAAGGTAATGCTGCTTTGCGGATTTTCACATAAAATAAAACCATCCGTGTATCTGTAAATTCATCTGACCTGCTCTTGTTTGAGATGAACCTTAATCAGAATAGCTGATAGAGAGTCGAAGATAAATCACTGTGATCACTGGGAGGTCAGACACCTCCAGAAGCGTACACATTAAGATAATGACACACTATGCGGTTACAAACATCTGACACACAGGGGGTATTTACACTTGGTCATGTCATGCATTTTTAGTGATCTGATAGCTATCCCATCATGAAAAGAACCAGGGTAAATTCCATCTGAGACGTATCGGAAATGCATAATAGGCTGAGCAGGAGATACACAGAACATTTCAGCATTATGCCAGCATTACCATCAGTGCACTCTTAAAAATGAAGGTTCCAAAAGGGGGGGTTCAAAACGATGCCATAACATACACTTTAACAAATTTCTGTAGTTTTTACAACAAAATTGTACAGAATATTACTGCTTAAACACTTGACAAGATGTAGCTGTAGTTCACAATGAATTATGGGTCAAACAAAGTTCTACAGTTGTTAACTGTATATTTCAATGTCAACTGTAATTCATTTACATGAAGGAGGTGTTGTTAATGTAGCTCGTGCATTTTCACAATAACTCACTGTCGCGTGGCATTATGGGATTTTGCGGGTTTCGTTCAAATTTGAAATCCATTGACTGGAGCAGTGCGAGAACGACTGAAGATTAGAGGCATTATTCATAATTCCTGGTAAGTTCACTTAATTTAACTTTAGAAATATATTATTTTATATTCATATTCTTTTTATATTAATTTAATGTATAAGCGATATCATATGTAAAATATTGACAAATTAAACGTACATAACGTTTGGTTAGTAAAAAAAAAAGTGTCGTTTAACTTGTTAACTTGTTTCAGGCGCGAGGCTTAATGGGGTACGCCATGGTGAGACTAACACGAACAAGGTAAAAGCATCAATGAAAAGTGTCATAATATATAATAATTTTAACATGGATGAATTTTGCAGTTTGTTATGGTTTCATTCCGTTAATTTTCTAATTTAGAGAACTTGCTGTAGAGCGCATTCATTTGCTGTTTTCACGGACGTGGCCAATGCAAATGATTGTCATGGCATCTTTTGAAATAACTGACAAACAGCAAAACATGTGACATTTCTTCTTCTTTTTTAACTTGTGTTCAACTGTCCCACATATATATCTCTTACTATAAGCACAAGCACAGAGGCTAAACAAATGGAAAGGTTTCAGAGAAGAGGAACAACAGTCAACCCTTGTGTGGGCTCATCTCAGAAGGTCATGGACTTTGAGTGTGTATATGTTAAGTTGTCTTTAGATGGAATATTCTTAGTTTAAAGGGTTAGTTCATCCAAAAATAAAAATTCTGTCATTAATTACTCACCCTCATGTCGTTCCAACCCCGTAAGGCGTTTGTTCATCTTCAAAACACAAATAAAGATGTTTCTGATGAATCCGAGAGCTTTCTGTCCCTCCATTGACAGATACGCAACTACCACTTTCAAGCTGCAGAAAGGTAGTAAAGACATCATTAAAGTAATCCATGTGACTTGGTGGTTTAACCTAAAATTTTTTGTCACGTTTATGTTGCCACGTGTAGGTGGAATGTTCAAATCCAGGCAATCTGATCAAGATGCATGAATTAATAGGACTAAGTATGAATGTACTTATGGGGTTGTTACGTTATGTGTATTTTTCCTTTGAGTCCTTATAATATCTGTGTATGCTTTTTGATGTTTCCTTTGAGTTTCAGATCATCGCTGATTTGCTAACAGTGCTGCCGCCTGCCAGCGGTAATTGGATGATCAGCTGGCGGTCCTTTTAAAAACTCCTCTTCCGCTTGACAGAGGGACTGTTGCGGCTTCGGGTCGGTCGCAATGGCTCAGACTTGCCAGCCGCCAGATCAAAATATTATTTTCGTGTTTCTTTTGGTTGTGTGTTTTATTTAGAATGTGGTAATGTAGGAGAGACCTGCTCTTTTGTTTGGAACTTACTTATTCTATGTTTTTGATGAGCGTAGTTAGGTAAGCTTTATTGTAGTCCATTTTCTTTTCTTTGTGTTAGGTTATTTACGTTGCTGTTTAATTTCGTTAGATTGGGTTTTGTTTGTTATTTTGGGCCTTGGGTCTCTCTGACGAGAATACCGCTCTATTGATTTATTTCTCTATTCATTTTGTGTTAATGAATTCTACTTTATTGTCATTTACTTTTGTGATTCACAATAAATGAATATGATAATTTATTGTATTCGCCTTCTTTGATATTCGCCATTCGGTTCTTTTGATCTGACGGCCAGCTGGAAGCCGGTCGTACCCTTTTTCTTTTTAATTTATTACGTCTTACCCCTAGCGGACGTAATAAAGGCCTCCCAATTACTGTGCGGTTATTTTATTGCAAACATATATGACAGAACAGCCTGGAGATAATCATGGCAGCTCAACAGTTTGGTGTTAAAGTGTAATATGAGGATCTTGCACTGAACAACCTTTAAGCCATGCTAAAGGGCAATTTGATGAATAACCAATGCTTTTCTCACAAGGTAAAACTTTCAAGACAGTACAAACCATTAATACGTAAGTCTTCTTTATGTATGATGAATAATAATTGTCCTCACATTAAGACATTGGATTTATTTTAACTTAAGATAATAGTGTTATGGAGTTTGATTGGCTTTTATTAGTGTTGGATTGACAGCTGTTTGTTACGATAATTAATTCAAAATGAGCAGAAGTAGGTATTGCTTCTACTAGACTCCAATAGACAGTTATGTTCAGGATTTAAAAAAGTGTGTGCTGTATTTTGTGAATAGTGAAATATAATTTTAGAGGAAGCATTTGTCGAGATAACGGACCCTGTAATATATTATATTTTAGCTGCTCCATTTCAACTGTACTCATACAACTGAGCAAAAATTGAATCATGATTCACTAATAATTCCAATCAGAAAATTAATTACATTTCTAATATTTAGGGACCAATAATAGACTATACGTTGAATCAATTAAACATTATATGAAATATAACGACAGACAACTGGGAATATGTGCATAGGCATATCAGGCAAACAGCTTGCCAATAAGTTTCTTCTCTGCTCTCATAGAATGTCGACTAAGAAAAGTTTGGTCTTGATGGATACCTAATCTCTTCACAATCACGTGACGTGATTTTGATGATTAATACTATTGTTAGTTGTTAATAGCTTACAGAACGTTATGGTTGCTTAAAACATTGAGCCTTTGCAAGAGCTCCCAATTCCAAAATATGTGTATTACTTTTTCTTCCCTGTGAGCACAAGCTTGTTTTTTTTTTTTTGTTTTTTTTTAGAGACATAATTAATTCTGCACAGGCTCTTTTGTCTCAGGAGGGAAACTACTCCAGTTTTCATTACCTTTTGCCCTCTGGACCGCTATTAATCTGCACTCTCTAACCATTTGGTAAACAAAACAGAAATGCAAGGGGAGCAAAAGAGGGTTTGAAAGACAACAGAAGCAAACTGTTGTTCACACTTCCATCATCATGCCTCTGGGGTGTGGCACTTATAATGAGATACAATCTGAGTGTATACCTAGCGGACTGACTACGTTCAGGGCACGATTTTAAGTTAGCCCATTATAATATAAAAAAGGACAAAATATTTATAGTTGAGTCCCCTTTCTGCCCGACCTAAATGGTTAGTTATACCATAGATGACCTTAGCAGACTCCCCTCATCAAAGGGCCCAAGCGTTCAATGGACAGGATGATTGCTGATTTAAATACTGAATTATATAACAAACCTTTTGAGAACAGTGGTTCACCAAAAAAAAAACAAACAAAAAAAAACACCTGAAGTGGGAAGGAACTTTCATGAATATCTTTTTACTGTTCTACATGACTGGATAAATGTGCCATGCAGGAAGTGATGATATTCATATACTTTTCTTCCAAGTATATTGTATATTGATGGTGCATTTTGAAAATCATGGTCCCCGTTCACTTTTATTGCAGCTTGGAAATTTATTGCACACTTATTAAGTTTTATAGTATTAAGTTTAAGTTCCACAAAAAAAAAGATGTAATTATCACCCAAAACCTGTTGTCACAAAGTTAGCACGTTACTGGTTTGAAAACATTAACTAACAAAGTACTTTTATACTATTGAAGCCCCTTAATACATAGTGGTCACTAGTCTAAATCTGAACCCATGCTTATTTCAGTTTCTTTTTTTTGTACCATTTGTGGTAATAAATTAATATCTTAAGGACCTCCATTTTTATGTCCTTCAATTAAACAGACAGCATGAACATTCATGAATGTCTTTGTATTTAATTATGAACTCTTTCAAGGCTAAGGTCTACTGTTCTAAACAAGAAAATTACTCTTTTCTTTTCTTTTCTTTTCTTTTCTTTTCTTTTCTTTTCTTTTTTCTTTTCGAAACCAAATGTAAACAGATTTCCTTCATGCTCCACAGTGTACTGAAGCCCATAGCATTTTCCGCATATAAAGTTGAATTATTTCTGGCACATGATGTTAGCGCTCTCATATAAGAACAAATTTTTGCTGAGACGTTGTTCAGCAAAAATAAATAAATAAACACCACCAAATGATGGTGACGTCTGCTGTTCCTCTTTGCTTTGTAAGAGAAAGAGACAGAGACTTACAACCTAAGGTGTTTTTCTAGCTCTATGTTTGTATAATATGGCTTGTAAAAAAAAAAGAAAAAAAGAAAAGAAGCTCCATTTCTCCATGAGGAGTGTAATGTGCAGTGGCTGCATCTAAATCTGCTTCTTACGAAATCTTGCTGCCGATGGATGATTTCCCTAAAGCTGCCTTTGGGAGAATCCATGGCGGAACATCAGACATTAAAATAATACACCCAGAATAAAATGGATGAGGGACAGAAAATTCTAACACTAATTTAACTGGCTTATTGGCTCATACTGTACATACTTATATATACAGTGCTATGCATACGTTTAGACACCCATGCTAAAGTTGACTAAAAAGAGGAATAAAAAAAAAAATCATCTTTTGGAAATTGAACTTAATGCCTTAATTAAAAAAAATTAGGAAAAACCCAACCTTTAAGGACACCAATTTTCTTTGTGAATGAATAATGTATCGTAAATAAATAAATGTTCTTCCTTAAAATACAGGGTGCATAAGTCTGGACACCCCTATGTTAAATTCCCATACAGGCAGGCAGATTTTTATTTTTAAAGGCCAGTTACTTCATGGATCCAGGATACTATGCATCCTGATAAAGTTCCCTTGGCCTTTGGAATTAAAATAGCCCCACATCATCACATAGCCTTCACCATACCTAGAGATTGGCATGGTTTTATTTCAGTTAGCCTAATAGCTGGTTTGATTTGCATTGAGAGATGATCTTATGGAAAGTACTCCATGCCAATCTCTAGGTATGGTGAAGGCTATGTGATGATGTGGGGCTATTTTAATTCCTTTATCAGGATGCATAGTATCCTGGATCCATGAAGTAACTGGCTTTTAAAAATAAAAATCTTCCTGCCTCTATGGGAATTTAACATAGGGGTGTCCAGACTTATGCACCCTGTATTTTAAGGAAGAACATTTATTTATTTACGATACATTATTCATTCACAAAGAAAATGGGTGTCCTTAAAAGTTGGATTTTTCCTATTTTTTTAAATTAAGGCATTAAGTTCAATTTCCAAAAGATGATTTTTTATTCCTCTTCTTAGTCAACTTTAGCATGGGTGTCTAAACTTATGCATAGCACTGTATATATAAAGCAAAGGGCTCACATTTTCTCATGTGATGTCTCCTTTCACACTTCCTTCCTTTCTGGAAGTCTGACAGACTATGAGATGTTTTTCAAGGAGGTAGAGAAGGAAGGGCTAAACAGTCCAACCGCTTTAAGATGGGCTTTAATGCTTAACATAGTTTGTGGGACAACAGAGGTTCAGCTAGTGGCATAAATCCTAAATTATATCATTTTAATCCATTCATTCCCTGAGGACAGTGTTATAGCTAGATCAATGTAAGTGTATGGCCTCGTATCTATGTTCAGAACATCCCAGCAGGAATATGTCAGAACTCATGTTTGGTTTAATTTTGGTATTTTGGATATCAGTACTTAAAACCGTCTTACTTGGGGATGCATCTCGAGTTTTGCCCCAACTCTTTTTCTGTGTAAAAAAAAAAAAAAAAAAAAAGATTACAGAAGAAGCGAAGCCTCCAGACTCAACTGCAATTAACTAACAATCTGTTACGTTATAATGATATGCATAGAAACCAGCTTGCTTAAGTAAGAAACTGTCAAATCAGAGAGGAAATGAAATACGCCTAAAACTGCCTCAAGCATAGAAGTCTCTGAACAGAACAGACCACACCCTTGAAGCTACAGTTTTTTTTAAAGCCAAAAGCAGTGCTTTAAATTCGGATTCATTTAAAATTATGTCCATGCTTCTCACCGACTTCAAGACTGTGAAAAAGAAACTTGTTTGTCTTATTCGCCTCTGTTTATGTGGAGTATCCCCCATCCCCCACCCTTATCGAATAATGTTGTTTAGCCTTTTTATAGCTGGACCTGGGTCAGTGAATGACACTTCTCTCAGGAATCGGTTTACAAGTCAAGATGATAAGGGCTTAATAACTCAAGGTAGCACACAAAATGGCCGACAAAAATAACAACCATTTACTCAAAGGAGTCTGCCCACTGACTACTTAGAGCTTCTGAAACCTATTAAACGCTTCAGCAGACGCTATTAATGGAGGCAGCCTGGGAGGTCAAGGGTACAATCTCGATTTGGAATTGAGTCAAGTTAAACCTCAAAATGAAAAAGGGTGAGGGGGAGCAAGCAAGCAGGAGAAAGAAAGAGTGAGTGAGAGAAAGAAAGAGAGAGAGAAAGAGCAGAAAACAAGTCTCTAGGGTTGCCTGCCGATTCAAGGGTAATTTAATCAAAATCAGGCAAATACTCTCGCTAGGGAGAGAGTGTTGAAAATTGATTGAACAGCCATGCTGGTGATATGATGTCAGCACAACCCCCATGACATCATTACAAGTAGAGCTGCGTCCTCAAGTAAAGGTCATGCTACTTCTCGCCTTCATTACATCTATGGTTTGCCTACACAACTCTGAACGCCAGACTGAGTGGTCAGGAACTTGTTTGGTAATTACTTTGCAATTGTTATTTGAAGGAATTCTTTAATAGAAGTACTTTTTTTTTTTTTTTTTTTTTTTACTTGAAGTCATCATGAAATTTAACCTGTATATGCACACACACACACACACACACACACACACACAGGGACACAAACACACACAACCCCCCCCACCCCCCCCCCCCCACCCCACACACACACACACACACACACACACACACACTTAACTATCTTAGTTTACTTAGCTATCTAAATGGGGAAATTGTATAGATGTAATGGTTTTTATACTGTACAAACTGTATATTCTATGCCCCTACACTAACCCTACTCCTAAACTTACCCATCACACAAAACTTTCTGCATTTCTACATAAAAAAAAAAAAAAACTTTTATTTATTTTTATACCAGATTTACAAATGAGGACGTCCCTAAAGGGAGATTTTTTGAGATTTTGTCAGGTTTTGGTCACTTCCGGGTACAAATTTGTCCCCAAAATATAGTTAGGTACACACACAGACACACTATAGGTTTTGCTATCTTCGTGGGGACTCTCCATAGACAAAATTATATTTATTATGTACAAACTTTATATTCTAACCCTAAACCTACCCCTAAACTTACCCATCACAAAAAATACTTTTTGCATTTTTACATTTTCAAATAAGCATCATTTAGTATGTTTATTAATACATACCCACAATGGAGGCTACACCCCTGTACACACACACACACACACACACACACACACACACACACACACACACACACACACACACACACACACACACACACACACACAACCTGTCATTCACATCACATGACAATTAGCAAACCACAACAATATAACGACTCAAATTCCAGATGGACTATTGCAACTTCTGTTTCATGCCGACTTTATCTGCTTTTGTGTTCCATAGAAAAAAGAAAGGCTTTGAGTGGCTGTCTGATTCCTACATTTAGTTTACATGAACATTTCTGATGAAGATAAAATCTGTTATTAGATTATTCATATACAGCATCATTATAAAAACAACTTACCTTACCTGCTTGAATTATTTTAAATGCAATGAATTAATTATGTTAGCACATTTATTACATTTGATATAACTTTCATCCTGCTATTTTAAACCACAAACCCTAGTCTCTAAACACCGCCCTTCAAAAGAAGTAAAGACATTTTAAAACACTTAAAGCACCTTTAATTAGCATTGATGATCAACAACTATGAAATATTACCCATGAGCAAAACACACATTTGTATGCACAGGAATGAGACAAGCATCGGAGCATGTTACAAGCTCATTACATGTAGGATAACTGCTGTTTCATTATTGCAAATTTGCATTAAGTTCAGTGTTTTTATGTTTGTGCGCTTTGAGAAATATACTATAGATCTGTGTGTTTGGTGTGAGTGAAATGAGAAAAGAGCACAATTCTACCTCTACATTGCATCTGGATTTGAAACAACATGACAGAGAGACAATCATGATAGAGTTTTCATTTTGTGTGAACTACTCCTTTAAAAAGCAGTTTACTTTAGTAAATAAAAAAAAGGCTATACTGAATGAGGCACAATTACTCCATGTTGCTCTGTTGAGTTTGGGTCCACTGCCTTTTTTCTATCAATGTTTCATTAAGATTCCATTTCCAATTAGACAAAACGCTCAGAAAAGAAACCCTTGCAAACAAACAGTAAATTGAGCAATGGTATAATGTTGTTGCAATTGGAACGCTTCAGTACCTCTCCATTTCGTTGCTTATTTCAAAGAATGCTTCAATATGCATTTTCGGCTTATTTGACTAGTAAGACAAATAAAAAGGTTGCAATGCTGACAAGAACCTTAATGCATGGTATTGACTCTTTGCATTTGAAACATGCCAAGTCTTCTTCTAAAATGATCTTTAGAGGAAAGTAATATCTACATCATAATCATCTTTTGGTGACACTTTATTTTGATGGTCCCTTTTGAACATTCTGTTGACTATAAGTAACTTTGCAAATACATGTCTAACTCTCATTAGAGTATTAGTAGACTGTCTGCTTAATATCTGCTAACTCTTGTGATGATCCTCCAACAGACATTATACTAACTATAAGTGACTTTGCAACTACATGTTAACTTATTCTAATCCAAACCCTACCAGTCTACCAATACTCTACTAACACTCGAATAAGAGCTAGTAGACATGTAGGTGCAATGTTACTTATGATCAACAGAATGTGTTAAAGGGACCGTAAAAATAAAGTAAAACCCATCTTTTTTTATGAGCCGTATTCATTTAAAACACGAACAAAACATATTCCTGTGTAAATCGTTCATAAATCCATTCTCACATTTTTGCATTGATCTGAGAGTGATTTAAATGGTTTTATGAACGATTTCTAAACATTCATTCTGCTTTTGTTTCATGAACATCACCCAATGTTTCAAATCAGTCTACCTTTCCAAATGTTTCTCTGGGTCACATGCATGACGATCTTAAATGGCTATCAAGGTTTCTTGTAACTCAAGAAACCCTTCCGTTGCACAAAGAGTTCTGTGCAGAAGTGGAAAAGCTTCTTTGGACTATTAAAAGGAAATGTTTTTTTTACTCAGCTGAGTATTTATTTGCTTTTTCTGTGGTTAGGCATAGGTTATACAGCATATAATCAGAAACTGTCAGCAAGTACTGTTTTTGAACCTGATGGTGAGTGTTGAGGATTAAATGCGTCTAAAAGGTATCATCACCTTTGTAAATGAGCAATATGGTTTGCAACCTTCAAAGGACATAATGCTTGTGTTATTTAAGTCTACTGAAGGAATGAATGCTAAGTCAAACAGTGACAGTCTGAAAGACTTGCTCAAAGACCTGAAGTGATGATTAACAAAAAAAAAGATGTACATCAAAATAATATATTCATTAATTACATTTTTAGGAAGCAGTGAGCTGTGTACATATTGCCGATTTTGCCAGTTTCTAGAATTTCAGTACTTGGCCCTTGGCCATGTTCACTAGTGTGGTGATGAATGACACTTGGTGACAGTCAGTGTGAATTTTCAGTTGCTAGATTCCTACCACTCCACAGTTCCCTGTCCAGGTGACGCTAACACAGGATGTTATGTCATCAAGTACATGTCAAGTCAAGGAATGCAAATCAGCTATCCAGTAACGGTCAACCAACAAACGAAACGACACCCGAGGAAATGTTTAGCATTCTGTCAAAAGGCGCCAAAAACACTGAGGTGGAGGAAAGGAGGAGGAGAAGAAAGAAATAATGCAGAAACCGAGAAGGAAAAGAAGAGGAAGTGAAAACAAACAATCACACACACACATGCACACACACCAACATAAAATGAGCCCCAGCGATGTTCTCATTACTGTCACCTAAAGATGTTCTGCTTGCGGAGGCGAGGTGTCTGAGCCCATGACAGATTCAGGTCCGGAGAAACGGCTCGATTTTACCATTGAGGCGGAATTGGGAACGACAGCTGGCGTCAGGAGTGCGGCAGTAACTTTATTCTCCTGGAGAAAGGAGAAAACTGCCATGGAGCGAAAACATGGGGGAATGGTGTTTTGGCAGTATAGCAGTACACAAAGCTCTTTCTCACTTAATGCCTGTTGTGACAGAATAGTGTCAAGGGACAATGCATATATTTAATTAAAATGTTGACCTGTTTAATGAATGCAAATAGATACATTGATTTCAGTGAATAGCTGAAGTGGTAACTTGACTTACATTACATTTGTTAACATTAGTTAATACTACATAACCATATTAGTATGAACTAACAATGAAAAATACTTCTAAAACATTTGTTGATGTTAATTTCACTATTTACTAATACATCATTCAAATCAATTTGTTAATATTATTTCACGTATAAGTATCTGTATTTAATGGACCTGCGAAAATGAACAATTGTACTTTTCTTAACAGTTATTTTTTTTATGTATTCATTTATATTCAACTAGCATTTATTGGCATGGGGCATGGAATATACATAGCTTGATTTTGTCGGACAAGATCTGCTACGTTGCTGATGCTTAGCAAATACAACAATTTGTTCAGCTTAGTCAAAATAACAAACAAAAGGAAAGGCTACCGCAAGAAAACGCTAGAACCACCATAACAGATCTCTTCAGGTGGCGCTGGGGAGGAGGAGGGATAACAAGCTTTCATAATAGTGCAATGTGCCGATCACAGGCTTGGGTACAATATATATGGTTACGTGGATTTGAAAGTACTTCTGATTGGCTGGTGCCGCGGCGTTAAAAGAACCAATCAGCGTTCGGTTAGAGTTTTATGCCTAAACTATGTATTAACAAGTAACCTTATAATGCTCAAAATGACAGGGACAGTGGGCATTGGCTAAATTTGTCTTGCATCTTCTGTTCTGTTTTCTAGTTTATGAGAATGTGGTGAAGCCAGTGACAGGGTAACAAAACAACAACAAAAAGTGACAAAACAGATTGAGAAAGCAATACCCCCCCTTCTCTCTCTCTCTCTCTCTCTCTCTCTGTGTTCCTTTAGAACAAAGACACATGATCATAGCAATTCAAAGCTTTCCTCCTTACTATTTCCAAATGCTCTTTGCCATATCCCCATTATCATGTTCACCTATGCATTTTCTAATCCAGAATGTGGCCGCTGGGGTTATGCAGTCAGAAGGCCTGTCTGGACAGCGCATGTATATTCAGTGAAATCCTAATCGTTTAACAAGCCCTTCAAGTCAGTTTAATGTTTTGGATGTTTATGAAACGGACCTCTCAGGCAAATGCTGCCTTGTGGATGTGTCATATTAGCATCTGTGAGATATTTTTATTGTGGGTGTAATGCACCTACAAAAGCTGTGTCTGCTCTTTAGTGGAGGAGTGATAGGTTAACATATAGATATTTCTGTTCATGTGTTTCTAGTAAAATGAAGCTTTGCTTTGTGTATCTTGTGATTTGTGCTTCTTTAGTAATATTGGTATTTGTATGTAAAGTTTAGTTCTGGCACATTGTATTTTTATTCAATTGCACAGAGAATAAAACATATTGCCAGCTCTAAATCATAAATAATCATAAAAGCATAACAAATACTTTAAACTTCATATATAATATATATATTTTTTAATACAATGAATGTAATTAACATATGTTCAAACCCATGACCTCGCTGTTGCTAGCATCATGCTCTACTGTTTGAGCTATACAATGCCATTTATTTAATGCATTCACTGATTTTGAAATCATAACAGCTAATTTATTTGCGTCTTTAGAAGTCTTTGGATAGTCCTGTTTTGAAGAAAAGACTGCAATTGAACTACTCATGCATGGCAATCATCCCTGTTTCCTCTCACAGTCAAGTGTTGTATTCATTTAAGCATTTTTTATTTTATTTTTAGATTGCTAAGAAGTGGTTATAGGTTTAGGGTTGGGCTCAAAAATATCTATATAAAATGTAACAGTAAACCTTAAAAAAAATGAACTAATATTAACTAACAATGATGGATACATTTGTATACCGTATCTTTGTTAATAAAAATACAAGAAGTTTGATTTAAATTCACAAACAGAAGACTTTGGGAATCGCAGGAGAAATGATTAAACAGCGTAACCAAGACTAATACCGGATAAGGAGCTAACTAAAACTGAGGGCTTATTTGCACAGCAAACTAAGGAGCAAATTAATGAGTCACACCTGAACAGAATACTTAAATCAATCAGAAACCAAGGTGACAAGAAGGCAGGGAATGGAGGATGACAGAACTAATTAACAAACTAGAAGATTAACAATGAAACTCAAGGTGCGTTCCATTCGACAGGGTCCCTACGCAGTGTTCACTGCTCCCGACTCACTGAACACGGTGCATCAGTTGAAGTGGACTTCGCTGACAATAATCGTTCATTTGGAACGTCATCAAAGAAAGGCAACAACGGAGTTGCGCAGATTATGATATAACTTATATAAATATTGTAATTTACTTTACTTTCAAATCTAAAATCATATAAAAGGCCTATATACAAAACACCTAGCCAATCTAATGAATAAAAATCAATTAGACTACTTATTAGACTACTTTATGACTAAATATAAGCTGTACTGTAATGGTCATTTCACGAGTTCACATCTACATAATTAGTACAATAAGTTTATGCGTATTTGGCGTGCTGTCCGGGGAGAGGGCTCCGAGCTCGGAGTTAGGCCCGAACCCAGAGTACTCCCCCCAGTTGGTAAGTGTAGATGGAACTGGAAGTGAGGAGATGGGGTGGAGGAGGGATGCTGACAAACTTTCAATGAACAGAGATAGGTCTACTGTGAATTTATACTCTGTCATTGAGTTGATTACTGATTAATCTCCAGCTGTGCATAATTTGGTTAATTATCTGAACCTGCTCCTCCCGACCTTTGTTAATAAAACATCATTTAATATGAAAATAATTTTTGCTTTGATTATCTATCAATGTGCTCTTAATATGGTTTTAATAATTGTAGAGGTCTCATCTCTGTCTTGTTCTTGTTTAACTGTATATGTTGCACAGGGCGTGCAGTAATAAATGAGGAGACGTACAGCGAGTACCGAACAACTAGAAACTTTTATTAGCCAACGTGCAGCCGTCTTCACATGTCACATTGTCCAAGTGACCCTGCCAGAAACAATATTTTTTAGTCCACATGCGGTGGCGCCGTAAATCACTGTCGCAAATATTCAGTGCTTACGTGAATATTACATCTCCTTTCTTTTGAAAGAATAAAAAAACACATTAAGCCAATGCAGTATGCATACTCAAATCACTGAAACATTACCCTAGCATAAACACAGAGGTTGCTGTATTTCACAAAACATCTAAACACCTGTGACAAACAATACTTATGAACAAAACGTCCATTATTCTCAGACAGCCCATACCAGATCTTAGATTCCATTTCTCTCATAGGGGCAGCGATCCGCCTACACCCCAGACGAAATACCAATCACAAATCAAGGATTGCTCTAGGTCGCACTGCCCGACCCGATCTGGTATGGTATTGTATGGGCTGGATCTCTCTGTCATTTGAATGCTGTGCTGGTACTTCAGTGTGTACCTGAAGCATTGATGAGGCAGTGCTGTTTTGCTCTTCCTCGATGTTTGCAGGAACGCAGGTATTTTCCACAGGCTCTTCTTTTGTGCTGAGAAGATGACGACGGTTTCTGCGATACACCCGACCATCTGAAGTGCAAACATGATAGGATCTTTGTGTGTCGGCAGGTCGTACAACGACAGCTGGTTTCCAAAGACCGTGCTCTTGAATTCGAACACGTTGTCCAGTGTGAAGCTGGGACAGTGGACGAGTCGAGCGATCGTAATACTTTTTCTGATGCTGCTGCTGCTTTACTCTTTTAGAGTGTGCCTCTGTGAGACTGACAATTTCGGGTAGGAGCTGCTTGATGGTGGTTGGCAGTATGGATCGCAGTCTGCGACTCATGAGAAGCTGGGCAGGTGACTTATAGTTGTCAACAGGTGTATTCCTATACTCTAGCAAACTGAGATGGGGATCTTTCCTGTCCATCTTGGCTTTTGTCAAGATCGATTTTGCTTTGTTTTGTCTTCTCAGCCAAACCATTGCTCTGGGGGTAATGGGGGCTCGTGGTGGTGTGCATGAAACCCCATGACTTTGCAAAGTCTTCAAACTCCTTGCCCCGATATTGTGGACCGTTATCGGATACAACTTTCTCTGGGATGCCATGTCTTGCAAAGATGACTTTGAGTTTGCTGATGACAGTGGCAGCTGTGGTGGTGTTGAGTTTATCCAATTCAAAGAAGCGGCTATAGTAGTCTACCGTAACCATGTATTCTTCGCTGTTCCAGGTAAAGAGGTCTGAAGCTATCACCTGCCATGGTCTGGTTGGAATTTCGTGAGGAATCATGGGCTCCTTGGTGTTTGAACAGCGTTGCTCCAGGCAGGTGTCGCATCTTTCGACCATGCGTTCTATTTCTTTACACATTCCTGGCCAGAATAACACATCTCGTGCTCTTTGCTTCGACTTCTCTATGCCCATGTGACCGACGTGAATGCGTGTGAGCATATCTTCTCTGAGTGATGAGGGTATGACTATCTTCTCACCTTTGAGAATGATTCCGTTGGTCAATGACAGTTCGTCTCGGAAATTCCAGAAGTCGCTGATGTCTGCAGGGCATTTTCTCCTCTCTCCAGGCCATCCATCCAGAATCACCTGCCTGAGCTGGACAAGCTGGCTGTCTAACTCAGTCTCAGCACGGATCTGTTGCAGCCTTGCGTCACTGACAGGTAAGCTTTTGTATACCATGTGGACCTGCATGTCCATTCCTTCACTGAGATTGTCGTTCCCTGCCTCTATGAACTTTCTAGAGAGGGTGTCTGCCACAGGAATCTCCTTTCCTGGCCGGTGTGTGATAGTGATATCATATTTCTGGAGTTGCAGGATCATTCTTTGAAGTCGTGGCGGAGCTGCGGCTAGTGGTTTTTTCATCACTGCTTCAAGCGGCTTGTGATCAGACTCCACTATGACTTTCCGGCCATATACGTACTGATGAAAACGCTTGCAGCCGAATAAAACCGCGTAGAGCTCCTTCTCTATTTGAGCATAGCTAACTTCACATTCAGTCAGTGATCTTGAGGCATAGCTGAGCGGCTTCCCGTCCTGCAGCAGGACTGCACCGAGGCCATATTTTGATGCATCCACTTGAAGGTGCAGTTCTTTCTGTGGGTCATAGTATGCAAGTACAGGTCCGGGTTCCTTAGTAATGAGATCTTTCATTTTTTGGAATGCGGCGTCGTGCTGGGAATCCCATATGAACTCGCTGGACTGTTTGAGCAGCTGACGAAGTGGTGCATTGATGTCTGATAAGCAGGGTGCAAATTTGGACAGGTAATTTACCATTCCCAGGACTGTTTCGAGCTCCGCCTTGCTCTTTGGTGGCTCCATGTGCTTGATCGCTGAGACTTTTTCAGGGTCTGGCCTGACTCCTTCAGCGGATAAGCAGTGACCGAAGTAGCGAACCTCAGAGGCACTCACAATGCTTTTCTCATGGTTGAGCTTCACACCTTTCTCACGGGACCTTTGCAGCACTGCATGCAAGTTGTCGTCATGTTCCTTTTTGGTTCGACCGTAAACCAGGATATCATCGACGATTGCAACGACACCATTTAGACCTTCATATGTCTCATCGATTTTGCGTTGAAATTCATCCTGAGCTGAAATGATACCAAATGGAAGGCGACGAAATCTGTATCGCCCTAGTACAGTGTTGAATGTCGTTAGCTTGGACGATTCTTCTGTTAGCTTTATTGCCCAGTACCCTGAACGGGCATCTAAAACACTGAAGTATTTTGCACCCGTTAGCTTGGGCGTGATGTCCTCTATCGTTGGCAAGGGGTAGTGTGGACGCTTGATAGCTTTGTTGAGGTCGCGGGGATCCAAACAGATTCTGAGTTTGCCAGTTCGCGGTTTCTCCACGACCACAAGTGCGTTCACCCAGTCTGTAGGCTCTGTTACCTTGACTATGACTCCTTGTTTTTCCATATTTTGCAGCTCTTCTTTCAGTCTGCCACGTAGAGCCAGTGGTATCCTTCTCGGTGGATAAACAACTGGAGTTGCATCGGGTTTTAGATGGATTGTGCACTCCCCTGGAAATAATCCAATGCCATCGAATACATCAGCATATTCCTCCATGATGGACTTTTCCTCTCTAAGTGCGTTCACTGAGAGCACTAGCTTGATTAAATCCAGGTCCAGGCATGCTTTTAGACCTAACACAGGCGGTGCTTGAGTGTTGACTATGTAGAAGTTCATCAGTGTTTCTTTGTCTTTGTATCTGCACATCAACACACATGTACCTTTTACTGTGAGCATCTGACCACCATATCCAGTGAGGCTGTGCTTAGTCGGTGTGAGCTTGCACTGATCTTTTAGCGTATTAAATGTGTGCAGTGGAATGACATTCACCTGTGCTCCGGTGTCCAACTTGAAACTAACTTCCGTTTTTTCTTCTCCCAGCAGTATGTCTGCAAATGCTTGTTCTGTGTCACATGACTTTTGTAAGACTGCATCCACGAAAAATTCTTCATTTAGGTCTTCTTCATCATGAGAAACATCTTTGCTCACTGTATGGACATTCTTTTTGTAAAATGAACGACACACTTTGGCGAAGTGGTTGGATTTCCCGCATTTGCCACATTGTTTACCTTTTGCCGGGCATTTTCCAGAAGGACCGTGAGCCTGGTTGCCACAGTAACCGCAATTTCTGCCGCGCTCCGTGACGTCATTGCTGCTTCGATGAAAGGCTTTCATTCCAGATTTTACTGTTCGCTTATGTGACTCTTTCTGCGAGATGACTGCGTGCACGGTTTGATCACGGGGGTTGTATGTGCTGCTTGCAAACGTTTTGAGCTGAGCCTGTGCAACTTCGTGTGATCTAGCAATATCCATGGCCTTGTCTAACGTTAACTCCGAGCCGACGCTCAACAGTTTTTCTCGCACTCGCGGAGAGTGAATGCCAAACACAATGCGATCTCTAACCATTTCCTCGCTGTCTGCATAAGCACAGTCTTTCACTAATAGTCTTAGTTCAGTCATAAATTGCTCAAAACTTTCATTGGCTCCTTGAATTCGCTCATGAAATTTATATCTGGCGAATATTGTGTTTGTTTTGGGCATCACATATGCTTCGTACTTGTCATAATATGTTTTCAGTACCTTTGCTTCATCTGTTGTCAGCGCCCAGGTGTTGAATATATCTCTTCCTTTCTCTCCTATCCACAGGAGCAAGTAACTGCACTTTTCATCTTCACCTCGTTTCTTTAACGGACCCGCGAACATGAGCTCTGCATGTTGCCTGAACTTACGCCATGCATCTGGTAAGTTGGACGATTCCCAGTCCATGTGCGGAGATGGTACTGCTGCAAAATCCATTTTTAGTTACTTTTCTTCTGACACCATGTCTTGTTCTTGTTTAACTGTATATGTTGCACAGGGCGTGCAGTAATAAATGAGGAGACGTACAGCGAGTACCGAACAACTAGAAACCTTTATTAGCCAACGTGCAGCCGTCTTCACATGTCACATTGTCCAAGTGACCCTGCCAGAAACAATATTTTTTAGTCCACATGCGGTGGCGCCGTAAATCACTGTCGCAAATATTCAGTGCTTACGTGAATATTACAATCTCAGTGATGTATCGATGTTCCCTTATTCCCAACGCCGTTTGCAGCGCCCTTCGAAATGAACATGTTCGTTCCCTTCGGATTGGAATCTCACTTAAGATGGCACTGTGAAGTCCACTTCGCAGTCCACTTACGGTCAAATGGAACGCAACTTCAGACATGAACAGAAAAGAAAACCAGGTTGAAAACATAAGAGGTGTGTTCAACATCGGCTACGGCTGGATGTAACCGATCGGCGAGAGTTGCCGCGTGCAGTCGGGGGAGGATCTGAAAACAGAGACATGAAGTCGGACACTTTCTGCTACCTGTAGTGATGCTGCGTTTGCATACTTTACCACAGCTAAAGTGAAATCAATGCAGTCTTGTCAAATACAGAGACTTTTCAGAGACATTTTCATTCAATGCTTTATGTACTTTATTTTGATGGTCCCCCAACAGACATTCTACTGACTATTAGTAACTCTGCAAGTACATCAACTTCTACTAACCCGAAACACCTAACCCCAACCTAACAGTCTACTAACAGTCCACTGCAGTCTACCAATACTCCAAAACTCCATTATTTATCCATTTAAATCTAACTGGAAAATTAAGGGACAGAATCTATAATATTCAATCACTGCAGCTCTTAGAACCTCTGTCATGACACTAATCTGACCATTTCAACCCTGCAATATTAACGCTCAGATCAAGTGACCCAGATGACACTGTGACAGCCTGATTCTGAAGCTTGTTCCTCATTAGACCCAGTCTGCCTTATGGAAAATGTCATCTTAAATACTTAAGGTCCCACCTCCATCATCTTCTTGAGGTGAATAACTTGTATCAGGGTGACATAAATGAATGAAATGGATGGAAATAGAGAATGGGAAATAGGAACAAATCACCCTGTAAATTGAACATGACACTCCTTTGATTGTAATCTCCATGAAGAGTTTTTTTTTTTCTCTGTTCTTTTTATTCTTTCTTTTTTCTTTTTGAGGAGAATGAAATATCCCTAATTTGAGGGATTTGAATTTAGAATGTATTTCCAAGCAGACCAAGCTGACCTTTGTAAACTGTTGCATTGCACATATTTTTTCCAATTAAGTTTTTTTTTGGGCTGTTTTTGTAAATGTCTGTAATGCGTGTTTAAACTGATCATGTCTGGATAGTGAAAGAGATGCTTTGTTGAGTCATACATAACCTCCATATTATGCTGGTCCATCACAACTGATGCGTTGTAGAAAATTATTAAATAAAATATATGTAAAATTTTGACGTATTTAAAGCTTGAAACTCACAGCATCATCGGAAATTAGTATTCAGTCCATCACCATCATGAGCAATGTTTCCAAATACAAGTGTTCAAACATGAGCGAAACAACATCTGGAACTGTGGTTCTATTGATTCACGAGAACAAGAGAACAGGGCTCGCATATCTGCACCTCAAATGCATCTTTAATGAAGAAATTCTAATGAATGGACTTTGTTTTACATTAAGGGATTATACATCTGTGAGCACTTTGTACTTTTCTCTGATAGATTTAAAAGGATATAACTTTATTGAAGTTGCCCTTCAAAAACAACTTTTCAAAATACAAATGAATCATTTTCAAAGTAGAGTACAGCAAATAGTACTAACTCTCTCTCTCTCTCTCTCTCTCTCTCTCTCTCTCTATCTCACTCATTCACACATGTTAATATATTCCCCATCATTTCTAAAAAGGTTCTGGATAAAAGTATGTCTCTTCAGCATGTTTCATGGTCTTAATCTCTTATTTTGCACTAATACTTCATTCCAAGTGTAAAGTTTAAAGCGATCAGTTACACATTAATATGCCTTTTAGACAAACTACATGTACTTAGCTTCCCCCTGGACATTTTAAAGTAAGTTGCTTTTAAAGATGTCAAAATTGAGTTTAAGGTTATAGCTGAGGTTTGGGTCAGGATTGTGACAGATAACTATGCTCATATGTATTTTTGCATTCCTCATGTACTCCTTAAGATGCACTCTAGAGGATAATTTGATGCAAATGTACTGGATCTGATCTAATTGAGTCTACTTATCTAAATCACGATGTTTTAAAATAGACCCACTTTGAGATCTTGCGTACTGTATTTACTATGTGAATTCATATTTGTACACTATTTTGTGCATTGACAGTGTATTTTCTAGTAAAAAAACATGCAGTTCAGAAAGACCAATTGATCATTTGAATAACATAAAGATGCCCGTGAGGCCTATTTCAATCTAGAGGCATCTGTGCCACCTCTCTGCACCACACACACATGCGTGGACACACACACACCTCGTTGAGAATGGCCAATGCAAAGTGTCTCAGATGACTACCATTAACATGCCAAAAGACAGATGTTAATGGCTGGTTTGCTTGTGGTGACGTTTTGTAGCATGTTATTACCCCGGTCCAGATGTCAGTGGGGGAGAGAGACTCCCATTGCTCATCTCTCTCTGTCTGTTTGTTCTCTATCCTATTGTTTGCCCTGATGTTCTTCCTCTATAATGGCATTTAGAAACCCATAGGCCTATATCTGAATTTATCCAAGACATCATTCAAGACAATATGTCCGGATTATATTCATAGGTCACACATTCATGCTATATAGGACATCTTTTTTTAATGGTCACAAAGTAATTACTGATTTAAAAGTACCTGCTCAGACAAAATGCTCTTTTTGGATGCAGCCAGTTTGTTTTTGCTTCAAAAGTCTTTTTACTAACATCTACTGACTTGGATGAATACAGAGTGTTAACTCCTGCCACTTAACAGCAGAGCTGTTTATTTATATTTATTTTTCTTCCTTTTTCATGTTTTCTCTGTCTCGTACTATACTCTCAATCTCACTTATGATGGCTGGGCATTTGTCATGGCACTAGCAGGTGATTGTATTGCACTCATGCTCTCCCATTCTGTGTTTGCTAATATGGTAGAGGAATTAGATTCTAGAGGGCTAGGGAGTCAACTCTGCCCCACTCAGGATATACTCTGCAACTGGACACAGCCATACCCCATTTGGCCTGGTTGTTATGGTGGCTAATTTTAGCCTCATATTACACATCTGCATTAATAGAGCCTATGATCGTTTATACATCACGATATCTCATTAGTTTTGTTTACTGGTGATGAATCATTCTCCCTCTCTCCAGGATAACTTTGCTCTGCTTCTACAGCACGGACATGCCTGCCAGGTGTTTGAACGAAACTCTTTCACTGGGGTGTTCCTTCTTTGCACATACTGCTTGTGTTTTGGAAGCAGTACTCTATGATGTGAGTGTATTGCACTGTCAAGCTTCAGCCTAATGGGAGTTGGGTAGGTGTGCAAAGAGTGAACCCGCAGACATTGATAAGATCAGACAAAACTCACATGGAGGCAAAACTCTCCTCAGAGCGTCGACGCTTACCTGACGTGCAAGGCTGGATATTTTTAATCTTAAAGTGTGAGCCTCATTCTCTCACACAGACACTCGACATAGTGTTCTGTAAAATATCCTCATCCTTGTGTAGTATTGCATCAGTTTGTTGATAACAGCATGTGGAATAAGATTAGGCTCCTTATTAGTGACTACAGAGTGATGCCTCAACCTGCAGTTCCGACTTTGCCCGAGGCAATACAGCCTCAGACAAGTGCGCACACACACACACACACACATACATATGCAAACACACTATACGATTTAGGGAGCATTTGGATGCTCCACGCATATACTGGAATCCAGCCTGGAGCGAAAATTTTCAGCCTGTAAATACCTCCATACTCTCCTGTTGCCCTTGTTGTTATTTCGAATTTACCAGGGAAGTCAAGCAAGATTGTTGTTTATTCAATCAATTTTTTTTCTTCTTTTTTTTTTAGCCTTTAAGACAAGAGATGAAATCAATTCAGTCTTCCTTTTGTTTCTCTAATGATTGAGCAGATACTGTGGACTTGCAATACTCATTAGGGGCTGCTGATTCCAAAACAGCTTTTATATTAAGAATGCAGGAAGAGTGTTTGCTCTGATGGCTGACTGTGAATAAAATAGTAAACTAAAGTTAAACTATGGGTAAAAAAAAATTAATAAAAAAATGTCTAGGGAAACATTGGCTCTTATTTTGATGGTCCACATTAGACATCCTACTAACTATAACTTTGCAACTACACATCAACTAGGGTTGCCAACTTCTGGAAAGGAAAATAAAAATGACAATTGTGGCTTTATAGGAAAATTAGGGACAGAATAAGGGACACTTAAAATTGTTGTACTGTACTACACAGTGTATGTCAATTCAGTGTCTGCAGGTAAGTGTGTTTAAAGGTGTATAAAAGGTTAATATACAGAAATAAACACCTTTGAGCCACTCCGTGTCAAAATCAAACACATTTCAGACACTTTCCCGGCTCAAATTTTCTTATTTTTGTTATTATAAAAAAAAATTCTGAAGAAAGACAAACATAAATGAAGAAGAAAGCCAAATTATTAAATGTGATGGATGTATTTACTGAGTAATTTAATATTTTGTAGAGGAGGGTCAGAATGTAAATTTTCACCTGAGATTTGGAGTCAGATTACAGGGGGGTAAAATGACTTTAGAACAGCAACATTATTTTATTTTCACACAGAGATTGGTCTATTAGTTAAATCTGTTGACTTTAGCAATCTTTGTTGATTGCTAAATGGCGACAGTTAAAAACTGGGAAAAAGCACTGGGACTGGGGGAAAAAGCACTTCTTGTGTTCGCAAGTTTGCATGCCTGTAACTCATATGATATCTTAATATCCTTTAAGATTCTAATTCTCTACAAACTTGTCTTGTTCCAGGTATAAATTATGAAGAACAAATAATGTTCAAACTAGAACTGTATCTTTCAGCACAACTGAACATTTTTTCCAAAGTGTGTGTTCCTGTAACTCTAAAAATATTAAAGATATCTTAATATCCTTCTATATTCTCATTCTTAATAAACTTTTCTTTTGTAATCTTAATTTTGAAGGTCCTATATGGTTTAAACCAATAGACTGTGGCTCCATGTTCAAATTGTTGGATTTTGTTTTACCCATGTGTATAGCTACATAAATGGATTTTAAATATCATCAACCTTTGATCTAAACGATAAACTAAAAAGTTTTTTTTTTTAGGTTAGGGGTTGTTTGTTTGTTTAGGAAGATACATAGATGGCATAAAATTTGAGAGCATAATAACTGAAGGTCTTTGACATTTCAGCCAATTAAGCATTTTTTTTTTAAGCAATGGCACTTAAAATTTTAAACTAAATCTTGTTGCAACCATGACGAATAAATTAATAAATGAAGATCCATATTTTTGAATCAAAGTGAAGTGAACTTAGATGGTTCTTTGATGATGCTTGAGACTTTACTGTTTCAATAATGAGGTCCAAGAATATAGCTACGCTACAAGTTACTTAAATGTAAAAATAAAATTCTTAACATTAACTTACAATAGTGGAAGAAGTCTTCCCTTTTTTGATCACGTCTTCCCTCCAGGAGAATGCATGTTTTCTTGCGTTGCTGAATGTTGGACTCATGAACAATACTCACGTTGGTTGCATTCGCCCCATAATTATCTGCCAAACTCAAAACGCGGGAGGGATTTGCCATTAGTGCCAGTCCCGCTCACTGGGAAGTGGGAGTAACCAACTGGCAGATGATTCTGCTGGGTCTTAAAGCCTTCAGTAAATGGCTATATTCAATTCAATTCAATTCTCATTTATTTGTATAGTGCTTTTCACAAAACATATTGTTTCAAAGCAGCTTCACAAAAAAAAAAAAGAAAAAAAAAAAGAAAACGGGTGGGACAATTCTGTATTATGGATGGCAACATCATGTTATAATAACTGTCATTAGAGGATTAGTAGACTGTCAGCTTAATGTCTGCTAACACTCTTTCGATGCTTTCCCAAAAGACATTCTGACTTTAAGTAACTTTGCAAGTATGTCAACTTATTCTACTAACCCGGCCTTAACCCTATATGCAACCCAGGTTAGAAATATAAATACAGAACCTCAAAAAAAAAAAAAAAAGAAGAAATCTTAAAATTACTAAACTAACCAATTTAAATGTTTAAAACACTGTTTTAATGTGAGGAGAAAAAAAAGAACATGGGCCCCTTTAAGAATAACGCACGTGCTGATTAGGGAAGAGAGAGAATGCGCTAGAAGACGTGACGGGAGGTGACGCTGAGAGTGATCGATTGAGTAAAGAAAAATAGGTAACGCTTTAGATTACAGCCCGGAAAGTACTACGTAATTAAAGCGATTTTATAGTGTCAATTTCTGTAATTATAGTGTATCTATAAAGTACTAACATGTAAGTAGCCTATAAGGGAACAACATGTAAAGTTTGTGGAATAAAGGGGTAACAACCAGGATACAATTTTTATTTTAATTTTTTAAATTTTTTTATACTGTAAGTATTATAGATCTAAGGGGTACTTATTCTACTATTATAATACAACAATCACATTTTGGGACCAATTTATAAAGGTTTCCAAGTCAGTATTAGATTGTGTGTTTGTATTCTTATTGTAGGCTACTTACCCTGTAACTACATGGAACAAGAGTATATTTCCCAGTATAATAAAAAAAAAATTCAATAGTTGCCTTGAAGCATGTAAGCCCAAACTTAAACATCTGCACTTTTGCGACCAAAAAAAAAAAAAAAAAAAAAAAAAAACCCTGTATAAATGCATATATATGTACCCTGTAATTTTGAAAAAGCCTATACAGTTTGTATTGGTAGGGTCAGTATCACTATAAAGTGCCTTTGGTGTCCTCATCAGAATCACTCAGTCATTATGAACATAATGCAAAATAATGAAATTCTGAGGTTTTATTATAAATGGCCAAACACTTATACACATACAAGTACAATGATACGTCTCTTGAAATGTGTTTTTCTGATTTTATACCATTTTCTTTGATTGGATGTATGTGATTTTGGCATGTCCAGTGTAAAAAGTGTTTAAATAACATAAAATTAAAATACTTTTTTTTAATGTACTTATTGTCCTCAGCAAGTTATTTAATAAAACAAGTCATTTTGATTATTTATATTTTATTTTCATAATAATATTAAGCAGTTTGCACGTGTCCCTGAAATTGCTGTCCACCCTGTCATTATGGGGTTAACGCCCCTTTAAGAAACCAACTGATGAACTCAGTGACATCCCCTCCCCCATTTGGTGTTAAAGTCCCTGTAAAGTCAAAATTAAGTATGTGTTCTGAGTTTGTCATACCACCGAAAAATGTGTTATTAGCCACCCAGCCCAATTTCAATGATTAAAAAAGCCGCCAAGTAAATAAAATAAGCTATCAAAATCTCGAAAAAATAAGCAGTAGTCTCAGCTCTCAAACACTGGGGGCGTGTCCGCTTGCTGCGCTGAAACCACGCCCACTCGCGGGAAATATGACTCGCGCACAGCTCGTGCATGTCGGCGCGACGGAAGGATGAAGGCCAAAGCGGACAGCGGGAGATAGTCGGTTCGGCCCCATTCACCATTAACAGCGGATTATCAGAGAATTCCAGTTGTCTCCAACGAAAGTAAACTATCCTGATCTCTACAGAGGCGGGTGTGGTGGTGATCATCAGCTCTCCATCAAGGTAACGTTAGCTCTTCACAAGATAAATCCACCTCTTCTTGATATGATCATTTTTCGGAAATTTAAATAAGGACACCGATCTGTTTTCTAAGTGATTGCATCCAGGGAATACGCATTTACATGACTAAGGCATAGCCAGAGCCGTGGGCATAGTAGCTAGCAAACTGTAGGCTGTCTGATAGTAACTCGCGATTGAGCGATAGGCTTAGTGACTCCGTGCGTCATCAAGTAGGGGCCCAATCAAGCTCAAGGGGTCGCAGTGCGTCATCAATCCCCCGTTTTAGCCCCGCCCAAAAAATCCGGGTCACAGCAAGGGTGAAAAACTGTTAAACGGTCTAACTCCACAATTTAGTACTTCACAGTTCTCAGTCTTTGTAACATGTTTTAGCAATACATTTCTAGCACTTATAATGTGTTTAGAATTTTTTTGTAGAATTGCCTTTACAGGGACTTTAACACATCTGCAACACACACAGTAAGTATCTACACTTATATTTCCTAATTTTCATCATATTGTGTTTGTAGTTACGTGTTGTCAAGCTTAACATGTCCACCCTGTCATTGTGAAATATTAATTCATATAAAAACTTTTCAGAAATTCTAAATATATATTTTAAACAGTGCACAGTCAGCATGTGCTCATTAAATACTAACTTTAGCCAAAAAATGTCCACCCTGTCACCAAGCCTTCCATGACAGGGTGGACATGGTTCATAACAAGGAGGACATTTGCAACTCCTGAAAATCAGCCTGAGCCAGGCCCCTCCTTCTTCTATATTGGTTAAGGGTTTCTTGAAGTTCCTGTTGTTTTTCTAATGTTCCCCCCGTTCTAGTTCACCCATTAAAGCATTTGTCCACCCTGTCATGCCAAGTTCCACCCTGTCGTTTTGTTCTCCACCCTGTCATGTTCAACTTTTATGATGAAAATAAACAAATTATTTTAACAAGTTAACAAAACCTTGTGTGTGATTTCTTTTAATAAACAAATGAGGGCCAGTTAGTATTGTTTTAAAGTTTGACTAAATATATTTGTTGTTAGATTTTATTTAGAATAGAATGTGCAACTATCGCATATTTTATTGGGCAATACATATTAAGCAGTAGCCTACCTTCATTATTATCAAAATACTTTTACCATTAACTAAAATGTTTTGTTAAGGGACACATTATCTTTCCTCAGATCTACATTTTATAATCACTATGCAATGAAAATGTATTTATTCTACTATGAATTTGTCCATGACAGGGTGGACATATTTTATGGTTTGCGCGTATATTGTCAGCTTGCATTTAATTTATAAAAAGTGCTGGAGCTTGACCAATATGCATTTCTAACAGCCTAATGTCCCCCTAATACAACACATATGAAGTTAAATGGAAAATCTCAGATTTTTTGGGGGGAAATTGTGAAGTCTCAAAGGCACTTTATGGTGATTTTGACCCGGTACACAATTATTACAAAAAGGTACACAGTGTATGTTCTCGCTAAATTGCCCCCAGTTGTAAGATTGTTGTATCATAATAGTAGAATAAGTATCCCTTAGTTCTATAATACTTACAGTATAAATATTGTTTTAATTCTGTTACCCCTTTATTCTCCAAACTTTGCATAATTATTGTTCCCTTATACTTACATGCAAGTACTTCATAGGTACACTATAATTTTACACTACATCACTACTCATTTTGTTCTGAGGTGCTACATGGGTGAAATCTTTTCCATTTACATTTCTGGGATTGACTTGGTGTATATTTACGTTTGTGAATTAAACGGATTTGGTGAGTTCTCTAAAATTGTTTAAAATATGTATGGTTCCAAAAATGTATTTTTTATTTGTAATTGTTATTAATGAGAAGTAAAAGTTTTGGTTAATTTATGTGGGAATGAGATGTGGATTACAGTATATGGAAATGTATATCCACATGTGCTGCGTTAACAAACGTGCAGCCACCATTTTGAGAAAATCTCATGGTTGCTTGAGACTGGGAAAATTGTTATCTTTTCAAGCAAATATTTAATCTTGTAAATTGTGTTGTATTGTTAATAGTGTTTTGCTCTCTTTGTTTGTGTATGGTACTGTTTATAAAACAGGACAGGTCTTTTTTCTTTGAGACATCTGAAAGTTGATTTCAACAAGATGGCGGGCCACCCAACAAACCATTGAGGAGAACAGAGACTCTTTGTTATCAGCCACCTGCAAAGGAAAGCCACTTTACTTGGGTAATCTCCATCCTGGTAGGACTGTAAAGACTGTTACATTTTACTTCCTTCAGACAACAGTTGGACTGAGTTGATTACAGAGGACTGACGGTAACCAGAATTGTGTACTGTACAGAATATTGCATCTTTTGTGCATTTTCTTATATTGAGTTTAGCTATCTATTCATTTGTGTTAAAACAAAAAGGTTACTTTGAAGCAGTCTAAGTAACACTGCATAGGAGAAACCACTGAATAAATAAGAAAGAACTAAACTCAAATTGATTAGGCCTAAAAGTGAACATTAAAAAAAAACGTTATTAGATCTGAACTAAATAGGATAAAACAACTAGGTGAACAAAACTATTTGAATTAGTGAAAATAGATAGGGAAAAAAAGAAGGGTAAACATTCATTTGATATATTACTTTATAGTATAGCCTATATATATATATATATATATATATATTGTGGATTGTAATTAATTTATTTTCTTTTTATTGTGTGTAAAGTGAAGTTTTACGATTGCTCACTTTTTGTCAATATAAGCCGGCAGTTCAAACACATTTAGTGGTCTGTGTGAGTTTCATTACTGCTCCTCTGATCCTAGATACTGGTCAGGGTTCCTACGGGTCCTTGAAATCCTGGAAAGTTTGTGAATCTGACAAAAAATAAATAAATCAAGGCCCTGGAGAGTTTTTGAAAATAAACACGCATAGATACAGGTCCTTAGATGTGCTTGAATTTACCTAGAGAAGCAAGAAGTTTTCTGAAAAAAAAAAACCCAATCCATATTATTCCCTCCGGTCCGCTAATGTGTTATTTCGTCAACACTTGCTTGCTTGATTTACCTTAGTTACCCGCATTTACGCATAACGTTAAGTGTTTCCCGTGAGGTACTTTGTGTTGTACGTTGCCATGGCGTTCACATGCGCAAAACTGTAACAATGTATCTTAAAAGGTAACACGATGTAACCTTGCTCTCACTTGAAATCTGTCCCCACATTAAGTCCTTGAATTTGAGGGTATTGGACCTGGAAACTAAAAGTCCTTGAAAGGTCCTTGAATTTGAAGTTAACCAAGGTGTGGGAACCCTGCTGGTCCAGCATACCTCAACCTGAGGGTGACACGAGTGTTACACTAATCTAGCTGTCTACTAATACTCTAATGAGAGTTACACAATACTGTACAGGGCTGCGTTTCCCAAAAGCATCGTAAGCTTAATTTGATCGTAGAACAATTGCCACCAATGGTATATACGATCAATTTATGCTTATACAATGCTTTTGGGAAATGCAGCCCTGTACTGTATGAACAGCCAGTCTCACAGACAAAAAATATATATCACAGTAAGAGTCCCTGGGTAATTTAAAATCTGACATAACCAAAAATGGATTTGCAGTTCAGCGAGGGAGTCAGCTGTGAACTCAATAATGGCTTTGAAAGTTTACCTCACTCAGTGAATCTCTCAAATCTCTGATTCAAAACATTAACGCACAATGAGTCTGAGACCATTTTGTGAATAGTTTTAACTGTTTGAGTGTTTTAAAAGGATGTAAAACAAAAAAGTCATATTTTTAAAATGGGGGGGGGGGGTACCTTTCAGGTATTGAACTTGCAGTATGGTTTAAAAAAACAAATTTTTATAAAGAGTACAAGAACATTCAGATTTTCCATTTCACGACCCCTTTAAAATAATCACATTTTGCTATCAAATCATAGAAGATTCCTGGATTATGCCCTAAATCTTCAAGCACACAAAACAGTCAATATGCTTCCCTTGAGCAACATGATCAATGCGACAGGATCATGGAGCATAAGAATATGGATTGTGGATCTAAACTTGGATATAATGAGATCACACCCATGATAAGAGCCCATGTGTCTGGTGAAGTAACGAATTACAAATACTCACATTACTGTAATTAAGTCGTTTTTATCAGAAATTGTACTTTTTTTTTCTTTGTACTTTTACTTGAGTACATTTTATGTCATGTATCGGTACTTTTACTCCGCTATTTTCCTTCTGTTTGTGGTCATTACTCATTACATGCTTGTTTTAATGCCATTTTTATCCATCAACGTGATTGGATTGAGTAATCGGTCTCATGACTGTCGTCAAATCAAATTCTACATAGAAAACTTTAACCGCTGTTGTTAATCATGCATGGCTGCTATGGATGTGCATTCTTCAAGCATAAATTCCATCGAGATATCAGCGTCTTTCTCCTAATATGCTAGATACATTTCACATTTCTGCTTACTTAATAATGTTTACATAGGCTAGCCTATCTACAGGGCCTGACATTTGGTGTGAGGTTGGTGGTATTGCGTTAAGTGTTAATTTCCTCAAGTGCCACGTTTTTTTTTTTACTTCATATATAGAGAGACGCGCATCACGCGATCTGTGCACTGATGCGACTCTCCCGCGCTCGTCATGCAGCATCACTTGATGCAGCTCATTGAGTCTTGAGGAGTTTAGCGCGATGCGCGCTGTGAAGGTGTGTTGTGTTGGTGATACTCTAAAACACTTAACGTGGAAAAACACCTTCTGTACTGAAATTGGAGGACCAAATTTTATATGCATTGCACCTTATGACCCATGGCGTTAATTTGTACTGCATTTTCTGTCAGTGCGTGACTACAGCTCGTTAATTAACAAAGTTTTTTTGATTGGTCCATATTCCATACAATCATACAATCATATTCCATACAATCCCTTTATTTAGCAAAAACATTTTTCAATTTTTTTTGTCCATTCGGTTGTGGATGCTATTGAAAACAGCTTTGCCGAGACTGCAAAGAGACGTGTGTTTGTGTGTTTCTTTTGAAAACAATTTCCCCAGAAATACTTCTATATTTAATGCCAAATTTACCTTACAAATTATATTATCAGCATAACAATTTGAGTAAATGTAGCCGTGTAAAATGTAAAGGATGATGGCATGGAATTACAGAGTAATTAGTGTTAGCTCAATATCTTAGCCTTTTTCAGTGCATTAGGTGAGGTAAACTGATAATTTATAATTGAAATTGCACTTTTTAATTTCTCTATTTAACCCATCTCATGGTGTGTGATGCTGAATTCTCAAGCATTCTAGCATGCTCAGTATGGAAGTAAAATAATGCCAAATGTTTTTGAAACAAAAAAAGCCTGTTGAATTGCACTACTTGAAAAAAATAGGCATTGCATTAACCATGTTTGCATTTTGATGCATTGTATTTTTAGGGCTTGCATTTTTATGGGCTGAAATTCAACATGGTTGAATATTTAAGCTGTGAATATTTCAATTAAAAACATTTCAAACACATTTTCATTATAAAAAATTCAATAATCCATATTCACCTTTCATATTTCACTTCCAAAATATTCAAACTGTTTCAAAATACAACCTATAATATTCAACAGGTTACCATTTTATTTCGCTTTGCAAATTTGCTTCCACAAATTCAGTGGTTCAAATTTGACAGTAAATTCAACATTGACATCCAGGAACTGCAGGAAAAGCAGTAGATTGCCGAGCATACTCTCCATCTGCTGTTAGTCGACCTCACCAGCAGGGGGTGCAAGCGCGTGTTGTTGACGAAGACCAGCAACAGTTAGAGCAAGCCATTCATTCATAAAATGAAAATGATTATCTGTGTCAGTATATATGTGGAAAAGATGATAAGCACACAAAAGCTGTGTTTATGTTTCATTCAATAACTTCATTGTTACTTTCCTACACGTTATCAGCTTTCTCTACCATGAACGGGATTATAATCGGTTTCCCTCAATACCTCATACTCAAGGATGCCCCTTCCTTCGGGACAAAACGCTTAACGTAGCTTAATGGACTAATACAGTGATATGAAAGACCAAACTCGCACCTAATTGGGGATGTAGGCTGTAGGCTACTATATAGGCTACAGGCAAGCAGATGGACTCAGAATATGAATTTAACACGCAAAGTTTCATGCTGAGCGTTTTGTGATATACTGGCATAAAATCAACTCTTGATCAATTAATACTAACACTTTCTCTTCTATTCTCTCTCTCTCTCTCTCTCTCTCTCTCTCTCTCTCTCTCTCTCTCTCTATATATATATATATATATATATATATATATAGTATGCTTACGTGTACTGCATTAGCTTAAACTGGGAAGAGTCATAGCACTTGCATATTGTTGTCCTCCTATTGTTAGTTTAACTGTAAATCGCTTTGGATAAAAGCGTCTGCTAAATGACTAAATGTAAAATTGGCTTGACATTGGACATTTAGAGACCGTCTCTAAAGTTGCATACAACATTGGCATTTATACACGTTTCTAACTTCAATAGCAAACTTCAATTTATTTGAATAAATATCAAAAATCCAAAGGGTGCACATTATGCCTGACACTACATGAACACTTTACAGTTGGACTGTAAGTCGTTCTATTCAAATGCTATCGAAGTTAGTATACACTTTAGAGACGGTCCCTAAATGTGCGAATGTCCAACGTCAAGACAACTTTATGCCAGTCTATCACTGGGAAACGCTCAGCATTAAGCTTTACGCGTTATTCTGAGTCCATCTGCTTGCCTGCGAGTTTGGTCTTTTATATCACTGTAAAATTAGTCCATTAAGCTACGTTAAGCGATTTATATGTCCAGCAGGGGAATCCTGAAGTATTGAGGGAAACCCTATGCAGCACATCACCACAATATAAAGTTAAGGCAACTAAACAACCAAGAGAAATATGTCAACCTCAAAAATTTAACATTGGATCTGTACATCTGCATCGGGGAATAACATTATAATATCGTTCACGGTAGAGAAAGATGCATGTAGGCAACACAGGAAAAATAACCGTGAAGACACTGCATTTAACATAAAACAGCCGTCATAATAATCACAAATACACTTGCATTGCTGTAAATGAGTTTTATGAATGAATGGCTTGCTTTAACTGTTACTCTGGTCTTCGTCAACAACACGCGCTTGCACCCCCTGCTGGTGAGGTCGACTAACAGCAGATGGAGAGTATGCTCGGCAATCTACTGCTTTTCCTGCAGTTCCTGGATGTCAACGTAGTATTTTCTGTCGAATTTGAACCACTGAATTTGTGGAAGCGAATTTTCAAAGCGAAATAAAATGGATCGAAAATTGCCTGTTGAATAATATAGGTTGTATTTTTAAACAGTTTGAATATTTTGGAAGTGAAATATGAAAGGTGAATATGGATTATTGAATTTTTAATAATGAAAATGTGTTCGAAATGTTTTTAATTGAAATATTCACAGCTTAAATATTCAACCATGTTGAATTTCAGCCCATAAAAATGCAAGCCCTAAAAATACAATGCATTAAAATGCAAACATGGTTAATGCAATGCCTATTTTTTTTCAAGTAGTGCAATTCAACAGGCTTTTTTGTTTCAAAAACATGTGGCATTATTTTACTTCCATAACTCAGGCTCAGCCGCCTTACACCTAATTTTTCAAATAACATGATTTAAATGTTGATGAGTGTACTGAGAATAACTCTTTCATCTTCCCATCTCTGTACTAGTCTTTCCGTGTTGTTTTGATTGATATATATATATTTCAATCTTTCTGACAAACAACAAAAGATAATGTAAATTACAGTATGTAAAATGTTTTATTTTAGTGTACAGTGTTTATTATAAGGGGGTGGAATCCGCAGCTCAGTACTCACTACTCATGAGTACATTTAAATAAGCTACTTTTTTACTGTTTTTTTTTTGGACAGGTACTTTTTACTCTACTCACACTACATTTTTTGGAATGTAATTGTACTTTTACTTGAGTATATTTTTTTCAGTACTCTTTCCACCACTGGCTCTTATACAACCCCTCCAACCCACCCACGTATCCACAAACACCGATTTCCCTTTACTGGTGGAGGACGTCAGGCCCTAACAAACAGCGCATGGGTGGTCACAACATGGCATATTGATTTATTCTTCCTCTTCAGCATTCAGTTAGATGGTATCTTTTGCCTCCCTCCCTCTTTCTCTGTCTCATCCTCTCTCTTTCACCCCTAGCATCACCTCTATCGTATGCAGCGTGTGAGAAGCATAGTTGAAAATCTGGGATTGAGCTGAGACAGTCAAAACAATACCAGCCGGCCAAACTCTCGTAATCTCACTCCATGGCAGATGGCACAGTGTAACCTATGGCCTTGACAGATTGCTGTATCTCTTCACCCTTCCAGAGCAATCTCTCGGTCCAACTGAGAGAGGAAGGGAGAGAGTGAGAGAGAGCTGTGTCGCTCCAAATAGTGGAAATTACAAATGCAGCATGATTTGCCAACTGGGGAATGAAGTGACTACAGGCAGGTTATATGTCTGCAACTCCATAAATGATGTTCGGATATAAAAAAGAGAAGGATGCAAAACTTGGGTCTATCAAAGGCAGGAATAATTCCAACAATGACACTCAAAACATGAGAAGGAAAACAAGTCCTGTTAGCAAGCTGGTAATTATAAACCAGCCCCACTGATGACTTGTCATCTATAATTCAGCGGTTAGAGGAAGAGACTAGCTTTAATTAGTGGCATAGCGCTGTAGCCTAACCTTCCAGCTCTTCTGTAACGATGGGATGCTTTCGGGCCAACATGACACCGTTGGCATTTCAGCTCCTCTGGGGAAAGACCAATTACGAACAATGACAGAGCTTTACATGGTTCAATTGAGATTTTATTTAATTGTCCAAAGTTTGAAGTATGAAGTTCTGGAAGGAAATGTGATTATGATGATGGAGATAATGATTGATTAAGAAGATGAAAACAACGCCTGCAACTATCTGAGAATTCCTAACATACTTCTAAACAAGCAGCCTGGTATATTTTCCCATTAAAAAAAAGTCCAACGCTTTCATGTTTTCGAGTTCTGATTCTGCACGAAAGTTCCCCATTCCCCACTTCTGTCACTATTCATTTATTTATTTTGGACTTTATGTCCTTGGAATTTAGATTAGATTGTTATTAACATAGTGGGGAAATCTGCAGAATCTGAAGGCTACATGCTCAATTCAAAAGCTTTCTGCCAGAACATCATTTGGAAAGGATCATATGAAGTTCATGTTTTTTTTTTCTCTAATGCTACATAAATCACACGTTTTGTGGGCCCTGGGAACAGCGGCCAATTAACCTAGATGTGCTGGCGCAGTTTTTGAAAGCGTTTCACATGAGACATGGACATTGATCAGACTTCAAGAGCTGCAAACGAGAAAAGGGGGTATTATCAGGACAGTAACATTAGCTGTACAAGTTCTTATTGCTAATTTAGCCCACACTCTCATTTCCCTGTTTTCCCATTTTGAGCAACAGAGACCATTACACTGCTGTGTGTGCATGAAAGTGAGAGTTGGACAGTGGGAGAAATCTTCTTCAAGCAGGTCAACATTTTTTCAACAACATTTATTCACTTATTTGCCAGCACTAAACTATAATTATAATGTACACAGCAAAGGTAAACAAGCTGTTGTTTCTACTTCAAAAAATAAATAAAAATGTATTGGTTCATATTGGTTATAAAAACATAGGCTTCAACACCAAGGTTTGGATAATGGATGGATGTACTTAAATCACATGTGTCAAACTTTGCTCTTGAAGGGCCACTGTCCTACAGAATGTAGCTCCAACCATCTCCAAAACACCTGCTGGAAATTTCTAGTGATCCTGAAGACATTGGTTAGCTGGTTCATGTGTGTTTATTTAGGGTTGGAACCAATCTCTGCAGTGGTCTTCCAGGAACCGAGTTTGACACCCCTTTATCAAAAGTTTGTTTACAGGCCCCAAAAATGAATTTGTAGCGTAACCGAATGGCCAAAACACATACAAGTTTTCCATTCTTAGTGTTGAATAAACGACCCCTTGAATTTTGTGTAAATGATCATTGTTAAAGGGATAGTTCACCCAAAAATGAAAATTCTGTCATCATTTACTCACCCTCAAGTTGTTCCAAACCTGTATGACTTTCTTTGTTCTGCTGAACACAAAGGAAGATATTTGGAAGAATGTTTGTAATCAACAGATCTCGGTCCCCATTGACTTCCATAGTAGGAAAAAATATATACTATGGTAGTCAATGGGGACCGAGATCTGTTTGGTTACAAACATTCTTCCAAATATCTTCCTTTGTGTTCAGCAGAACAAAGAAACTCATACAGGTTTGGAACAACCTGAGGGTGAGTAAACGATGATAGAATTTTCATTTTTGGGTGAACTATCCCTTTAAATCAGTTTTTTTTTGTTTTTTTGTTTTTTTTAAGCCACTGAAACTTAATTATTTTAAATTCATAGATGGCATTTTTATTTTTAACTGTACAAAGCAATTCAAAGTAGGCAAATAAAATAAAAATAAAAGAAATTCAAGGACTGTTTTCATTTCTTTTCTTTCTTTTATCTAATCTAATCTCTTTTATTTCCTTCTCCCTTTTTTAGCTTTAAGAGATCTATGATCTCTGTTTTTTTCGGATAAATATTAAAAGATATTTCTGGAACTGAAATGTTTAGAAATAGGGAGATGAACCCATTAGCATCTCTAAAGAGAACGTGTGCACCCTAATTAACAAAGTAATGACATAAAAAAGAAAGAAAAGAAGTTCATTTCCGCTACTCTGTCACAGAGGGCCTAATACACACATAATAAAGCTTTTTACATTCCTACTCTCCATTGTCACTCACTGTTTGAGGCTAATTGGATTTTGATAATGAGTCACATTACGTCAAGGGGACAGTTCCTGATTCCAGTTTATTTCAGTGCAAATGACTTGTCTATCTCAGGGATTTGTAATGGATTCCAGAGCTATATGCTAAAGAAAGAGGCTGTTTAAGCAAATTAGGAAAAAGGTAGGAGATGACCATATACAATTTTATTAACATTGCAATGCAATAGGGAAGTTTAATTAGAGTATTGTTGTGTTTAAAGGACAATTCAGTACAAGTTAAGCTCTATCAACAGCATTTGAGTAATTTTGATTACAACTGAAAATTACAAATATCTAACTTTTTCCAAACAAAAATTGCTATAACAGTAAAATTCTTAAAATGTGCCAAGCCATGAAAAATATTATGCATGTTGGCATAAGACTTATTAACTAACCAGTTTATTTCAAATTAAACTATAAGTAATTTTGCAACTACATATCAAATACCAGTCATTAGAGTAGGAGACTGTCTGGTTAATATTTGCTAAAACTTTATTTTGATGGTTCCCCAACAGACATTTTACTGACTATACTTTTTACTGCAAAGTATCTTTGCAATTACATGTCAACTTATTCTTCTAACCCTAAACAAATCTGTCTACTAATACTCTAATGAGAGGTAGTTGCAAATTAATGAGTTAGTTTACATATTGTTGCAAAGTTGTGCAAAAATGTTACCTTTAAAATTTGCAATTTACTATAAGGTTCCATTCGTTAACATTATTTAATGTATGAACTAACAATGAACAAAACGTTGTACAGTATTTATAAATCGTTGTTAATGTTAGTTAATAAAAATGCAGTCATTCATTGTTTGTTCATGTTAGTTCACAGTTCATTAACTAGTGTTTCCAAACACAACTTTTGATTTTAATAATGTATTAGAAAATGTTGACATTAACATTAATTTAGATTAATAAATGCTGTTCATTCTTAATTCATGTTAACTAATGAAACCTCATTGTAAAGTGTTACCCCCCTAAAAGTTGCATTTTGGAACATTAAAGGATTAGTTCACCCCAAAATGAAAATTTCCTAATAATTTACTCACCCCAATGCCATTCAAGATATCCATGTCTTTCTTTCCTCAGTGGGAGAGAAATTATGTTTTTTAAGGAAAACATTTCTGAATTTTTCTTCTAACAATGGACTTCATTGGTTACCATCGTTTTTAAGTCCAGATCAATGCAGTTTCAAAAGTCTTTGAAGTGTTTAAACGGGCTTTACGCGATCACAGCTGAAGAAGAGGTTGTTATCTAGCGAAACGATAGGTCATTTAAAAAAAAAAAAAAAAAATTAATTTATTGACTTTTTACCTCCAATAGTTCGGATTCAGCAGGGACAGGGAACTACGTCATCACGTTGAAAGGTCACGCCGGCGCCAATCTTCCCCTGTATTGAACCCAGAACATTTATTTAAGTGAAAAACAATACTGTAACAGAGAAACTTGTGGGTCAGCAAAGTTTTGAAGTGAAAACCTGCATATTTTATTTTATTTGCTGTGGAACTGTTATGCTGGCATAATCATTTATGCTGATTTATAAACTTCCAATAGAAGTTTGGTCGCGTTCATACTTGATTTTTTGTTAATCATGCATGTCACAACTGATTGTTGTTTAAACAGTCTTCTAGGTTTTATTAGAGAGATTAATTTACAAATCCTCCATCGAAAAACAGGACCTGATTGGGAGTGCACGCATCAGCAGAGTCATGATGGATGTGAGTGAGAGCCAAGCGCTAATCGATTTAAACTTCAGTCCTTTCATTCATACAGCACTCATTATCAGTCAGGCCATTCCCATAATGCATTACTCTTCAAGGATGATCTGGCAACGTCAGCAACATAAATCATACCTGGCTCTGTCTTTTCCAATCAACCGCTGCTGGTCTATTATCAACAGATCTGTCGTGAGAAGCGCAACACATAAAAACCAGCAAACGCAGGACTTTTTCAACATATTGACTGTACTTCCTGGAAGAAATTCAATGCAAATGTTAGTATAAACTGCAAATTGTTATGAAGGCTTTCCAAGGCTTTACAAGGGCCTGATCAAAGCTCAAATCCTGTGAACAAAGAGTTCATAAGTTCATATGCTGCTAATTAAGTCACTGATGGGGAATGCTTGTGGCAATGTTGCCTAAGTAAAATATAATCACATACAACACAGTTCAAAAGTTTGTGGTCAGTAAGATTTTTTTAAATGTTTTTGAAAGAAGTAAAACATTTTTACAATTTAAAATAGCTTTTCTATTATATTTGAAATTAAAATATAACACATTATTTGATAAATAGAAAAGTTCAAAAGAACAGCATTTGTTTTAAATAATTTAACAGTTATTTTTTTAATTAACATTTAATACATGCCTCAAAGCAGGTCATTCACTTGCTGCCACTAGCAAATGTTAATGTAAAAAAAAAAGGATGACAGCTCTGACAGAATGACAGAATTCACTGCAGTATATGTTACATGGTCCATGTTTACATTGCAGTATACTATTATGTTGTCCCATTGTGCATGGATGTTAAAGGAGAACTCCGGTCAATTTTAACATTGAGCTCATTTTTTTGTACATTTGGAGTGCTGTCAGTACAGAGAACAACGACAAAAATCGGTTAAAACTGCAGTCAGATTCACCCGCGTTCACTCCGAAGGAATCACTCACATGACCTGTGCACTTGTAATGACACATCAAGGATGTTAAGAGGCTAAAAGCAGGTTTAAAACCTGCCCCATTCAAGTCAACAGGGTGCAAATTTTAAAAAGAGGATAACACGTTGTAGGCAACACCGATTTTTGTCGTTGTTCTCTGTACTGACAGCACTCCAAATGTACAAAAAAATGAGCTCAATGTTAAAATTGACCAGAGTTCTCCTTTAATGAAATTCTGTGTTCAGATTAATCTAATTGTTTTCATATTATTTCATATTTTTAATATTGTATTACTGTAGAAATGTAACAAATTGTAGTTTTATTCAGTTTTGTATTATGTTAGGTTTTGAACTTAAGTTTAACATTTAACATGCAAATTGGTCTGTAGGTATGTAAGGTTTAAAAAAAAAAAAAAAATCATGTAGTTTGAAAGTAGTCATTGAAAGTATTTTGCACCAAAGCATTGAAGGTTCAGCCACAGTTTAGCCCACATAGTTTGTGCTCACTGTGTGAAGAGTTCTGAAAAAAGTTACATAAGTATTGAGAAATGGATTGGTAAAAACTAATTTATTTCCACCAACAGAAAAAAACGTACAGACCCAAAACTGTTGAACGATATTGTATAATAATGATTTGACTTTAAAATAATAATAATAAAAAAATAAATAAAAAAAAACAGGTGAGAAAAGCAGCTTGTTTATGGTTTCAAAAGGTGGGTAGCAATGGATAATGTTGGGTTTCACTGCAAGAGAATGCCTGGGGATGAAAGACTTCTCTAAGAGACACTGAAATGAAAGGTCTGAAAATTTGAGCCTCTGTCAGCTGGAGAGATTGAAGCCTATGAAGAATGACAGTAAGTGTGAGAGACTGTGAGTGAATGTGTGTCTGTGTTTGGCCAAGAATGAGAAGCCATTGCAGGGTGTCTTCCATCTTTTATGAGTTTCACCAGGTGAGGGAGCAGCCCAAAGGCTTGACCTCAGCACACACACTAACCTAACTTTTATCTGTTCCAGCTCCACACAAAGACACACACACAAACACACACGTGCACACACCTATAGCATAGTCTACATCAACTCAGTTTTAGCAGCTGCATCATCCCATCACTCACGGAAAGGGTGTGAATGTTCTCTCATCTTCAACAGACTGTAAAACTCTAAGCCATCACTCAGACTATTTTTGTATATAACACCCATTTTAATAACCCATACACAGAATATATCCTCCTTTCTCTTTCTGTCTCTAGCACTGCCAAGTTCTCACACTCCTCGACATCAACCGTGAGCAATATAAATAATACTCAAAGATCAGCACGCTCATTTCAAACTCAAATGCACGCAGCCTAAGAGCAAACTTAAAAATAGTCTGTACTTGTGATAATGAGGAGGCAAGGAAATCATCTGCACATGAAGGCGGAATATAAATCACGATACAATATTTTGCTGACACCTTCTCATCTCCACCAGGCTGTTCTGTTTATTTCCTGTGAAATCCAGCAAACTTAATTTGCCGGACGAGTTCAACCTGAACTAAGCTGCTCAGATTAATAAATGTATTTCCTATTTATCGCTTTGGTTTTCTCTGAAGCTGTTTACAGGGTAAGAATGATCTGCGAGCGCTTTTTAAAAGCACGTACATTAATCTTCTTAGCTGTGCATAAATCTATTATCTGGCCATCAACACTGTATGGACTGTGTCTGCATGAGTGTGCGTGTGCCTATCCTCTGCTACTTCCTCTGCTACTTCAATGCCACTTAATGACACTTTGCATTTTGTCACATAGTATGTCAGCATTTTGAAAGTTTTTGTTTATTTATTTATTTTTAACAGCCAGTATACAATAACTCTGATGCCATAGACAATTGTGTGCCTCTAGCTGGGATGTATACACACAAACAACAGATCTGATTCCAAATTCAGTCTGTGGCGCCCAGGGGACTGCTGCCATTTTTTTTTTTTTTTTTTTTTTTAAATGGAGGAATCAATTTGAATTCCTTTCAGCTTTTTGATTCACTTTGGTAATTGAAATTGCATGGTCCACAGACTGGTTTAATATTGTTCTTGAGTCCCCCTGCTTCCTGGCAGAGGCTTGCACATGTATGTGTGTGTGAGAAAGCAAAAGAGAAACAGCGAAAGAGAGAGATGTAATAGGCAGAATTCATTTTGACTTGATTAATATTAAACAAAATGGCTATGCTTATATATAGTACTTAATATAAATTTGTGATTTCTTTATTTGTACATGTAATCATCCACTTTTCAATTAAGAGCAGAATTACTTCATACTGCAAACTTCTTTCATATAAAACCACTTACATTTCAGTGAAAATATATAGAAGTGTAAGTTAGTGTTCAGAGCAGAAAGCTAATTTTAAAATTAATGTTATGGCAAACTGTGCTGACATGTCAGAATATGTTATAGACTAAAGAAATATGTATACAATTGTAGCATGGTGACTACTGAGCCTGAAGCAAGTGTACCAAAATGCATTAAGTGATGCATTAAGCTGGAAAGCTTTGGGGTCAGAAAGAAATTGGTTTACACTTCATTTCGATAGTCCATTTTAGACATTGTACCATAAGTAAGTTTGCAACTACATGCCAACTAAATCTCATTCATTTGCAACTGTCAACTACCTCTCATTAGAGTATTAGTAGACTGTTAGGTTAGGGTTAGTGTTAGAATACTGGTTTCACTTTATTTTGATGGTCCCTTTAACACATTTTGTTGACTATAAGTGCACCTACATGTCTACTAACTCTCATTAGAGTGTTAGTAGAGTATTAGTAGATTGGTAGGGTTAAGGTTTGAATAAGCTGACATATACTTGCAAAGTTACTTATAGTAAGCAGAATGTCTGTTGGGGGACCATAACAATAAACAGTTATCAGATATTAAGCAGACATTCTACTAATAATCTACTGAGAGTTAGTTGACATGTAGTTGCAAAGTTGCTTATAGTCAACAGAATGTTCAAAAGGGACCATCAAAATAATACTTGCAAAGTTACTTATAGTCAGTAGAGTGTCTGTTGAAGAGCATCAAAATAAAGTTTAACCCATAGTTAGTAGAATTTCTAAAGTGGACTATTGAAATACATTTTCTTGCAAAAATTATCACTTTTTTCAGCACAGATGCATTAAATTTGTATAATGTATAATGTTATAGAAGATTCCATTTTAAATTATGTTCATCGAAGAATCCTAAAAAAAAAAAAAAAACACTGCACAATCATTTTCAATAATAATATTAATAAGAAATGTTTCTTGAGCACCAAATCAGCATATTATTATGATTTCTGAAGGATAATGTGACACTGAAGACTGGAGTAATCGCTGCTGAAAATTCAGCTTTGCCATCACAAGAATATATATATATTTTTTTAAAGATATTATAACAGAAAACACATTTTTTTTTCACATAAATGCAACCTTGATGATTCTTTTTATTATGTTCAACACTACTGTTACTCTCTTTGCAACAGTTTAATGTTGTCTGCATGCTCTTTCTGCCTGTAGAAACTTCTCTTCTGAAGGTCAGAGAGTCACGCAGGGGTGCGTTTACCATAAGCATTGTTAGCCAACTATGGTCGCAAGTTACGTCTTTATCAGCATAGTTTAACGACTTGGTGTTTGCTGAAACCATAGTTCCAACGAACATTCACAAACAGCATCACAAAGCTGTGTGGTTGGAACGACAGCCCTCGAGCTTAGGTTAGAAGCATAGTTTCTTGTTTGCATATGGGACTTATGTGGACTTAATCCCTATCTTGAGCAAAACAAGAAAGCTGACACTCATTACAATCTATACATTTAATTTCTAATATATATATATACTATTAGACTATTAGTTTGTCAAGAGTTTTGCGTACATGCTCTAGTACTTAAGAAAGAGCCTATGATTGAATTTGGAAATAAAGCAAAAAACGTCATTGTACTGGAAACGCACCACAGCTCAGCTGTCAGCCATGACAGGCAAACAGTCCCATGATGAAGTTGTGCAAAGGGGCAGAAAACTCATTCAAAATGCCAACAAATCAGTCTACTGCATCTTTTGGGGGGTGAAAGACCATTTTTTCTTCTCTGTAAGGGCCAATTTCCAAACCATTGAGATTTTTCACAGTAGTCTATGACCTATGCCTGACATTTCAGGAGAGTAACACTTACTGACGTGCACCATAAACCGTGTCTTCATAGTCCTATTCATCCAGTGTTGGACACATAGTGGAGGCTGTTATGCTTTTGAAATGGTGTTTGGTTACAAATGAAGGGAGGCGGTGAAGGCCTGCCATTGTGACTTGTATGGATGGCAACATAGTGTTGAAATACAGCTCCATCTAAAGAGAAATTGCCTTCATAAAAGAACATAGCTCAGCATTTTAAATGGTTTACGTGAGGGATATAGTGTTATTTATGCCTTGGCATTTTGATGGAGATGCCATTTGTAACATTATTCGATTCATCCTTTTAGCCAACTTTCTTTAAAACAGCTTTTTGTGTGTTCATGTTGTAAAATTGCGAGTTGTTTTCAAGGAAGGAGGAACATAACTATCCCACCTTGACAGAGATGTTTAGGTTCACAATGTACCTAATTTTCTTCAAATCCTGTATTTTGGTATTTTCCACCACTGTGGCATTTACATTCAGGCCCAGTACTCATTTAGACAGGTTCACAAACCTACACAGCAGACGCTATCCTTGGTGCTGAACAGACATGGATGAAACAAGTTTTAAACAAAGAAAGCCTCATTGCACAAAATATATAACGGCAGCCCTATTTGCATGCATTCACTCTTAAACCTCAGTCCATTTCATAAATGCCAAACAAACATCCAGGATCCAAAAACATCTCTCTATACTTTATGTGCTAAGCAGAACAAGGAGAGTAATTGCAGGGCATCTTACCTTTTGCGTTTTCTGCTTAGTGTTTCATTTAATTTTTATGGATTAAATTTTAATGGTTTAATACAATTTTACCATTCGCAAATCATGTCAAATCAACTGAATTCATAAAAATAATTTAATTTGTCTGAATTCTGTGTTTTTCGATTTAATTATGTATCATCAAGAAAATGGTGGTAATCAAATTATTCATAAAATGTCATAAAAATCGTTAAAAAATATTTAAATAAGAATATATCAACTGCTTTTCAACAAATATTTTTTTTATTTAACCCTTAAAGACCTAGAACATTTTTGGGGCGCCTGACTCACCTGTACTTTTCTTTGTTTTTCTAACCCATTCTAGCAGCAAGCATCAAGTGCCATATATCATTTTAAACAGGAGAACCTAAAGTTTCCAGCTAGCTCATTTAAAGTCCCAGTTTTACATTTCTTTTGTCAGAGAATTTATGAAATTAACAGGATTTTAAGAAAAACGGCAGCAAAAAATGTGGTGTTTTCAGTGTGAACTCAAACAGAACTTCCTGAAGTTTTCTTTTTTTCTTTTAGAAAGTTAGACTTGGTTGTTTTAGACTTCCAGATGAAATTTTGTCTACATGTAACAATCCCTCAGCAAGTTATAGCCATATTATAATATTATTCTAGGCGTTTTTGAGTAAAAACAGGTGTATTACATTTACTGACAATGTAGATGTGTCCAAATAAGTTCAGGAAGTAAAGTAAATAGAAAAGTTGTTATATTACAACAGAACACTGAAGCAAACATTTTTCTTCAGAAAATTATATTATAATTTGAACATGAACAACAAATGCAAACAATATAACAAGTAGTGACAACTGTGCAATATAAATACTAACAATACAATATACAGAGTGTAAATGAACAAATGGTTCAAATAATCTTCACAAACTAAATACAAAAAGAAATAAACAGTGCAAATGAAGAAATGGTTCATTGAGGGTAACATACTGAGTGCTAATGAACAAATAGTGAAAATAATCTTCACAAACTAAATACAAATAGATAAATAAACAGTGCAAATGATTCAAACAATCTTCTGAATCGGAAGGTTCCACCAGGTCTAACGACTCGTTTAAAAAAATCAATTCTAACACATCCTCCGATTTGTACTTCTGTTTTTTTTTTACATACTCATGCTCTTTCATGTTTTATGCTCTTTCATGTTTTGCGCTCTTTCGTGTTTTGCGCTATGGTCAAAAACTTTGCATCCGTTAGTTTTCATGCGTAGTTTTCAATGCATTGCATTTGTTAAAAATGTATAAAGAAACATGATTGGTTGTTAAAATCACCAATCACTATGTTTGTTGGTTGAGTTGATGACCGTTTGGACGAATCTGGGCATGGGGGTGGGACTAAGCATCAACAATCGTTCCTGTTTGGCTCAGAGAAAGAAACCACATGTGTTTAATTGACGAATCACTGCTGCAGATTTTGATGACGCAATCACCGGCACTACGCAGCCTATGAATGACCAATAGAGACAACCGTGATAACACGGGAAAGCTGTGAATCTCATCTTTACGGTGCATTTTAAAGCATACAGATTGGATTAGCGACTCATTTAAGAACGATTTGACAACATTTTAGAACGATAGTTATTTTATGCCGCGGGCGGCCGTATCGGTCTTTAAGGGTTAACAACAAATTAAATTTGTTGTCAAAGTGCTGCACAACAGAGTTTTACTGTATAAATTGAAACATGAATGAACAAATCTGTTGATTGTGTGATAATCCTTAAAATAATGTTTTAATAAGGTATTATTGTTATTATTATTAATTTTATAAATACATTTTACTATACAATAGTATGCAAATAAATTTTTTGGTCATAATTTCTTCAGTTAAACCAGACTTTTATTTTGGTGGTTTGTAGTGAAGATTTTCGAGTTTTGGTTGGTTTTATTAAATGAAATGGTGAAATGCTGATAAAAGTAACTTTCAGAGCTCTGGAGATGACTTTCATACGCAGTGTCCTCATATCCTAACATAAAAAGGAATCTTAAAAGTATTAACAAATTACTATTAGCAGACCATCAATAATTTCAGACGAGTCTTTCAGCAGCAATATAATGGATATGTTAATATTACTTGATAGTAATATAGCCTATCAAAGTCTATATGAAACATGCATGTATATTGTGTTAATAAAAAAAATGTTCCGTCATAAACAGTGATGGAAGTGCTTTTCTTCATTTTGACAGATAAATGTTGCAGTTATATAAAACACTTCTGGTGGATTGATTGTGAAAAAGGGGAGACGACTACATTTTAAAGCACCACTTCAAACCGGAAGTGCCACCCATGATTTAAAATAATTGTTAAAAAAAAAATATGGATAATGAGACAACAGACTCTGAAAGAGCAGTGAGCATGCTTGACTATGTGTAATAGACAAAACCGCTCATTCGCTTTGAGACATGCAGAGCACGCAGACTTCATATTTACATAACAGTCTTTTTGTGGGTTAATAATCTCAGACACTGGTCCATACCATGATTGCAGCCCTAGTTTTGATCTATCATTCAAAACTTGACAAATTCTGTGACATTCCTAGTTATTATGGATTGCGCGATTCCATTAGCATTTTCCACATCACAGAAGTCTTATAGAACATGCTAAGTCAACAGGTTTAAGAAGGTAAGTTTAATTGGCAGACCAATGTTATTCACAGTTTGTATGAAGCGCACACATTTTCTCTCTATCTCACAGTTTTGGCAAGGTCTGCTGTAATGAAGGCCCTTGGTTCCATATGTGTTTGATCACATATGGAGTACAAGAAAGCAGCATATGTGGGAGAAATGTAATTACTGCCCACCGCAATAGTGACCTGACATAGTATCAATATTAGTCAGCTGCACTCCTGCCAAACCCATAAAATGGGCCAGTGTTGAATTATTGCCCATCAATAATGTTTTTAATGACCGTTTCAGGTGCATAATTAGGTGTAATACTAGTATAATTTCATGGATGTTTTGCATGTGAACTATATATTATTGGCTTTTCTGTAATCTAAACTTCTGTCACCTACACAAACAATGGCTGTGCTATAAATTGTGCATATTACTTTTTCACTAATTGATGTGTTCAAACAGAGAACATTTTTAATGATATTCACAAAAATGTAATTTTCACGCATGGCTCCATAACAGAGCGAGATATGTATTGAATATTGAAGGCTATTATCTTTTTCCTTCCGGAAATATAAAGTCTTTGAACTTGCATTTTATTTTATATCTCTTAGAATTCCGCAGGGTCATCACTGGATTCAAACTGATTTGTTTAAATGTGCCACAGGCAAAAGATTTGACTAATTAGGCATGTGCTTGGACGTCTCTTAGAATGTGACATTTGAAGCTGCTGAGAAGTGCTGGAAATGTAAAAAAGTACAAAGCAGCAGCAGGATTGGAGGTCAACTCTGTCTTCACTCTTAAAATGTTCCTCTTTGAAGCTACAAACATGCTTTTATGGGTATTTATTCTTTATTACTCTGATAGAGGAGGCTGTACTTTAACCATGCATGATTCTAATGTGAAAACATGTTTGACGTTAATGATATAACTAGCGTTTGTAAAGATTTAAACCCTTTCCCACATTCATAAGTGTCTAATAGTTTCCAAACATTATAACATTCTGTGGCACAATATATTCAAGGAATATTTTGAAAGTGGCCATAATTCTTGTATAGTTTCTATTGCTACGTTTAGTGGATTTTTGCATGTATCCCATGAGGGGGAAAAACAACAACAACAACTCTTTATTCGAAAAACGGTTACAACATCTCCCGCATCACAGAGCGATGCGTTGAGTTTCTGCTATTACCTAGTTGGATTTGGCCCAAGAGGCCACTTCTGCAAAAACATAGAGAACACATCAAACTAATTCTGACATCAGTTAGTCTGCCTGGAGCTATATTCAACAAACAATTGAAACAAGAGATTAATAAATCAGATACCAACACCCTGGCATATGTTCAATTATTTCATATGAAAGTGAATCTACTTGCTATCTCACATCAGAATGTTCACAAAGCTTAATGACTGAACTAATCATAGAACTTGACTGTGTTCCCTATAAAAATTATGCCATGTTATGACCAGGAGTGCAATACTGTTTATTTGTGTCCATGTGATTTGTGTGGAGTAGAGATCTGATGCTGATAAAGCAGGACTGCTATCTCTTGTCATCGGTCTCAGGAAGAAACATATCATACCTCTCTCTCTCTCTCTCTCTCTCTCTTTTTCTAACATATCTAATTATAACTGTCAGATATTCCCAAGCAGCCCCTCACAGGACTTGTCAAAGTTATTCGTCCTTGATTATTTCTCCTTGATCCTTCTGTTCTTCACTTTTGTGCTGAGAAAATATTACGGTTACATCTAAAAGTGCACATTCTGTGATGCACTTCTATGGCGCCATTTAAAATTTGAGTGAAAATGAAAATTCAGATATAGTTTTACAAAATAAGCTTGGTTTTGATGCTATTTGTTTAGAAATCCATCACCGAGTCCATGTGTGCAGTTTCTGCTCTAGGTGTCTGTGTCAATATTATCATTTATTAAGGCAGTAGATTTGCATTACCAAACTTTCCAGTCTGACTATCAACTTATTCAGCCGAAGAACTACGGTAGAAAAGAAGGGGTTGCCTGTTCACCCTGTGGAGTTTGCTTTTATAAATGTGACATCTCTGTATAATCTGAAAGTTTGACATAACTTTGAAAAAGCAGAATCTTAGCAAAGCCAAGTGTGTTTAGGTCTGTTTATTTGTTTCTAAACAAATTCTAAACTCACTGAACTGAAGATTTGACACCTTAATCTCCAATGTGTTTGCAAACATAACTTTTCTTCATCCTGGAAACATTTGTTTCCTGGCAGATTGATCAAAAGCTCTGTACCCTGACCACTGCATTGGCGGTTTCACACAACTCTTGCCTGGTGTTTTTGTGGGCAGCAGACATTCAGCGATAGTATGTGAGCTGTGTGTGGCTGTGCTTACTGAGGCTTGACTAATAAGGTAGTGACCTTAAGGCCACTGTTGACCTCAATGATGTACTTTAAAGATTATCTCTCAAGAGAGTGCAGGGTGTATGCTGCTTTCATACGTTTCTTGGGACAGAGTTTTTACTCAAAGCACTGAGAAACTATTATATTTATATCAGTTGTAAAACATTACCATTCAAATGTTTGTAGTCAGTACGATGTTTTTAAAGGTAATTTTTGGCCCTCTAGCGGCTAGAAAACAAAACTGCATGCGTCTTGTGGAATAAACATTGTTTTGGTTGTGCTTCGGTTCTGCGTGACTGTGCGGATGAATATGGTTATCCTACTGCTCATAAAACATTCGCTACTAGGCTTATACTATAGTATAGAGTTTAGATGGAAATGATCTCAAGCTGACTAGCTGAAGACGTTACTGTAGCTATACCCATTAACAGACATGGTACTTCCTTGAAAATAAATTCCAGCACATGCAACGCTACGACAACCATAATGAAATTACCCTTCACAATAGATGAGCTTTATAATGAAGTTCCTAAACGCAAGTTAGGGAGGAGTGAGCCCATCTAATCTTTCAATCAACAGCCTGAGTATATAAGCAGCCGCTTACCTCTCTCTTGCATCAGCTGTTCCAGTATCCCTCCACCTCCCCAAACTCCACCTTCATCTCAGGTACCTTGCCCTTTAATTATCATATCCTACTTTTAGCCACTGGGGGGGGTATATCAAAGCTCGAGTTGAAGCTGCTTCATCGAGCCCCTCTTCAGTGGACAGCAAGCCAAATAAGTTTAACCTAATTTCTTAAAGATTTTATGGGCAAACAAACTCGTTAAATGCGAGCTGCATATGGCAATATATCTGTTAAATAAAATACCTTACTCACCTATTACCATAAAATCGCCATCTCTATGTTGCTTTTACAACATTTCAAATCCCTCACATCTCCAAAAAGCCAAGCCTATGTTGATTCTTGTTTTATTACGATCTCTGTTGCGTTCTCTTTTTGCCAGCAGACTCTCCTCTGTTAGGCATTTGTTTTAAAACGGGTGATCCGCCAGAGGTTCGAGATTTAGCTTGCTCCATGTCAACCTTGCTTGCTCGTTGTGACAACTAACCTATGCCACTCCCACACAGTATATGCGCCAAAGTAGCCAAAGAAACTTTTCTTTATTTACGGATATGACGAGACATGCACGGTCTACTGATGTATGTGCGCAATTACCCGCAAAATCGCGGACCCCATGACTTTGTCCGCAATGCTGTTGGACCCCATGACTTTGTATCATTATATGGACAAAACCAGTTATCTGTAACAGTAAATATCTTCTTATGAGAGCAGAAACAAATCAAAAGTGACAACGAGTTGTGAGTAAGATGTGCAATATGCAAAATCCAGGTATCACTATGCATGAAACATCGAAAACAGAGAAAAGTTTTTGTATTTGCATGAAAAACGTTTTTTACTCCTGGTCCATATACAGCCAACAGCAAAGTTCCTCTGTCACCCACACACACATGTCTTTAGTGACGCCAACAAGTGAACCAGACTCTCATCGTCTGTCTCATTCTCTTTCTCTCCCCACTTTAGGCTGCAAGATGCATGTGAGAAAGAGAAAAAGACAGTGACACTTTAAGACACTTGTGCCAGGCTGTTGGCTGTGGTGCGATGTATGTGTGTGTGCTCTTGTGTGCCAATAACGGCCCATGCTTTAGGCTGCAGGAAGATAGTGTGGATGAGGGTCCAGCCGTGGTGCAAGATTACTCTCGGAGCCAACTGTAAGAGCGAAGGCGTGATCTGAACAGCAGGGAAAACCCCAGGGTACTCACACTATTCACCCAGCCAACTGATAGACGCCCAGGGACACACACAGAGACACAAACAATAGACAGAGAAACAAAACATACAGATCACAGAAAACTAAATTTAACACATTTAAAAGCACCGTTATCACCCTATTCAACAACTCACTTGTCTTTTTCCTCTTTTCTATGAGATCAATTCTGCTTCCAACTCTTCTACAAGACCAGAATTGAGTCCGTCAGTGAAATAAAGACCTTTACTACAGACACCCCTACATCTTGGGTCTCTTTCTTCACCAGTTATTCCAGTTTAAAAGTCATTCCCCATTCCTGGAAATGCCACGGCCTTTCCATATGTGAAATGTCAGTCAGGAGCAGATATAGTTAAGTTTCACATTGTTATAGTGATGTTCGTTTACACTGCAACAATTATTTTCCATTACAAAAACCTAAACGTTCCTAAATCAAGATACATTAACTTTAGATACAAACATAAATAAGATATTAAGTTATGGGTAAGGTTAGGATTAGGGATACATGTTCAGACAGAAATGCTATTCCAGACTGTTTCCAATGACTGGAAGAAATTTTAAACACTGACTGTGAACACCGACTGAATACAACTGTCTCTGTCTCGGCGCATTTGAGCATGATCAGTCGTAAGTATCAAATTATATTTGTATATTTATAAATACAAAGTATTTCAATTACGTTTATTTATCTTACCCCATTGTCAGATATTTTTAATTATTAAAAAAAGACTTGATATCTCATGTCATTTTATGTACTATAACTTGATTTAAGAATGTTTTGATATTTGTACAGAAAATTAAGACAAAATACTAAATACATTTTTTTGCAGTGTAATTTGCCACTACTTGCAGAGTGGAAAGTAGCACACAGAATGGGCTGCGGACAGCTTGCTGCATATGGCAGCGTTATGAAACCTGATGGCTGTCTACAGAAGGCATACTGATACGACCTGAACATACAAGGTATGACTCATATGAATGTATGTTGATGTGTAATGTTGAGTTAATGAATAAGCACTTGTGGCATAGTGTCCGGATTGCATGTAAACATGTCAGGGTTTCTAACTGTCAGAGAATTCAGATGTAACATGCAGTCATGTCTGTATGCTAACGCGTGTGTGTGCATGTTAATTCGGTATGAGTAACTTGTATTGTTGATGATCATATTAGATTCGACTGACAGGGTGAGTGTGTGTTTGTGCACATGCAACAACCTGACATATCAAATACTCGGTGTGGGCTCAGAAGCATAGACAGCCCCGTAGCTCGTTCAGGTTGAGACTGAAGGAATGTGGGGGATGTTGGTGACGAAAAGCTCAGCCGAAGGCGCCTACCTCTGTGTCATGTCACAGAGTTGGGGGAGAGAGAGAAAGGGGAGGCAATGGAGCCTGACAGTCTCATATCTCATCAGGACTCCTCAGGATGTGTACTACCGACATGGCCTTTTTTGAGTTCTGTTGTCCTTCTCACATTGTTCACTCTTGTTTTTTTTGTTGTTTTTTTAAACACTATTACACTCAACACTATTACCTGAGTTTAGACACATTTACATGTTTAGGGTAGAAAAAGGCCTTTCAAAATTCAAGCATTTAATAGGCTCTAGGCTTACCTCTATTTCTATTCACTGCATTCTTTTACGCTATACCGTTTTAAAGTTTAAGGTCAGAAGGTGATATATATATATATAGGCTATATATAAAATCATACGAGTAGCAGCTGTATATCAGCACGGCTACGAGTGTGATATTGCGTTTATATAACAGTTCGACGGCACACATGAGTAAATAAATAAGAAACAACAACAGAGTGTCTTTAAAAACCTTATTTTTTGCAGAACTACTTCCGTTATGGATTCAAATCTCAAGCTGACAGTTTAACAGTTGAGCCCAAGCCTCCGTTACTAATTCGAAAACGTCACTTTAGAATAGTAACGAAGGAACGTTGAGTCGCTTCATTAAAGCTTGTTGTATTATACAGGATTATGGTATTTAGGCGAGAGAGATAGACTAAACGAGTGTATTACCTGCATCTGATATAGCATTCATTCTTCAGGTCGATGTCCATTATATTATATCCAAAACCAGTTTAAATGTCTACTGAGTAAAGCGATATGTCCGTCTTTGTCCTTCCCATGACAGCTCCCAGATAGTTATCATGTAGAGTGAATTCGCAGGTCAGAGTTCACCAGACTTGAACTGTGGAATGCAGTAAAATGTGAAACTTTTTGCAAGAGCTAACATTTCCAATCCCCCACATTCAAATGTAAATGAATGGAAGTCAATGGAATAAAAAGTGAAGTGTGACCGCCCCTTTAGTCTGCAGTTAGGACTTGACATTAACACCCGCCAACCCACCAAATGCGGGTGGATTTCAGCAGTGGCATGTAACGCAGTCATTCATACTAGCCACTTTGTCGAGTTGAATAGTTGAATTGACTATATAATATATAAATGTTTCAATTGTAGTCTGAAATAATAAATAGAGTGCAATATAAATAAGTGCAATGTAGTGTTGTCAAAAATATACATTTTACGATACATATTGGTGATGATGAGATTTACCGGTCCATGATCTTATCTAGGCCTACACATACCACAGCTAACTGAAATTGACATGGTAATTAAACAATTAGCTAGCTAGCACTTATTTTTTTGTTACCACATGTGACATGAGAATAGTCAAACAGTATAGATGATTCACAAAATCTCAAATTCGCAAGAAATGTGCAGGATTGACCAAAATGTTACTGTTCTCAGCAAAAATATGAGCCTATGAGTTTCATAATTTGTAGAATAGGATCTGTTCACCCGCAATGAAGAATTTAAAAAGGTGTAACTGGTATGTAAAAAAGTAAATACAAATCCATAACGTCTCACCCAATTCCCCAAACATCCTATTTTCAGGTCAAAATTAAGCTCTACACTCAATACCATTCACTCTTTCTGAAAAACCAAACTTTGCCCTCAGACATCACACATAAGCCCTCACAAACGCACACTATAACATAGTCTTACACACTGGTGCAATAAATTCAATAGAACATTTCCAAAACTGGTAAGTTATGTTGCTTGTGGTGGGGCAGACGTCTTAAGCTGTGAAACTTGCAGGAAGTTTTAATGGTACAAAGACCTCTTATATACCAAAAGATCAAGGCAAATTTGGTTTCTCTTGTCATGACCCCTTTAAATGAAATATAGCCTAAATATAAAATTATGAAACTTACAGTAATTTTCCCCTTAACCAAAATCGATTTTCTCTTGAACAAGTAATAGATTAATAAGATTAAAGATTGCCTGTTTGATATACCCTACATTATACACTGAACAAAATTATAAACACAATACTTTTGTTTTTGCCCCCATTTTTCATGAGCTGAACTCAAAGATCTAAGACTTTTTCTATGTACACAAAAGGCCTATTTCTCTCAAATATTGTTCACAAATCTGTCTAAATCTGTGTTAGTGAGCTCTTCTCCTTTGCCGAGATAATCCATCCACCTCACAGGTGTGGCATTTCAAGATGCTAATTAGACAGTACGATTATTGCACAGGTGTGCCTTAGGCTGGCCACAATAAAAGGCCACTCTAGAATGAGCAGTTTTACTGTATTGGGGGGTCCGGGGGGTCCGGGGGAGTCACCCCCACCCCATCTTTTTAGCTTCCAGGAATTGTGTACAGATCCTTGCAACATGGGGCTGTGCATTATCATGCTGCAACATGAGCTGATGGTCGTGGATGAATGGCACAACAATGGGCCTCAGGATCTCGTCACGGTATCAATAAAATGCTCCTGTGTTCGTTGTCCACAACATACGCCTGAAGTGGGAGAGAGGCCGCACTATGCTTAAATATATTTTTATTTTTATTTGCACAGACGCGTTTCGGCGCGTGCCTTCTTCAGTGTGCACGCCGGGGTACTTCAGTGTGTACGCCTGCCCATACCATAACCCCACCGCCACCATGGGCCACTCGATCCACAACGTTGACTTCAGCGAACCGCTCACCCACACGTCGCATGCTGTCTGCCATCTGCCCTGTACAGTGAAAACCGGGATTCTTCTGTGAAGAGAATACCTCTCCAAAGTGCCAGACGCCATTGAATGTGAGCATTTGCCCACTCAAGTCGGTTACGACGACGAACTGCAGTCAGGTCAAGACCCGATGAGGACGACGAGCATGCAGATGAGCTTCCCTGAGATGGTTTCTGATAGTTTGTGCAGAAATTCTTTGGTTATACAAACCGATTGTTGCAGCAGCTGTCTCAGACGTTCTTGGAGGTGAAGATGCTGGATGTGGAGGTCCTGGGCTGGTGTGGTTACACGTGGTCTGTGGTTGTGAGGCCGGTTGGATTTACTGCCAAATTCTCTGCTACGCCTTTGGAGACAGCTTATGGTAGAGAAATGAACATTCAATTCACGGGCAACAGCTCTGGTGGACATTCCTGCAGTCAGCATGAATGAATGTGTTTGGGATGCTCTGAATCAGCGTATACGACAGCGTGTTCCAGGTCCTGGAACAGATTGTAAAATATATATATTTTAGTCACATACAGTATTTGAGGTCTAAATAATTACATGCTTGCCTAAAAAACTCTTAAACCAAAATTTTGTGACACAACAACAGTAGTATTTTTATAAAAAAGATGGTAGATTTGCTGGATCGCCATGACAGTCGCCAAGCATAGTGATACGAATGGTGAAACGGCTAGAGTGCTGTAACTGGGTAAATATCGCACGGCTGGAAAAGGCTCTCAGCCAATCAGATTTGAGAACCAGAAAGCACTGTTGTATATAATTCAGCAAGGACACTAAAATTTACATTTACATTTTACATTTATGCATTTAGCTGACGCTTTTATCCAAAGCGACTTACAATTGCTATATATGTCAGAGGTCGCACGCCTCTGGAACAACTAGGGGTTAAGTGTCTTGCTCAGGGACACATTGGTGTCTCACAGTGGATTCGAACCCGGGTCTCTCACACCAAAGGCATGTGTCTTATCCATTGCGCCACACCACCCCTAAAATTTAGACATTGTTACAAAATATTTCTAATTCAGTAAATGCCGTTCTTATAAACTTTCCAAAGAAGAATCCTACAAAGCATTATCACGGTTTTCACAAAAATATTAAGCAGCACAGCTGTTTTCAACATTGATAATAATAAGAAATGATTCTTCAGCACCAATTCAACATATTAGATTTCTGAAAGAGCATGTGACACTGAAGACTGGAGTAATGATGCTGAAAATTCAGCTTTTCACAATACATTTCATTAGTTTAATTGTAATAATATTTCACAATAATACTGTTTTAGAGTATTTTGACTGTATTGTTATCTAATGTAATGCAGTATGTAATTTTTGAATAATGGCTGTTGAGTTAACTTGAGTTTATGGTTTATGAATCATTTTAACTATAGACATAACTGTGGTCTTCTTTTAGAAAAGACACTTTAGAATTTGTTGTCCCTAAAATATCAAAGTCATAAAACAATTTTAGTCTGAAAACTGCCTTTCTAGAAATGATCATTTCATTTGTACAGATTTTTTCTTCTTCTTTTTTTTTTGTTCCTCATGTGACACTGTCTTTGTTGAGGCCTGAAAACAATGCTAAAACTCTATGAAACATCTTCCAAGACTGTCGTATGAATTATTTTAGAAGAGATTTCTGAAGGACAACTGAAATCCACTCATTTACTCTAAGCAAACATTCAGTGTATTTTGATATGCTGCACAGCTCATATTCCAAATGTTAATTATATAGATGCTCACACTAACAAATCTTATTAAAAATGATTACACAATCATTTTTGTTTCTTTTTTTATTATTTTTCAAAGGGTCAGATGTCGCTTTTGAAATGCAGGCTTCTGAAACTGGAGAAGAGGTCAAACATGAAATTCTTTCCATCATTCTGAACATCTCTAGTCAAGAAGAGGATGTTTCATGAAGTTAATTTTTCAGCTATCATTGATTATCTCAGACTATGAGGGCGAATTAGACATTTGATTGACAAATAATCAATCACTGTCTGACGTCTGCATTTATCTTCCGTCCATGGGGGACAGTTTTTTTCCCCTTCAAGATGGCATATCGTTTTAAAGGAAGGAGAGTGACTTTCATCCTTCATTGCTTATCACACTAAGATCTTGACCTACCCACCCCTCTTTCTCTCCTCAGCCCTCTGCCTTTCTTACTTAATTTGTGAGAGAGCCATGAAATTTAAAGTCAATGATTACTTTGTTACTGAATAGTAGTGATTCCCAAACAGAGCTACCCCAGAGTACCTAAGCAAGTCCCTGGTTGTACTTTGACTTGTCAACCCATAACAACAGAAATTATAACTTTGAATCTTTAATTTTTTTTTTTTTTTTTTTTTATAACAAACATAACAAATTCTGCATTAAACATATGTATTATTATTATTATTATTATTATTATTATGTATTGTAATTAAGGGCATAACACATTTAGTGTTAAGTCAATAAAAATATAAATAATATGTGTAATGTAAACACACAATTGTTTTCAACAACAGTAATAATCAATGTTCTAAAACATTAACAAATCTCACTGACCCAAAACTTTTGAACAGTGGCATTATGTATATAATGTTTATATTACAAAATATATAATATGCCTTGCCAAAGTATTCGTACCCCTTAATTTTTTTTTATTTTAATTTTTTTACATTTTGTATGTTAAACAAATGTAAAAGTTAACATAACTGCCTTATGTTAAACTACTTTAAATTATTTTTTTTCCACATCAATCTACTCTCCGTACACCATAATGAGAGAGCAAAAACCGTGCACTTAACTTTGCACATTAATTAAAAAATTTACACAAGGACACACATCACTGCAACAAGTGGTCAGACTCAAGCCTCTCCTCAGTGAAGACACATGAAAACCCACATGGAATTTTCAATCACCAAATGCAGATGTGCAAAGTTTGTCACATCGTACCCAAAAATACTTGAGGCTATAAAGATGCTTTAACTATACTGAGTTAAGGGTACAAATACTTATGCATTGCACTTATTTCAGTTTTTCCTTTGCCATTATTGTGCATGGTGTGCAGATTGTTCTGGGGAAAAAAAAGTAATTTAACATAACAAAATGTGGAAAAAAATGAAGGGTCTGCACCAGTGTTCTTTACCTGTCTCACTTCTCCACAACAATACAACACTCGTTCCTATTTTTGTCCCAGTAAATGTCTTAGCCAATAATTCATGATAAATAAAAAGTTCAGCATAAATTTAAACCAATGTAACTTTTTTTTATCTATAAAAATACATTTAAAAGCAGTACACATGTCGGATTCAAAAACAATAGTGACTATGCAACTGTAAATTGACAAAACAGTTCAAATATGCACAATGGAGAATGACATTTCATCCAGTTAAGCAATTATATGGTGTTCTTTAACAGTCCTCTCCTGAATTTGAAAGTATCGAGCATGACAAACACTCGCAGTATTGGATTTACATCGGTCACATCTGATTGATACAGATCCTTTAAAAAGGTCAGTATTGGTTCTAATACAAGCAATCCAATCCAGCCTGAAAGGTATAAGACAAGGATGCCCACTGTCTGGCCAGTTATATGCTTTAGCAGTGGAACCACTCCCATGTATGTTAAGAAAAGAACAGTCTGGTCTAAATGTTGATGGTAACTGCAATGCGTTTAAGTTAACAGCATATGCATACGATATTACTGTAATTGTGAAAGATCAAAGAGATATTGATGTTGTTATTTACAGTATCTCTTTATATGAGAGAGCGTCATCTGCAAAACTGAACTGGAGTAAAACGGAAGCATTTTGGTGCAATGATAAAGATAAATGCTGTCATGTCAATGCAAAACCTGTTATCCCTGGACATGTAAAGTGGGAAAAAGATGGATTTAAGTTTTTAGGCATATGTTCAGAAGTACATCAAAGAAAAAACTGGGAAGGTGTTAAAGATAAAATTTGCAATATATTATCAAAATGGAATTGGATTTTACCTCAATTATCATATAGAGGGAGAGTGCCGGTCATAAATAATCTTGCCGCCTCTATTTTATGGCATAAATTAATTGTGTTAAACCCACCAGATTAATTCATTAGGGAAATTCAAAGAGTGTTGGTAATTTTTTTTTCTGTAATGGACAACACTGACTAAGAGAATCAGTACTGTATCTGCAGTTAAAGCTATAGTAGGTAATCCTGTTCAGAAACATACATTACATACAACGTATATTTTTTATACTGGGTGAAATGGTCCTTCCATCCTGAGAGTAGTCAATACATTATGTGTTCAGAAAAAGGAATGAAAACAATCAGACCTCTGTAGCAGCTGCAGGACAGTAAAAACTCTGACCAATCACTGCCATTCGGTGCGAATGTAAAGAACCAATCAGATGCCTTCAGAGCCAGGAGGAGTGTCTTAGCAGTGTCAATCAAGTTCGCGTACGCGCTGATCGCCCCTCTCTTGCACAGCGCGTACCGTCATTCAAAATCAAGATTGCCGGTGTGCCGAGCAGCTGTGCTAATGGCGGACAAACAACCAAAACTGCCAATTTCTCGAGTGGAACCTGCTCATACAACAAAGACAGGTAAACGGAAAAAGACAGATGACGATAAACAAGCCCGTCGGAGCCCATTGACTCAGTGTTAAAACTCTAGCCGCATAACATACAGATCAAATGTCACGCACTGTGCAAAGCAACAATTGAAACCTGCTAACCTTATATCTAGCGACCTTATCCGTCGTCATCGGTGACCCTGCATGTTTACTAGCCTGCGCGTTCACGGCAGGCTCCGCTGTGGGGGGAACTTTACATAACAAAATACATGTTTAACAGCTAGTAGGCCTAACGTTATATGTTATGAATCTTACACAAAATTCATCTTCATCACAGTGCAACTAATGGAAATGGAAAAACGTGTATCAATGCAACCTGTTTTTAGCTTTGCCTTATAGTTATAACTAGCTCGTTAGCGAATCAAAAAATATATATTTTAAACTTTACCAATATCGATATGATAGCTTGATAGTGAGTAGGCTACTAAAATACATCTTATTTGTTTATATTCATAATGATAAAGTTAGATTTTTTTTATTACATGTGATTCTGACATGATGCTACATGCACTGCGCTCCTTCCTCTCCGCTCGTCTCAGGTAAATAATGCGTCTTCCAGCTCAGCTGTCGGAGTCGCGCGTTCATGTGTTTTGGGGGCGTGGCTTTGGAAGGACCCCAGAAGGGAGAGGGTGGACTGAATGGAAATAATGAGCTGTCTTTAAAACAGTCGTTAGAGGTCTACATACACTCGATTTTTATACTTTCTTTTTCAGAATACTTACATTTTAATTATGTATTGATATATACATAAAGTTTAAACAAATTTGAAAAATAAGTTTTTTTAGACCATTCTTACCTACCCCAGCTTTAAGTGAAGGAGACCAAGGCCTTATGGACAAGGTCCAAGGTAGCTGCGTTTAGACTGCAGATTGCCTATATAGTCTCAGAACTGGACAGAAATAGCTTATGCTTTACTAAGAGCGGGGCGGATGAACTTGGATAGACACCTATTTTTAGTGAATTTGAAGGAAGTGGTTTTTAATGGACTCTCTTCTTTTTATGCATCAGTCTTAAATGCGTGGCAAATATTTGTTGTTAAAAGAGAGCTGTCTGAGGTAACCCATGAGTGGGTTCTTGAAGAACCTTTGATTTTTTTTTTTTTTTTTTATCCTCTTTTACCTAGTGTGATGTTAAAATCTAAAGGTGTCTGCGCAAGCTTGGTTAAAGCAGGAATATGTAAAATCTGTCATCTTCGGGGGGACAAATGGATTTCTGCAGAAAAACTGGCCATGGAGATTGTGGTATTCATTCTGTTCGGACTGTTGAAAAATGAATAGCTGAGATGCAGGATTCTTTTACTGTAATACCACTGCAAGCAGAAATGGTTGAGACCGTATTCCCCAGCATCAGGGTGGGTGTAAATGTAGGAGATTGGCAGGAGGTTGATGGAAGATTACTTTCTTTTACAATACCTGAAGTTGGTCTCTTTTGACATTGAATTTTCTCTTTGAATTTAAGAGCATTGAAAGATCTTCCAGAGACAAAATTTACTAATTTTGTTGAATCAGGGGCCTCTCCAAAAGGATGTTGGAGGACATTGTATAAAAAACCAATTGAGAAAAGAAGTGGAGATTTGCGATGGAGAATTTCTCATTGGATTTTAGCAACAAACCGTTATAAAGTTCATCTAATTTCTTTGCAAGGAGAAGAGTGTCTGTTTTGTGGTCTACCAGAAACAGTTTGTCAAATATTTATTGGATGTTTAAGGCTATTAGGAATTATTGGGGTGTTAAAAGACTTGAGCCATAATTTTGGTTTTATTTTTACAAAAAAAAAAAAATATATATTTTTGTAACCAAAATATAGCGCCTCGAATAAAAGAAGAATTGTTTTGATTTAATGTTTTATTTGGTAATGCAAAAATGGCAATTTGGCTGACAAGAAAGAGAAAAATGCAGTTTAATAGTGATACTGATCCTTTGAACATGTTCAGAGCTCTGGTAAAAACTAGTCTGGTTATGGAGTATAAGTATTATGAATTGGTGAATGATACTGAATCTTTCTTCTATTTATGGGGTGTTGGAAATATTTTATGTCAACCCAATGAAGAGGGAGGATGTAATGTATTGTTGTAAAAGAAGCTGATGTTTATTTTTAATTGTAAAGATGTTGTATTAGGAGTATGCATTTATGAAGTAATGTGTTAAAGGTGTATGTATTTTTTGGTATAGATTGTAATTAAAGAGATATTAAAAGAGTGTCACTCACTCACTCACTCACTCACTCTCACACACACGTCTGGTTCACTATCTTTGTGGGGACTTATCCCCCCCCGCACCCCCCGCTATGTATGTACTATAGGCTGTGCTTTTCAGATTGTGTTAGTATTCTGACAAACCACACAGAGATATTTTGTGGAATTTAAAAAAAGCGCATTTTCTGTAATGTTGGAAGATTCCATCTGAAACTTTGCTAAGTATTAAAATAACAGTTTTGAAGCCTATAAATGTTCTACTCCAGAATATGAACAGTATTTCATTGTTGATGTGTTTGTGACATTAAACAGATTTGATTCTTTCATCTACGACTGTCAGTGTTTTAGATCCCATTTTGATCTATGCTTTTCAACCAAATTCATTTAACATTTCAAATGTAGATGAGAGCAAGTGACAGCTGCATTTATTAAGAAAAAATCATGGGTAACTCACAGCCTTTATCCTTTTATACTCATTGTATCAGGTTATAGAATCACCAAAAATGAGAAGCTGAACTTTACTGTAGTCTGAATGTTTTAAAAGAAATGTATGCTGTCTCCTCACAGTTTATTACCCATGCTACAGCCTGACAGCATGTGATTAATGTTTAGCTCGCAGTTCTTTAACATAAAAATGATTACCCTGCTCCCCTTCACTCAAAGGTGATTATCTGCAATGACAAACTTGGATTTATTTCTCATCGGCTCTGGTTTGGTGCATCAATATAATTGCTGTAAGTAATCTACCCCATGTCCAAATATGTGTACTTCCCAACTACACAGTGTGCAAAAAGCTGTACATCAAATGAGTCAAATTTGAGAATACTCAGTGTTTATTGTGTGAACAACACCTAAATGACGACCTTAGAAAACTATTGTCTTGGTTGTTAAATTTAAAAAAAAAACAAGTTTCTTCTCTCTGAGGCTACATTTATTTGATGAAAAATACAATAAAAACTATTGTCAAATATTATTGTAATTTAAAATAATGTTTTTCTATTTGACAGGTTTTCTGAATTGCTAAAACACTAAACCCCATTCTCTGAAACAAGGCCTAAACTAATGTGTCAAATAATTCACTATATCTGTAAAACCCTAAAAAAGTGCAGGTAGTTAGACACTCTAAGCAATCGGTTTGCAAAACTCTAAACACATTCTCACTCTCTAAAACACATTTCACACTAAGGAGGAAGAGGATGAGGACGAGATAGAGCAAGGAGTGGACAGTTTTGTCAAAGCTGGAGGGTCAACTACGGTGACGCATTGCTGCCACATACATATTATTTTTTTCTTCTTCTTATGTCTTATGTCGTTTTAATGATATCTTTTATCGTAATAACGAGATCTTATGTCGTTAAAACGACATCTTTTTCTGGTAATAACTAGATCTTATGTCGTTTTAACGACATCTTTTCTCGTAATAACGAGATCTTATGTCGTTTTAACGACATCTTTTCTCGTAATAACGAGATCTTATGTCGTTAAAACGACATCTTTTTCTCGTAATAACGAGATCTTATCTCGTTAAAACGACATCTTTTTAACGAGATATTATGTCGTTAAAACGACATCTTTTCTCGTAATAACGAGATCTTATGTCGTTTTAACGACATCTTTTCTCGTAATAACGAGATCTTCTGTCGTTAAAACGACATCTTTTCTCGTAATAACGAGATCTTCTGTTGTTAAAACGACATGTTTTTCTCGTAAAACAACTTTTTTTTTGCCCTTATAAGGACATGTGTAGTCATGTACAAAATATGCCTTTATCCACATAAAATTGACAGCCTATCGCGCCTTTATCACACTTCTACGTTCAAAAAGCTTAAGCAAATAGTAGCAGCCCCCAATCAGGCAAAATTAATCAATGAGGCCCTTTTTTTTAATATATATTTTATATAGGCCTATACATTTTTTTATATATAATATATAATATATAAGATTTATTTTTGTTAATAGGCTATATCTTCATTACCTAGAGATATAATTAAACAAAAAGTAGTCAAAACATAGCCTATATTCCGCGCTCAAGCGCATGCATAAAACTTGCCGCAAAGCACCGGCAAAAGTAGGCTAATGATATAATAAATGTGTCTGAAAAAAATAACGAAGCATTTAATTGTTTATTAATGAACTAGTCTTTTCTAAATCAGTGTAGGCTGCCTGCAAACATATCTCCATACATCTCCGCTGTAATGTAGCCTAGATGCGCCTTTCATACGGACAGGACTACATAATCAGATGGTACCATATTTGCTTTCGATTGGATTTCTTTCGTTGGTGGACATTTTTTTATAAACTTTATATAGATAGTTATATTTCTCGTGTCTGTGAGGCTTGTCTATACACTGTTTTTCAGTTCATTTTTGAGACGCGCTCCAATTCACAGAGATGAAAGCGCACCCTGTTCGTTTTCTTTTATTTAACAAAAGCACAACGTTTTCTTGTTGTTGTGAGTTTACACATATAAAAGTAGTTGCCACTGATGTATTATTCTTTTCTGTTTGACCAGAAATGATGATGGAGTATTTTAAGTTGTTTCCACTGTTGATAGGAAAATGCGAATGATGGCACCGGCGCCTCCATGTCATGCAGTGCGCGCTCCACACTCCACACAAACACTCGGATATGCGCTTAATAATAGCGAACATTTATCTAAGTTAACGTTAGAGCGAGCGGCCATGCCAGACTGATAAGTCCTCTTCAAGTTTAACAAATCAAATTCTGTTGCATTTTCTTGCGCCAGTTTGAAAAGGGCGGCTGAAACACTGGTGTAAAAATAAATATTGTTTGTGGGCTAATTAATGCCACAATAATTTGTTTATTTTATTGGCTACTTGTATTTTTCATTTTTGTTTTGCATTGAATACCATTTAAAGGATTTGCTGTGCACCGCAATGCCATCCTCCCATAGAAAGACACGTTAAGAGCCACCTATATTTTCTTTATAATAAAGGGTTTCTATGGGAGGAAAACGCTTAACGTGTAATTAAATGCATTGCGTTCATATTCTGGGCTCATCTGCTTTTCTGTAGGAAAGTATGGTTTATTAATAAGGTGTGTACAGCATTTGATCTTTATCACTGAAGTAGCCTATTAAGCCACATGAAGCTTTTTCTTTATTATAAGGGTTTTCTATGGGAGGAAAACGCTTAGCCTTATGTGCAATTAAACGCAATGTTCGTATTCTGGGCTCATCTGCTATTAATAAGGTGTGTACAGAATTTGATCTTTTAACATGAATGTCCATTGGGCGCTGCTATTTCTTCAGCTTTTTGAACGTAGATGTATGATAAAGAGATGATTGGCTATCAATTGTATGTGGATAAAGGCATATTTTGTACATGACTACACATGTCCTTATAAGGCCAAGAAAATATGTCGTTTTAACGACATAAGATCTCGTTATTACGAGAAAAAGATGTCGTTTTAACGACATAAGATCTCGTTATTACGAGAAAAAGATGTCGTTTTAACGACATAAGATCACCTTATTACGAGAAAAGATGTTGTTAAAACGACATAAGATCTCGTTATTACGAGAAAAAGATGTCGTTTTAACGACATAAGATCTCGTTATTATGAGAAAATATGTCGTTTTAACGACATAAGATCTCGTTATTACGACATAATTGAGTGGAAAAAAATATATGTATGTGGCAGCAATGCGTCACCGTAGACAACACTGCCTGTTATGTAGAAAAAGTTCTCAGGCCTGACTTACTGTAACACAAAGATTTTACAGAATTAAGGAATGACTCTTTTGAGTGTACTGTAACATGCTTTTCATTTAGAGTTTTTTTTTACTTTTTGGCTTTTGCAGTTTGTATTTTTACAGTATGCAAGTGTTGAATATACAGGCATTCAGCAATAGTTCAGTACAATACTCTGTACAATACTACTAGCAGTTCATACTGTATACAAATTATTCACCTTAAGTTGCGATTACTCTTGTACATAATTGCAAAATTAGTTTACTGTTATAACATGCTTCTTTTCTGTAACTGCATGCTTTGGATGCTGGGTTCTTCATTTTTTTATGTAGTGTTCAATTAATGAGCTGTAGTGTTTATAAATTGACTGATGTGTGTATGATCTGAAAGCAATCTATGATTTTTGCTCTCAAATAAAAAGGTTTTGAGGCAATTATTGGATTGTGCCAGAAGAGTCAGATGTTCTCTGAACGTAGTTGAATATTTGGTTTTGTGTTTAAGGTCTTGAGAAAGTGGGTGATGGTTTTGAGAAATGTGTTTTAGTAATTCAGAAAAACTGTAATATATATTTTCCTGTGAATGCAAAGCTAAAATTTCAGCATCATTACTCCAGTCTTCCGTGTCACATGATCCTTCAGAAATCATTATAATATGCTAATTTGGTGCACAAAACATTTATTATTATTATCAATGTTGAAAAAAAAGTTATGCTGCTTATTATTTTTGTGTTAACCATGATACATTTTTGTAGGATTCTTTGATGAATAGATAGTTCAAAAGATTAGTTTATTTTATATTTTTATATAACACTATTGAAACATTATAAATGTCTTTACAGTCACTTTTGAGTTGAATCCATTATTGTGAATAAAAAGTATTAATTCCTAAAAAAAGAAAGAAACTGCCATGGTTTTGATGTGCCCTGGAAGATGGGTTTGTTTTGGGTGCTTGCTCATCTGTAATACATCTGTAATAAAACATCCCCTGACATTTAGAACATTTCAAAGATGTGTATGATTGAGAATGTACTGTAAAGTTAAATGTTTGTTCACAAAACATGTTTCCCAGATGACTTAAGAGTTATACAGTGCATTTGCCCAGAACACGTTTAATTACACAATCTATAGCTTCACTTTTATGCAACATAATTTAGCAGACATTACTATTCATAATTACACAGTTCAGATGACATACACCGAAATGTAGGATTTTTAATTACACTGAATGTATTTATACCTCACAGGAGTATAACTAATAATACTAAAATTCTAGCAGTAGCTCACTTTGACACATCCAATGTATCACTTAATGCTATGATGAGTTGCTCTAAAAGATAAGTGACAGGCTGGTAAAACAAAATGCATATAATCTAGTTTAATTTGGTGTGAGTATTCACTGCTCTGACCATTTCATATTTACACAGTTTAGCATGGTTTATTGCTTTAGCCCATACCTCATTACTGCTTGTGTTATGTGTTCAGACTAGACTAATTGAGATGGATGAGGTTTACAGCACTGAGAAGAAACATCTGCCCAGAGAATTATTCTGAATTAAGCAGATAAACCGATAAACATGCAACTTAGTGACTGAGCCAGAGGTACTATCCAGCTGTTTCTGACTATGCCTCTAAGCAAAAGGCCTTCAGGGGCTGGAGTCTTATGCTGCGATGTACAGCATGTTGCCAGATTCATTCAGCTCTTATTCAGGTTTCAGACATAGTGACATGACAACTCTTCTCCCATATATTCACATGTGAGGGCGAGCCCTCTGTGTATGTGTCTATTGCCCTGGGTGACAACAATCAAACAAGAACCTCAAGCGGGACGGCATAATCATTAACATCTGGACCTCATTTTTGATCATCAAAGGTGGATACAAAAGAGATGTTTGTGTTCTAGTAGAGTATCCCTCAAACCTCACATGCATCCTCTCTCATTTTTGAAATTGGGTGGATTGATGTAACCTGTGCCTTGGACGACTAACCTATAGAGGCAGAAATGCCTGTAACCAAGGGTGTCATAGGGTGGTTGAGGATCAGTGTGACTAGTATCACTAGATCCCTATGTTGTATTCAGCACTGGAGATGTACCACAGGCATTGATTGTATTCTCTTGTTCTGAGCTGCTGTTCAGCCTCGGGGTCTCCTCAGTATTGAAAAGAAGGCGCAGGAACAACAACCAGCCCACACTTCTCAAAGATTGAGCAAAAAAAAAAAAAAAAGATTGCTTCATTGCAATATGTTTTTTTTTGTAACCTACCAGGTCCACCAAAAACACACAGTCCAGCCTTCCAATGGGATAACTTGAAATTTGCCAGCTTCTAAAGTAAAAAAAAAAAAAACCCTATGCATGACCAAAACCTACATGGCACAAAAAGGTTTAAAATAAGTGAAATTGTGATGAAATCATAATTATTGTATTATACACAAATGTTTACATGTATCAATGATACCAATTTGTTCACTTGTACATATACAATCTACATATATTTGTACATGCAATTCATTCAATTCAGATTTTAGAGTATAATATACATTTTACAGAGAATGACACCAGTAGCAGTGATAACCTGATAAGTTTTTTTTTAATTTTTACATTTTTTTTAACACACTGGGCATTCTATCAATTGTGCCACCTGTTATTTTCAACAGTCTTATGCCCAGACTGTATGTATGTGTGTGTGTGTGTGTGTGTGTGTATGTGTATAACACATATTACACATATTATATTTAGAGCTACATTATATTGTGAATATATATATATATATAGTATTCATAGCTAAAGCTTGTTGTTATTGACAAATGAAAAGCATAGAATAAAACTCCTTTAGCCATAAATATTTTATAGCTCAACCTTGAGTTTTTTATTTTATTTTATTTTATTTTATTTTTTATTAAGGTTACTAACCTCTAAACATTGATTAACCCACATAGACAGAGTCCAACCAATATGGTAAATGGAAGCTCACATGCTTGCTTCATGTGCAAGAAACTATTTTTTTTTTTCTTGCATTTCACATAAGGATTTCACTAAATTCATATGGATTTAATTTACAATGTCTTTATGAACTTTGGTGGTGTATTGATGAAGGGACTTTCAGAGAAGGGGCATAAATCTCTTAGAGAGATAAATCTCATCCTCATTTGTGTTTCAAAGATGAATGAAAGTCTTATGTTTTTTTTTTTTTTTTTTTTTTTGCTATATTATGGATCTTAGCATGGTTAAAATGCTGTATTGACCAATCAGAAACCAGTATGTGACTATCTATTTTATAAGTAGTCATTTGAAATTGTATCAATTGATGCTATTAGACTTGTATATCTTATTTTACCTCCACTCTTCTGAGGTTTACATCTGACCTTACCATCAACTAAGACAAAAAATAAAAATAATAATAATTCTCTTTGGACCCACGAGAGGAGTTTCTTTTTCATCTGTTCTACTTGTCTGGGCTTTAATCCAAATTTGCCATTAGAAATATGGCCTAGGTGCCTTGTGTAGTAGCATAGCTCTAGCCTGCTGTTTGCTTGACTTCATCATTCATATTTATTTTTATTAGAGGATTTATACTTACATTTTCTTCTCTTTGTTTGCCATGAACATTTTTGGGGAATATACATTACCTTCGTAGGAACTGCTTTTTCAGGTTTTGTATGGTCTATAGCTCAGAATAGCACTGATAAGGTCACAGATTGGAGACAGGAGCAGGAGCACAAATATTTACACATTAGAAGGAATCAGAATTGCAGAAGAGGGAGGGTGAAGAAGGAAAGGGCAGGACGGAGCCCACATGGGATCACATATTAGTCAAAACTACTCGCTGCTTGTTTGTTGCTAGAGAACTAGAATGAGAGAATGAATAAAGATGTTGTGAGAAGGGGAGAAAATAACATTGGGAGTTGTGATTAAATGAAGAAAATCTATTACACTGCAATTAGCGTTCATTGTTTGATGACTTGAAACCAAATACAACACTGAAGAGGAGAGAAATAAAGCAAAAGAGTGTGAGGGAAGATGTGTGCTGGGCAAAGAGATACACAGAGGCTGTGGTGTCAGGCCGTGGTGGAGGCATGTATTTTTAAATAAACATGAACATGAAATATTAAAAAGAGAAAAAGCGTGCAAAGGGAATATTGTGACAAATGAAAGGGGGCATGGTGTTCTCACTGTGATTTTGCCACCAGTGAAGGTCTGTGAGTGCTGACAAGGGTTTGGTCCTGGTGAGGGCTGGTGGCTTCCCTGTGGCCGCGGTGAGAGTCATGGAGCCCACTGGCCACAACATATGCTTCTCAGTCCATAGTGTGGGTTTATTGGCTAATCTTTGTGGTGGAGCAGATGTGGTGCGATTTATACTAGTGATTAAATGCTTGGGGTAAGATTTTTTTGTTTTGTTTTTTAAATAAGTCTCATATTCTCACTATTTATTTGATCAAAAGTATTTAATCTATTTTTGGTAAATGTAATTTATTCCAGTGATGACAAAGCTGATTTTTTTTTTAGCATAACCATTAGTCCAGTGTCACATGATCCTTCAGAAATCATACTGATATGCAGGTTTTTGTGCTCAAGAAACATTTATTATTATTATTATTATAAATGTTGAAAACAGTTACTATTAACAGTGTTTTAGTTTTATTTGGCCTAATATTTTGTGTAAAACATGATTTTGTCTTTCTTTCAGGACCTGGATAAATAAAAAGATCTGCATTTGTTTAAAATAGAAATATTTTGTAATATTATAAATGTCTTTACGTCTGTCACTCTAAATCAATTGAATGCATCCTTGCCGAATAAAAAAATTATCTATTTATTTCTATTAAAAAAGACCCAAGACTTTTGAATGCGAGTGTACGTTAGAAAAAAGAGAACAAATTCTGCAATTACAATAGGTGATCAATATTTTGATTTGATTCAAGAGTTAATAACCATGTCAATTTCACTGTTCATAAAAAGTGATTGTATCACTTCAGAACATTTGGATTAAACCGCTGCAGTACTATGATGGATTATTTTTTACACTGCCTTTATGTCCTTTTTTGGAGTTTGAATTGGACTCCACTTTTGTTGTATAGACAAAGCTGAAAGATTCCTCAAACATTGTTTGTGTTTCACAGATAAAAGAAAATCATATGAAAAACATAAGGTGAGTAAATAATTGAATTTTTTTTTTTCCATGAACAATCCTTTTAAGTGTATTAGAGCTGTCACAAAATAAAATTCACTACACGATTACCATGGCCAAAAAGAATTCACAATAATATCATCACGGTCACGTTGTGTTTCAGGCAGGGAGACGAAGACAGACAGATCCAGTTCAGTACACTCAAAGTTGAATGTTTAATACCTCAGGCAGGCAGACAGGCGATTGCAAACACAACTTAACAGTGATCGGACAGAGAATGAATGTGAGGGACCAACTTATGCAAACACAAATGAGGATGAGTCATGGAACACAGCTAACACATATATTAATGAGGAGCAGCGGGAAAACTGAACAAAGGAACACATGATGAACATGAAAACAAACTAAAAGTCCATAATGAAAGCTGGGCTGAACATAATGCGACATATCGCTTTGGAAGAGGACGAAGAGGTGGTGAAGGGATGAACATAGGAGGCAGTTTCGGAGGAGGAAGAAGATGTGGTGCAGGGATGAAAATTATCCCCTGGCGGTGACGGTGGAGATGGTCCGCAAGCACAGACCCAGAGCTCCCCAGTGCCGACAGACTACAGCGGAGTCGAGAGAGGGAGGGAGGAGTCAAGATGGTGACGAGGCTGACGACAACTGGGGGATGACCGACAGAGACAGAGCTGGTGGATCCGCAGGCGCAGACCGAGGATTGAGGGAGCTGAGTGCAGGAGACCCAGGAGATGTCGCGGCGACAAGCGTCGTAGGTGGAGCCAGAGAACCCGAGGGCTGGGACCATGACGGTGTGAGTGAGGACAGAGGTGATGCCGAGGGGAAGGAGGAACCTGCCGCAGCCGAAGGGGTGGAGGGACGGAGCACAGGGCCGAAAGTCTGTGGCGGAAGTGGTGAGGCGACTGACCAAGAGGGGAGCCAGTGGGATGCGGGAATCCGGAGGAGTCACTAGACTGAGGGTCTCTGAGGGAGCCGCAGGTGGGAGGAGCCAAGACGGAGCTGACAGGCCGAGATGGAGCGACAACATCTGAGGCCGGAGGCGGAGCCGAAGGATCCTCCTGGATAGGTGCTGCTGGTGGTTGCTCAACCTGTGGCTCGACATCAATGCAGGGACTCCCCAGAGACGGCGCAGGGCTGCAAGCATCCGGCAGTGATGGGACTGGAGGACTGGCTAAGCTCTGTGGTACTGTCGATGAAACCAGATTTGAGAGAGCAGATCAGAACAGAAAGGTAATCATGACAGTTCACACTGGATAAAACAAAAATGTATTCCCAGTTCTCTTTGAGTAATACAGATAGTGGGTTGGATAAGGTGGGAGTTGACAATTCCCCGTCGAAGACTATCAGCCAGTACTCCATCTTAGTTCCCTTGCCTTCCTCTGGCTCACTCGTCTCGGCAGGTGGTGCCGCTTGGTCTGTGGGGGGCTCACGTGACTTCTCCGCAGTCAATGGTGGTGAAACGGGCTCTGGGTTTGGCAATGCTCTGGATCGGAGCACAACACTCTCCCAACACCTGATGACGGTCTCCTTCCAGTTCAGATCTGTGGTGTCTGGGAGGTCGATAGGACGGGTCTTCAGGGTTTCGTCGTCCAGTGAGCTGGTGACGGCCAAACAAAGACAATTCTGGACAAAAGAAAATATATCATGGCTCTCCTGAGCCTGGACGATAAACTTTGCCCGTTTGTTGGTCCGATCATCTGTCACGTTGTGTTTCAGCCAGGAAGACAGACAGATCTAGTTCAGTACACTCAAAATGTGCACACATAATGTGACAATCTCGATATCCATAAAAATCGTGAATTTAAAAAATAATAATAATATCAGTCAAATTTTACTTTGTTCGTTTATTTATTTTTTAGAAGAATCACACCATTGCATACTAAAGGACAATTACACTTAATGGCAACCAGTTTGAAATAGCTTCCTTCTGTGAACTGATGTGGCTTTTTATCACAGAATGAGGCAGAAATTACAGTCTATTAGTTTATAATATTCTATACAGTGATAAAGGCTATGTCGATTGCCATTGTAAATATGCATAATCCTTTTGAAAATACCTGAGATGGCTTAAAGAACACAAATAAACTATATAGGGCCAGATTTACTAACAGCTTTGCGCCTGCGCAAACCCTCTTTTGGCGTTAAAAAACCGAATTGTCAGGATTTACTAAAGGCAATCGCCTGAAATGGCTACCTCCATTAAGAAGACCTTTGTCTCAAAATGTATTCAATAATTTTAGCAATTCTCATTTGCTACTTTAAAAGCATCAAATATTAGATCAAATTAGTGCATAATCAACTTTGTGCTGCTGCCTGCGATAGCTTCAAGGATAAGCCACATTTTTACGTGCATCTTGAAAAATGGATGTTTAGGAAAGTGCTGCGGCAGTTTTTGTGCCATCTAGTGGTTTAGAGGAAAATAAAATCAAAGGAGCCTTGTACCCTACTTAGTACTTTTCTAAGTACAATATAACTATATCACCTTAAGTGTAACCTTAACACGATAATCCATAAGTTTTTATCCAAATGAGCACACTTTTAGACTAAAAGCCCAGAGGGATGAAAATAGGCTAATAAAACACAGAAAGGCATCAGCAGTAAACAGGTTAATGTAACATTTCCCGTTTCAGGACAAGCAAAGTAATTGCAACTTACTCTCTGAACAGTGGCCAAATCTGAAGATAATGGATGCGGAGGTGGGTGAAGAGGTTGGTGGTATTACCCCATTTTGCGCTCACTGTTGATTGAGAGTACTGCAGACTGGGATGATTAATGAGTCACTTTCACGGAATCCCCAAAAAACTTCTAAAACAATGAGCTTACTTTCTTGGAGTGCGGCTGTGCAGGTAGAATGTCTCGTCTGTCATTTCCGTCGACATGCTTTTATGCGATAGCAGCAGCTGCGTGCATTGTCTTGTGCTTTGATACGTTAAGGTGCAATACAGCCACCTAATGTACTGTACATTGGGATGTCAACCAGATACTGGCGCTGTGTTATTTACATGTTATATTATCATTGTGTACTACTCATTTTAAATATATTGTGACACCCCTTATTAACCTGATAACAATATTTCTTTTCTTTTTTTATATCACGGTTATCGTCAATACCAGTATTTCGTGACAAGCGTATCAAATATTGATAAAGGATGGTGAATGGAAAAGTTTTGTGTGACACAGCTAGATACAGAGATAAAATATGCAGTAATAAAATTTACATTTTATGAATACAGGCACCGGAAAACACACACACACAAACAAATCCACACAAATTGACCTCTCCCTTTACCTCCACTAAAGCACATGACTGGCCGTTAGCAGCTGAACCCCAGGAGATTTAGCGGAGTGCTGAGACTGCAGCTAACAATGATTACCAGACTACAGCCAGGCCTACTAATCAATCTGAGCACAGGGCACTTTCCTCCTCAGGATTTCAGCAGTAATCATAGCACATTATGAAGACAAGCAGGTGAAACTTAGTGAAGATTTGTCTGTTTGTAGTAGAGGATCATTGGGAAACAGAGGAATTGAGAAGGCTGACAATTTTGTTTAAAGAAGCTAGACAGAGAGATGAACAGGAGTAAAAAACACATAAAAAAAACAAATAAAAAAAACAGTGAATGGTGGGTTAAAGTCAACATGTGTCTTTCTATCTTCTAGAGATAAATGTAGTATGTGTGTGCATCAGAGAGAGAAATGAATGTAAACAGTTTAAGATGTGAGTGCCTAGGCCTATATGTCTCCTTTTCTGTAGGTTGTCAAAACAAAGTGGGAAATGTTAAGCAGCATAGTGCATGTGATAACATCAAAACACAAAGAGAGTAACTCAGACAAACACCTATTGATCAGTCCTGCTTCCCATCCTGATGGCTACTTGCTATGTAAGTGCCTCATACTCTTCATCACCATGGTCTTTTGGCACACGGGTCTCTATGGAAACTCCTAGTCTTATCATCATCTCAGCCATCTCCATTAATGACCAGAACTGAGAGAGCAGCTGCACCCACATCTCTCATCTCTCATCTGCCTGAGAGAGCTGCACTGTTTCCAATTACTTTTATGTTCCCATGTTATACATTGTAACATTTTGAAAACCACATGGCATAGTTCTAAAGGAGAACAACCTAACTGAAGTGAAGATCTAAAACTATTTGGTGAGTCTTAATAGCTTTATTAATATGTTTTCATAAATAAATAAATTAATAAATGTACTAATAATGTAAATTTCATTCATTCATTCATTAAATTATTCATTTATTGTACTGCTAGACATTTTTTCACTACTTTTATATTATTTTTGTAGATTCATGAATATTATTGTTGCCCTTAGCAGCATTTAAGCTGCTCTGTGTGGCACAGCCATTTCTATAGGCCACTAGAAACTGAATGGTTCCATACTAAATTAAGAATATCTGTTAGAGCCACCCCAGGGTTTTGGGCTAAAATATTCCTCCCATCATGGCTTATTAATATTAATTAGGTCATGTGAGTGAGTGTTCTATGCAGGTTAAGCAACACAACTAATTAAGATTTGTCAGCTAAACCTCTTCAAAGGGTTAGTTCACCCAAATATTAATTACTCACCCTCATGTCGTTCCAAGTCCGTAAGACCTTTGTTCATCTTCGGAACACAAACTTAAGATATTTTTGATGAAATCTTAGAGGTTTCTGAACCAGCCATTGGCAGCAACATCATTGCAACTTTCAGAAAGGTAGTAAAGACCAAGTTAAAATAGTCCATGTAACTACAATGTGTCACATCCATAAGAAGGCAGGCAAGGTAGAGTGTAACAAACAAACAAATTTTATTAAGTGCAGAGTGAGCAATGCAGGATGAGATGAATGATGAAAGCAATGCTGATAAGGTGAACACTTAGCTGAACTAGAATAATGTCTTTGCAGGTGAAGACGATGACGATGACGATGAAACACAGGGCGAGTCGACGATGGACAGAGACGATGGGAGACAACTGGACTTCGGGTAAGTAGATCCACAGGTAGGTAATGCAGGTAAGAAGTCCGAATCGTGTAGAGACGAGACCACACACTGAGGTGCAGGAAACAGTGACTGATAAAGGGAGTGCAATCATGACGTGCAGGTGCATGTGATCAGAACTCAGGTGACTGTGATCTGGTGGGCGGAGTGCAGTGATCAGGTGCAGTGGGCGGAAGTGATGGCTCTGTTGACTCCGTGACAGTACCCCCACCTCCACGGTCGGCTCCAGACGGCCGGAAACTGTGACGATGGGGACGACCTCGACCTCTGGGTGCGGGACGAGTAGGATGATCTTGGTGAAACTGGGTAAGAAGGGAGGGGTCAAGTATGTGACTCATCTCGAGCTAGCCAGAAACGTTCTTCTGGACCGTACCCCTCCCAGTCGACCAGATATTCCAGCCGGTTGCCCCGTCACCGCGAGTTGATGATGGATTAGACTCTGTAGATGAGCTCTTCTTCGGCGACTTCGGGAGGAGGAGGTACGTCAGCTTCACCGGGTTCTGTGTGAGGAGGAGACAAAGGTTCAGAATAGGGTTTCAGGAGAGAAACGTGAAAGGATGGTGATATACGATACTGTGCAGGAAGGTTGAGCCGGTAGGTGAGGTTGTTGAGCTGCCTCTGGATGGTAAAAGGACCTATGTAGCAGGGACTCAGCTTATGGCAGGGCAGGCGAAGACGGATATCTCGGGTGGATAACCATACTTTTTGTCCAGGTTGATACTGTGGTGTCTCAGATCTTCGAACGTTGGCTTGAGCTGTGTGTCTTCGCACTGCCTGCTGTAGATGTACATGAGCTCCCATACCCTCTCGCTCTGCTCGAACCAGTGGTTAACAGCTGGAACCTCAGATGGCTCGCTGGACCAGGGAAACAGGGGAGGTTGATATCCGAGGATACACTGAAACGGAGTAAGCCCGGTGGTAGATTGGCAAAGAGAATTCTGGGCATATATATACTCCGCCCAGGGAAGGAACCGGCTCCAGCTGTTCTGGTGGCAGTATGACCTCAAGTACCTCCCGATCTCTTGGATCTTACACTCAGTCTGGCCGCTGGTCTGAGGATGATAACTGGAAGATAAACTGATGGAGACTCCGAGGAGCTTGAAGAAGGCTTTCCAGACACGGGAGATAAACTGAGAATCTCGGTCGGATACGATATCTTCAGGAAGGCCGAAATGACGGAAGACATTGTGGAAAAGTGCTTCGGCTGCTTCGAAGGCGGTAGGCAGACTCTTTAGAGGGATCAATTTGCAGGCTTTAGAAAATCGGTCGACAATGACGAAGATGCAGGTATTGGATTCAGAGGGTGGAAGATCGGGTGGGACCAGGTAGGACCATGGGCGATGAGGAATTGGCAGTGGAACCAGTTTGCCTGCTGGCAGTCGACGGGGAGTGTTGGTGATGGCACAGACTGAGCAGCCCTTGAGATAACGGGAGATATCTTGGGTCATAGAGGGCCACCAGTAGCGTTGACTGAGGAGCGAGAGGGTTCGCTGGCTACCTGGGTGTCCAGAGCACGGAGATGTGTGAGCTGAGTCCAGAAGGGGTAGGCGACAGGATGTTGGGACGTAGATACACCCTTCTGGACCTCCCGGTGGAGCAGGTTCAGTTTGCGAAGCTAGGCGAATGTCTTCATCTATAGACCAGAGGATGGGACTGACGATCATGGCTGGAGGGAGAATGGGTTCAGATGTAGTGGGTTCCAGATCAGGTTGATGAAGGCGAGAGAGAGTATCAGCTTTGGAATTCTTGTGTCCAGGTCGGTATGTGACTAAGAAGTCAAATCTTGTGAAGAAGAGGGACCATCTGGCTTGACGAGGATTGAGACGACAAGCTTTTCTGAGATATTCAAGGTTTCTATGGTCGGTGATAACTTAAAACTTATGTTTGGCTCCCTCTAGCCAATGTCTCCATTCCTCTAATGCAAGATTGGTGGCGAGGAGTTCCCTGTTGCCGATGTCATAATGTCACATGGATGGAGTAGTGGGGGGTTCCCCTGCTGCTGTGAAAGTACAGCTCCCACTCCTGTAGATGACGCATCCACTTCTACGGTGAACGGTAACTCAGGATTAGGATGGATGAGGATGGGAGCGGTGGCAAAAGCTTCTTTGAGGGTGGCAAATGCAGTGGTGGCTTCTGGGTTCAGAGACTTGGGCCGGGTTTTGAGGAGTGAAGTCAGCAGTAGACGTCTGCTACCCGACCCGAGCCTGACGGGTCCCGAAAAATGTGCGGGTTTCGGGTCGGGTTCGGGTTAATGTTTATTGAACAGCCTCGGGTTCGGGTCGGGCTCGGGTTTGTAACTAAGAAAAACTATATAAGCTATATATAGCCTAGTTTGCGTGCCGTGTGCTTTGCCTGCTTGCTGTATATTGTGGTGACCGGCACACGAGAGAGAGAGATCCGGCGACTCAAAACTGAGGTTGGAGGTAACGGAACAAAAAAAAAAAAAAATAAATAAATAATTACACTGCCTACGTAGCTTCTCTGCAGGGACAGCGCCAGAGAATTTTTAACGCATGTGCTGAGTGGGTGGGTGCAAGATCATTGACGGGGAGCAGCGCAAAACTTGGCCACAAAATATTTAATATTCAGTTAAGTTATGTTAATGATCAGAATTAATGCTTTAATTTTATTAAATTGAACAAGCGCAACATTCAGCATTCAATCAAATATTCTAAAAGATATAGGCTATTATTAATAATGTTATTTCAACACAATATCTCGTTATTTCGAAATAATATGTGTGTGTGCATCTGTAAATCCGGTGACGCGTGTATTGATTTTTATTAATAAACAAGTGTTTTCTCTAAAAGTGTCGACTCGGCTGCAAAGATGAAGTTGACGATCGCCATCTCCGTGTGAACGCGCTTATAGAGAGAAATGCACATAAATAAGCCTAATGGATTACATAATCAGAGAGTAGCCTTTTTCGTTTTTCGTTTTGAATGATTTCGTTTAAAGACATTTCAAGCTTTGTGTATTTGTCATGTCTGTGTGAGGCATACACTGAGTTTCGTTAAGTTAGGATGTGCTAGTTCATGTGCAATGCAAGTGAGCGCGCGGGCGCCTCCGTTATATTTGTTTCGTAGCCTATTCATTAAATACAGGCAATTGGTTGATGAAAAATTGATTAAAATTAAGATACAATTTATACAAAACGAAATTCACTTTAAAGAAAGGCTTTCTACAAAACAACTTCAACTTCAACGGTCAAAATCATGTCTGACCCGCTGCATGTCTCATATTGCGCATCCTATCTTACTCGCTCGTGCTGTTCACTTTTCATAAATCAACATAAATGAAAAAAAATAACATTATAATATTTTAACAAATATGAAACTAAATGCGCTTTACAACAGTAGGCCTACATACTCTCTATTTGTACAAATTTCTGCGCATTAATTTAATTCTGAATTTTGCACACACAAGTTGAAAGGCATTTGTTCAAATCAAGTTCACGGAAAATTGTGCGTGCATTTATTAATCATTATGATACTAAAATCCTAACAAATAGGCTATGCTATGTACAAAAAATCAGATGAGCCAATAATATGAACGCATTTACACGTTAAGCATTTTCCTCCTATAGAAAACCATTATAAGAAAGCTTAATGTGGCTTAATGCAGATTAGAATGTCCCCTTATTTTGTTGAAATAACGAGATATTATGTCGATACTAGGCTACTGTGTCCACCGTGGTCTCCTTTTTGATCAGCGGAAACGATTTTTGCTTGTTTGGGATCTGACTGTCCAGCGTATTTTAAAAAGTTAAGCAAACTTTCCTGTCTTTTTGACATTTTTCCCCTGAGTGAAACGATCGAGGCTAACAGCAATCTCAACTCGTACAAGCGCGCAAGTCATGAGTCACAAACATTGAACACTACACAAACAGTAATTTTATTTTATTTTATTTCATTTAGGCAATTCATTTTAGTGACACAGGAGGTGCCGGATCCAATAAAAAAGGTTCCGGATCTAATGTCGGAGGTGGGGCTCAAATTAAGCCCTGGCTGTTGTTCATTTAATTTGTTTTAAAATTCACATTTCATCCAGAGCGGTTTCTTCTCGCTTTGCAATGTTTTCGCTTTCTTCTCGATGTGCAATGTATGCATAGGCTACACAGACCACAGACACACAGGCTCTCTCTCTCAAAAATGGTATTTATTTGCTGTGAGAAATAGAGTGGACCTCGGGTTCGGGTCGGGTTCGGGCTTAACATGTAAATTTAATTGTCGGGTCGGGTCGGGTCGGGTTAAATGATCGCGGGTACGGGCCGGGTTCGGGCTTCAGTTTAAAGCCCGTGCAGACCTCTAGTCAGCAGGGGAGAGCTGAGAAGACTGTAGTTGTGAATGAATCTACGGTAAAAGTTTGCAAATCTGAGGAATCTCTGAAGTTCTTTGATGGTGACGGTTTGAGGCCAGGTCCGCATGGCTTCCACCTTCCTCTGGTCCATCTGGATGCCTCGTTGGTCTATGATGTACCCGTGAAAGTGGAGGCGGTGGAGGACCTACTTCACATGTTGACAGTGTTCGGTAAGGTTCTTGGAGAATATCAGGATATCGTAGATATAGACAATGACAAATCGATGAAGGAAATTTCGGAAAATCTCGTTCATGTAACCTTGGAAGACTGAAGGAGCATTGGACAGACCATAGGGCATGACACGGTATTCGTAGTGCCCAGAGGGCGTCACGAAGGCCGTCTTCCATTCGTCACCCTGCTTGCGGATACAAATTAAATTGTAGGCACTTCGCAGATCCAACTTGGAGAATACACAGGCACCACGTAACTGTTCCAGGGCAGAGGGGACCAGAGGAAGGGGATAACTGTACTTGATGGTCTGTGAGTTGAGAGTCCTGTAATCAGTGCATGGCCGCAATCCTCCGTCCTTCTTCGCCACAAAAAAGAAACTGGACGCGGCAGGGGACATTGAAGGACGAATGAAATCCTGTTGGAGTGCTTCCTTGATGTACTCCTCCATGGCCTTCTGTTCCGGGATGGGGATAGACTCGACCCTTGGGTAGAGTCGCTCCAGGTACCAGGTCGATGGCACAGCCCCATGGCCGATGTGGTGGTAATTGCGTTGCCAACCGCTTGCTGAGCACATCCTGGAACGCCCGGTATTCAGGAGGAATCTCCATCTTCTTATCGGAATCAGGACTCTCAATGGAGGTCGAATTCAAGGCGACGGATGAAGTTTCTGAACAGAACTGAGAAGGAGGACGAGGAACTTTGATCACAGGCATTAGGCAGGCTAGGTGACAGGATCTGCCCCACTGAAGAAACTCACCAGTATTCCAGTTGATCAGCGGTTCGTGTTGGAGTATCCACGGGCGTCCCAGGATGATGTCCGTGGTGGATCCTTCACCAAGAACGAGATCTCCTCGGAATGTAGGCAGCCGATGTGGAGCGTCATGGTGGGGGAGAAGTGACAGATATGACCACGACCCAGCGGCTTACCCAGGATGGTGTGAATCTCTAGGTTGAGGGGACAGCATTTTCTCTTGACATTGAGCCTTTGTAGGAGGTTGTGGGAGATGAAGTTACTCGCTGAGCCGGAATCGATGAGAGCTTGTGCTGGAACAGTTGAATGGGACGTTACAAGGGTTACTGTGGTACAGGTGAGAGATGCAATTTTCGGAGAAAGTTGGATGGTACTCACCGCTGGGCGTGTAGGTGGAACGGGACAGTTGGAGATGATGTGTCCTTCTCCCCCACAGTACAGACATAGATAATTTAACCACCTCCTTTGACGCTCCGCCGGTGTAAGATGGTAAGTATCTACCTGCATGGGTTCTGGTGTTGGAAGGGCGGCAGATGGTACCTGAGGCGGAGGATGCAAAGCGGGTTGGAATGATGAGCAAGCAGTAAGTTGTTGGGCAACTCGGATAGATTTCTGGATGAAGTTCTCTAATCCCATATTATCATCGTGAACAACCATTAGTTGACGAATCTCAGGATCTAAACCTTGGCGATAGGCTGTGAGAAGAGCCGTTTCATTCCATCAACTTTCTACGGCGAGTGTACGGAACTGCAAGGCGTAGGAACCCACCGATTGTTTACCTTGTCGAAAGTGAAAAAGTTGATCATGGATGGATAGAGTGGACGTAGTTTGACCGAAGACTTCTTTGAAATGTCTTAAGCCCCTTTCACACAGTGCTTTGAACCCGGGAAATTGCCGGCAAATTGCCAGAGCGCCTTCTGTGTGAACGCAAACACGACCCGGGATTGATGCCGGGATCGATGCCGTGTTGGGGACCTAGTAACATTGCCGTGTTCAGTCCCGGAACGCGCGCTGTGTGAACAAAAGCCGTAATAATGCCGTGTCGTAGTGATGACGCCGAAGCTGGGATCGTTCGCCAGCTGTGAAACGGTACATAATGCGCAAGTTTATGATCGAATCAGAGAAAAAAATGCACAAGTGTGGTTTCTCAAGAGAGAAATCGCAGCTCATAAGCAAACTTAAGACACTGCTGAGACATTAACGTCACTGGCAGTGTGAATGAACCAAAATCAAACGAACCGGGTCAAATCCCGTGTCTTTTTATCCATGTATTTTCCGGAATCTCTGTGTGAAAGGGGCTTTAGAAATGCAGACAATGACTTTCAATGAGTCGACATTCTGATGTAGAACCCGGAAGTGCTGCACTGTTTACACTGCGTCAACAGCGTAGGAGAATGATGTGCAAGAGAAGAGATTGTTGAATTAAGTTGTTATTTTAGTTGTGTTTTTTTTACACACAAAAAGTATTCTCATCGCTTCATAACATTAAGGTTGAACCACTGTAGTCACATGGACTACACGACTACACTTAACGATTTCTTTACTACCTTTCTGGGCTTTGAAGGTGACAATGACATTGCTACCTATGGGTGGTTCAGAAACCTCTTGGACTACATCAAAAATATATGAATGTGTGTTCCGAAGAGGAAAAAAAGGTTTTACGAGTTTGGAACGACATGAGGGTGAATAATTAATGACATAATTTTAATTTTTGGGCGAAATAACCTTTTATTAGCTCCCAGTGCCCTGCAACCATCATTTTCAGCATGTAAGCCATTTGTACCAACAACAGCAAAACAGACGTGTGGATGAAAAACATGCCAAAGCTTGTAAATTCATGAGCACTTGATCTTTAATGGCCATTAGTACAAATGTCAGATAAGCAGAAAGTTTCTCATATTGGCTACAACAGATGAGGAAACACAAAAATAGCCCATGCCAGTTGGCCAAATTTATTGTGCAACTGCAACTGCTGAAATATTCAAGCAGAGATCTACAGTTAATTAAATGTCACTCACTACTATATAAATGTCTTCTTGCTGCTCTCATTGAAAGCAAAATCCTCAAAATAAATCTTTAAAATCATGAGGGTTCATGCTTCAAACAGTTCAACAAAAGTCTATTTTCATTAACTGAAGTCTTTTAGGGGTAATAGGTTTGGAACACGTGTAGAAACAATCATTACTTTTGCAATTCTGTTTGGTGGTGCAGAAATTGGCTGCTTCCGAAACCGTATACTTCCCTACCATATAGTTAGCGAAAAACAGTTTGTGACAAAAGAAGGAGTAGGCAAAAAAGTACCCATATAACATACTGCTTATGGCGAGATTCTGAAGTGTGCATACGATAGACAATTTACTATCCCATGAAGCCACGGGAGAGGATTTGTAAATGGCAGTTAAGCGACACAACTGACGTTGGTAGGTTACATAATAATGACAACATGGTGAATATAGTACATCTGAATTTAATTCATACTACACACATTCATACTATATCCACCTTATTTTTCAGGTAAGCGCGGGCTTACACATTTGTAATAGTAATTTATCTGGCTTCCGGTGTCATTCGCTTCCAGTTATTTTTAGCTGTACAAAACAGCTCATTATGCTATTTATTGCAAACTGGTTTTTCTTACCATATTATTTTAATGAAGTGTCTTAATTATAAACAAGCTGGTTTGTAGTGCAAACAGTTTTACTGTTTACTGCTCTTTGATATATTCTTCTCGTTATTTCCCTATAGTGGCTAATAAATCTGAAGTATCGCACATTCACAGAAAACACCTTACTACTGTGTTGAAAAATAAGGTAGATAGAATGTACCTTTTTAAAGTTCGTAAAGTACTTATTCTAAATTAGTACCTATTCAAGAAAGTATGCAATTTCGGACACAGCTTTAACTTCGTATTTGACCTCATGTTTCGGTGTCCCCTAGTGGTTGTCCTGGGCTGTGGCCCATGTTGTCCTTAAATTGCTCATTAATTCTAATGTGACTGTGTTGCAAAGAGTTTTTCTCCCAAAAACCTCCAAACCACAGAATAGCCCAAACTCCTTGAAGTAGTGTTAGAATTATTGTAACTGTATTTACATCTCAGTCTTCCTGAATCCGAAGAAAGTCTTTTTGAGCTTTTAAGTTTCAGAAGTTACATCATACTACTGCCAGCTCAATACGAAGGCTACTAGATGTGAGGGATTTCTAATGCAATAGCATGAAATATAACCAACAGGCTTAATCAAATCCTAAACATACAGAGTAAACAAATTCTTGCCTTGTCCCTTATGTGTTTCTGTGTTTTTAACATCACTGGACATTGGTCTCAGCTTGCTTTCTCAGTTTACAGTATTTCAAAAACTGTATTTTAATCAGTTATCTGTGCAAAGTACACTAATTTAGATTATAACAGTAGCTATGTTTCCATCCAAGTTGCACATTTAATTTGTAAAAATCACAACATTGCAACAAACTATTTGCAAATAAAGTAGCGTGTTCATGCCATGAGTTCAAGACAACAAATGAATCACTTCCAGAGAAATTTGATTTAAATGGAAATGGAAGTTGTAGCTACTGGAGAAGCCACTGTGGCACTTTTATTACAAGTAATAAGCTATTTGTGGTTAAGAACACGCAGACAAAATGCACTGAAAACGTCACATTTGCTATAGCGATCAACAGTAGATGCTTTGATACTGGGGATGACAAATTCAGTTCTGAGAGGTAATAGTAGACAATGATAGGCTTTGGCTCTAGAAAGTCCGAATGAACAGATCATCATTTGACATCCTACGCCATGATATTGGTCACATTACTTGTTAAGGCCCATGGATAAATGTAGGAATTTAATTAGTAGCCTAAATGTGTTTATATCATATTCTTCTTACTAAAGAAAAAAATCTATTTATCCATTATAAGCAGGTGTAGAAATTATGTGCATTTTAGAACTTTTTAGAACGTTCCACTTCATTTTGTTAGTCCACTTTTTGATGTTCATCTAACTTTAAGTAACTTTGCAACTACATGTCAACTAACTCTCAAAGTATTAGTGGACTGCTAGGTTAGGATTTGGGTTAGTAGAATAAAGTTAACATATTTGCAAAGTATAAAAGGACCATCAAAATAAATTGTTAGCAGATATTAAGCAGACAGGTAGTTGACATGTAGTTGCAAAGTTACTTATAATTAGTAGAATGTCTAAAGTCGAAATAAAGAGCATTACAGTAATACTGCCGTGCAAAGGCAAAAGACCGTAACTTCGTTTTTGGTCGAAAATGAGTTATTTATTTTTGGCATATTCAAGACCTCCTTTATAATGTGGATGAGTATCTTGAATCAATTCCGTTGTTTTTTTGAGAAAATAATTAGTTGTCTTAACAGTAACTTCCAAAAGCCCATGAGAAACCAAGGCAGAACACCGTAACATCAGTTACCGCTCTTTGGCTTTGTTTTGGAATGCTCAAATTGAGTTACGGTACTCTGCCTTTGTTTAGCCGCGCGTCAATATGAAGTTACTGTGCCGGTGTTCTATCACATAATGCTACCTACCAGATTGTACGGTTATCTGCCTTTGTTTTAATGTCCATTAAAATTAAAATTACGGTGTAGCCTGTGTACTTTGTACAGCTGCCATCAGTCCCTTTAACTTCTGATGTCCTCAGAGCTTTGTCCTGCACAATTGCGGTCAGAACATTTAGTATGGTCTGAAACCGCTCCATCGACAAACGTACGATATCGATCGCGAAGGATTATGCAGAGTTGACAGAAAAACGTTACACATTGCCGTAGCAGATGAATACAACCAAGAATTAAAGCCCTGCCTCACCCAGTTCGGGTACCAGCAGTGTTGGGTAAGTTACTTAAAAAAAGTAATTAGTTATAGTTACTAGTTACTTCTCACAAAAAGTAACTGCGTTAGTAACTGAATTACATCATTACAAAAGTAACTAATTACTAGGGAAAGTAACTATTGCGTTACTTAAAAAAAAAAAAAAAGTTTAAATATAAGAAATTTCTTGGATACCCTCAATATGAAATGTTAAATGAATGAAATGGACACTAAATAGAACATCTTATTATTATTATTAAACATTGTACACTAATCTACACTATTTTAATGTTGCTGTGGGACAATGTGAGAGACACCGATTAACTTAAATATTAAAATATTATCATTACTATAGTGGAACAACAAAAAATAATAGATGGTTTAGAACTTTTACTATTTATTGCACAGACCACAACTGGCCAACAAATAAGTCTAAAAATAAATCATGCTTCTTAAGAAATGTACCAAAAATAAATAAATAGTAGCCTTATAAAAATATTCATACACATACACTAGTGCATATAATTAAAATGATAAAACTCACACACCTTTACAACTGGTAGACATTCTGTATAGCCTACTTGAAGTTTTTTCTTCCTCACAATAGTAAGTTTAACAAAAAGTGCTCTCAATATAATACTGAACAATGTATCAACATAAATAATAATAATACAATATAATCTTTTGTGGGTTTATTTTTATAACCTACAGAGAACGTCATCATCAGAGGTTATTTATTTTAGCCAAATTCTAGTCGTGTTTGCCGCACGTGTTCACAACCGTCAAACAAATATGTTTGAACGTTCCCTGCAGGTTATTTTTGGAGTTTATGTTATATAAACTAATTAAAACATTGCATATGATACCAATATGCTACATATATTATTCTACTGCTGAAATGTGTAATTTATTTATAAATAAAGTATTTATGCTCGGACACATTCGGTCTCTCTCGCGCACTGTCGAGCGCATTCTCGGACACATTCGGTCTCTGCCGCGCACTGTCAAACGCGTTCTCGGACACACTTGGTCTCTCTCGCGCACTGTCGAGCGCGCTCGCGGCATTCGCCTCGCTTTTGTCCCGTCCGGCGCCTCATAAACACTCACACACCAGAGAAAAAACTTTGCAGCTCCTATGGCTGAGAGAGAGCCTACTCGGATGAAAACCGCTTCAGTGAGCTCAACTGTAGTAACGCCGCATTTTTATTGACAGTAACGGTAACGGCGTTGTAATAGAGGAAGCAGTAATTAGTTTGATTACTCGTTACTGAAAAAAATAACGCCGTTAGTAACGCCGTTTATTTATAACGCCGTTATTCCCATCACTGGGTACCAGACCTAGTTGAAACACTCATGCATATAGCTGGCAGAGTGCCAAAACTTCGCCGGCGCCTTCAGCCCCGCCCTAAACATGATCGAGCCAACGCTGGACTAGTATAGAGGTATTTTGTCATGTCAAATGTATTAATAACGCCATCAGAATGCCACCAAAGCACAGGATAGCAATAAGTAGATGGCTCTAAATAATTGTAAATCATGCTAAATAAATGCCATGATCACTAGATTTTATACAGGTGTTACTATAATGATTTTGTTAATGGTGATCAGCAACCAAATATTGATAATGTGGAAGTTACTGCCTTTTGCCTTGGCATGACTTCTCACTTTTTGCTGACAATACAAAGGCAGAGTACAGTAACTTTAAAATAGTGGTCAAAAGTCAAGTTTGAGCTCAATATTTTTTTATGTATATCATTTTCATTACTAAAACATAGATTTGCCAGATTTCCAGTGTCCTACCTATAATTATTTTGGCGGGACAACTAAAAATCTTTAAAGTCATTTTTCTCAGTTCCACACTCTAGCGACTTAAGGTCTTTTGCCTTTGTAGGGCAGAATAGTGCTCCTATGTTATTTAATGAAACACTAATTTCAATCACCATCATCATCATTCAGACCATGTGTGTATGTGGCTCATTTATCATGTGCACAGACTCTCCGTGTCTGGACTCTGATACGAGAGCAGTTACTGCAAGAGAAAACTGTTCTATAATAACTGAGCCAGCGTATTTGAGCCAGCAATGCGTAATGCCAAGCCTGGTTGGGAGATGCTCTATGCAGAAACCAGATTAACAAGTTCAGGCACAGCATCCACTGCCAAAATGAAGTTGAACGCAGAAGCCATAAAAAAAAGCTCAGGCAAATGTACTTTCGCACAAACTCGTAATTACACAAAAGCATGAGGTTCAGTGAATATCGAGGACGGTCTCAGATGCGGCAGTATGTTTGTTGTTAGCATCTATCAGGGGAGTTACAGAAAATTCCCTGGGTGCCTCCTAGTCCATGAAACATGAAAATTGTTGCTGCTCACATATTTGGCATGTATTTGGAACAAAGTCTATTGTGTGTATATTTTCTTGTAAGAAATAAAAATAAAAGATGGAGTGTGCTATTTCCAGTGGATGCTCTTATATGAATCTAAAATACATGCACTCAAACCAGGCAATACATTATTAAATAAGGAAAAGCTGGGTCAAAATGTACTATTTGTAACTGAGAGACAAACAGAAAAAAGCACAGATGATTTAAAAACTGTGACAAAAAGGACGAGATTGAGAGGAAACGAGACAAATGGAAAAAGCAAGTGCGAACGAGCAGAGGAGACGGAATCTTTAAGAGTACATGCTGGCAGATGGTGCTCACGGGAGCGTGATCATTTGGCATTTTTGCGCCAAAGTGCTCATGGGAAAGGAGGGCAGAGAGAAAATGAGAGATGCCTTTACCCCTCTGTCTTCCTGTTTCTCTCACTCTCGCTCTGTTTTTTGGGGTTTTTTTTTCCCATGATTGTTTTCACTCATGTGGTGCACCACTGACTGGTTGGTAACTTTAATATTCACCGGCACTTCATTAGACGTGTGCTTCTGGCACACAGCTTGACATCCTCTCAGCCATCCAACACAGATGCATTATTTTGCAGACTTGCAGTAATGTGCAGATGTCTTTGATGAACTCTACTGTAAGTGTCATCTACTTGCTGATGGTTGTAATGTACTAATTCAAATAATCTCCAGTTGTACAGGTCAATATTTATAACATGTATGCTGTTATTTTATTACATTTATGTGTATGAAGAACGTCTCGGTTACATATGTAACCCTCGTTCCCTGAAGGAGGAAACGGAGACGTAGTTGACGTGTCGACTGATTGGGATCACGCTTAGGGAGCCTGACATCTTCGAGTATTGATAAAATACTCAGCGGTGGACCAGCAGTAGTGGCGACGGGACTACATCTCCGTTCCCTCCTTCAGGGAACGAGGGTTACATACGTAACCGAGACGTTCCCTTTCAGTCGTTCGTGTCGACTGATTGGGATCCCTATTAAAACGCCACTAGTGCTGCCACCTTCCAGTGCCTATACAAAGCCTCCTGACCCCCTGTATCATTGAGGCGGAGATAGGACAGGGCTTAGGCCAGGAAAGTCACTGCCCTTTCGATGGAAGGAGGGACGGAATGACATCTTGAAAAAGACGCAAATACACCCGTGTTGGTCTTTCAGGAAATGAAAAACTCTCACCAGTGCCAGAGCACACAGGGGAATGACCAGCAGCAACCCTGACAGGGATGGTGCAGCCTGTACCAGTGAAGCACTCACTCTCTTCGCCCTCAACCGGCCGTCAGACAAACAAACACAAACAGAAATGTGATGCTGTTAAAACAGCAGTTGAGAGCTCAGAAAGCTCGCGACCACCGCTGCACTCGCGCTGTAGAACCACTAGCACCAGAAGAGACTTCCTGAAGAAGCACCGACACACCTGCTCGTTGTAACATAACAACTCTCTTCGGAGACATCGACATGAAGACCGATCGGCTCTGAAGTGAACGACAAGTGCACTGTAAAAAATTTGTAACACTCCCAAATCAAAAATTTCAATTGACCGATAACATCTAAATTTTTCAATTGGCCCAAGTGAAAATCTGTACATTTAATTTTAGAATTTACAGAATTTCACTTGGGCCAATTGAAAAATGTAGATGTTATCGGTCAATTGAAATTTTTGATTTGGGAGTGTTACAAATTTTTTACAGTGTGGTGCGTGCATCCGCTTCCGTGTTTATACCCGTGCTGCGGGGCGGACCGCAATATGCAAATCTCGCACGCCAATGTGCATTGGCTCGTTTTATCAATACAAAGATGACAGGCTCCCTAAGCGTGATCCCAGTCAGTCGACACGTCGACTACGTCGAACGTGAACGACTGAAAGGGAACTCAAGCAATTAAGGGCTGACTAACACTAAGTGTCATGTTGCTGAGAGAGTCAGTGTACTATTTTAAATTTAGTCTCTAGTAGTACAGGTCAGTATACGTATATGAATATTCCAAATCTGTATTATGTTATTTAATTACATTTATGTCTATGAATAACACAAGCAATGAAAATTGTGAAAACCAATTTGACTTCATAAATTTCATTGAGTTCATAAAGAGATCATAAAAAAACTAATCCATATGAATTGAGCGGATTAGTCCAAATTTACTGAATTCGATTGCTATTATGAACAGATTTAATTTAGGCTTTTATTCACATTTAAGCATTGATCAGCGAACATAAACAGAAGCTCAATCGAATCTGCTTGACGTGTGGGAACAAACCTCATTGGTTCTTGTGGAAGCTCAAAAGAGCTGCGTAACACGAGAATGAACTTCATAGGATCTTGCGGAAGCTCAAACGTGCTGCGTAACACGAGAATGAACCTCATTGGTTCTTGCACGTCAAGCGAATATGCTTGAGCTTCCGTTTACTATAACTGATCTGTGAGTTGATGTGAATAAAAGCCTAAATTTAATCTGTTTATCATATAAAGCAATCGAGTCTCTTCAGTAAATTTGGACTAAACCGCTTAATTCATATGGATTAGTTTTACAATTTCTTTATGAACATTTTGAAGAGTCAAAGTGGTATTTGCATAGCTGTCAATGGAGGGACAAAAAGGTCTCAGATTTCATCAAAAATATCTTCATTTGTGTTCCGAAGATGAGCGAAAGTCATACGGATTAGGAACGACATGAGCGTGAGTAATTAATGACAGAATTTTCATTTTTGGTTGAACTAACCATTTAAGCCTAGTCCCAGACTAAAATGCATGCTTGAGCTGTTTTAACTGAAAGCAACTTGCACTGACAGATTTTAAAATATGTCAGTGTTGTTTTGTCTCAAGATGCACACCAGTAATGTTTTTTTTCTAAGCCATGTTAATAAAAGCTATGTAAATATCCTAATTGAAGGCATATGCCATAATCCTGGCTTAATCTAAGCCGTTTCTGTGAAACTAGGACTTACTATTCCAAATATTAGATCTCCAATAGTACAGGCCAATGTACAGTATGTGTATTACAAATCTGTATGCTGTTATTTATTTATTTATTTTAACATGGAATAAAGATTTTGAAGCAGCTCCTTTCTACAGATCTACAATTCATAGTGATTTTTTAAGCTTCTAAAAGGACAGAAAAACACAACAGCAATAAAAGGTGTCCATATCAATCTTGAAACAGAACAACAAAGTACTTTTTTACAGATAATATTCCCTTTCCATTCCAGACTGAGAACAGTTCTAATTTCAATATGGTCCGAAATGAAGGAATAAAGCTCTAAATGTCTGCAAACTAAGCTATATTATAGTTTGAGAAGATTCGCTTGGAATATAGTACACACCTTTGTAATTTTTTTGGTAACACTTTATTTTGATGGTACACTTTAGAAATTCTGTTGACTATAAGACCACATACACTGTAAAGTTTCAGGAGTGACAACCGCATTTAAATGCCAAAGTGAGTCCCCTATATTATCGTTCTATATGTGTACGGAACACGACTCACTCACTCCCGAAACTGTGATTATTGACTCCATGGAGCAACATTCTGGCTTCTCACATGTTTGGTTTACGGCGCTATTGAAAATATTATAGTGACAAAAGACTAATTATGTTCAGCAATTGCCACAGTCAACGGAGAGGTCTTGTTTTGCTTATGGTTGGAAAGGCAGCTTCACAAAGCGCACTTCTTGCAGTGTTGCCATGTCAACTTATGTTGTCAAGCCTTATTTTTAGCCTTGTTGTTTAAGTTTTGCTCACAAAGCGATCGAGTTATTGAAATGAGCAGGTGCAGGTTGTGTTATTTTGGTCTTATTTTCAGCATAAAGCATTTAAAAAAATGTTCGGTTTATTATGGGTTTGTTCTTGTTCGCTGTTTTTCTAGCAAGATCTGGCAACATGAATGAGTCCAGGCTAGTACAACCCTATGATTTCTTTCCCCGCACCGTCAGGACATTAGGGAAAGCATGGCATTAGTTTTCATTGTTATGCTGATGATACTCAGCTCTATATTTCTTCACGCCCTGACGAAACTTACCAATTCACAAAATTAATGGAATGCATAGCTGATATAAAAAACTGGATGACTAGTAATTTCCTACTACTTAATTCTGAAAAAAACAGAGATTTGAATAATTGGACAAAAAACATCCTCACATAATAACCTAGAATACTGTCTACACTTGATGGCTGCTCTGTCAAGTTGTCCGTTAGGAACCTGAGTGTGCTCTTTGATACCAATCTTTCATTTGAAAGTCACGTGTCTAGTATCTGTAAAACCACATTTTTCCAGCTTAAAAATATATCTAAATTACATCATATGCTCTCAATGAGAAATGCGGAACAATTAGTTCATGCGTTCATGACATCAAGGCTAGATTATTGTAATGCTATTATGGGTGGTTGCCCTGCACGCTTAATAAATAAACTACAGCTGGTCCAAAATGCAGCAGCTAGAGTTCTTACCAGAACCAGGAAGTATGACCATATCAGCCCGGTTTGGCCTCCCTATTAAACATCGTATACATTTTAAAATTTTGCTGATTACTTACAAAGCACTAAATGGTTTAGCTCCCCAGTAGCGAGCTCTTAACGCATTATAGTCCTTCACATCTATTGCGATCTAAAAATTTCGGCCAGTTGATTATACCTAGAATATCAAAATCGACTGCTGCCGGTAGATCCTTTTCCTATTTAGCACCAAAACTTTGGAACAGTCTTCCTAACATTGTCCGGGAAGCAGACACACTCTGTCAGTTCAAATCTAGACTAAAAACACACATATCTTTGGCTTAGTATACACATAACACATTATAGACTTCTATAATTCACTGTTAGGCTGCATAGTTTAGGTCAGCCGGAACCGGGAACACTTCCCATAAATCCTGATGTACTTGTTACATCATAAGAAGGATGGCGTCTACGCTAATATTAGTCTCTCTGTTTATGCCGAGGTTTACCGCAGTCCGCCGGATCCAGGCTGTATCCAGATCTGATGAAGGACCTGCGCCTGGACAGCTCTCTCCCCTGTGAAGGCCTCCTTCCCTTCCCTTTACCTCTGTACAGATAAAACGTTGTCATTTTATCTGTACAGAGTCACCACGTGGCTACGCGGACGCGATAAATAATTATGTATTATACATTTTTAAAGCCAGACAAGTGGTTTGTTGGAGGTTGATTTGTAAAGAAGGACTACACGCCTGCGCACAAATATATTAAAATGCACAAACCTATGGACAGAACACGTGATGCGCATGTGCGCAACGTCGGTGTTTACACAGAGGTTGCGTAGGTTTGCGCAGAGATAACTGAAAATCGTTTACACCTTGGAACCTATTTCCGGGAGTGCATCCTCAAGCCACCTTGCACTGTTTTGTGCGGATGGGCGGCCGGTGCACGTTGAGGGTTTTCTGTTTGAACGGTGTCGTGTTAGCGCCCCCTAAGTTAATAACTAATGATCTTCGCAACGGAAGTGAATCAAGCAATCAAAACTAACTTTAGCTGGACAATAACTATCCTAGAGCTGCTGTAAAGCCAAAATAATCTCTGTTACTTTAATTTCCTATTATCACTGTAATGCTGCTTTGAAACAATTCATATTGTTAAAAGCGCTATTCAAATGAAGGTGACTTGACTTGACATAAAAAAGAGAAAAACATATCTGATGCACGTTAAACTATGTCATTAACAACTAGTTGTTCAGTTCGGTTCCGGACACACTGCATATCATTTTTGTAAATGCGGTTGTCACTACCTGCATTTTTCACTACCTGGAGTTAATTTGGCTGTGTAGAATGTGGTTGTACTCCCGTAACTGTACTCCCGTAAAGTACTGAACCGTGTGTACCGAACAGGATTAAGCTCTAAAAGGTGAACTGACAACCAAATTTAGCTGCAGTGTGTACGTGGCCTAAGTGACGTTGTACCTACATGCCAACTAACTCTCATTAGAATATTAGTAGAGTATTAAAAGACTGTCTGCTTAATATCTGCCAACATATTCTTTTGATAATCCCCTAACCAACATTCTACTGACTATAAGTAACTTTTCAAGTACATGTCAATGTATATATGAAGAGTTCAGATGCAAAAGCCTCTAAGTGCCATCTGAAATTTTCTTCTACAATGATCATTTTTATCAAGCTCGTATATTTAAGGTCAGTAATTTCACTTAAATGACAATTAATAGGTCATTTTCATTGCCATTTAAGTGAAATTGCTAAACTTAAATATACAAGCTTGATAAAAATGGTAATTCTAGAAGAAAATTTCAGATGGCACTTAGAGGCTTTTGCATCTGAACTCTTCATATATATGTGTGTGTGTGTGTGTGTGTGTGTCCTTTTTGGAGTTTGACAGACATACAGTAAATGGTTACTATGAACTTGTATGGAAATAGCTGTTTCAATATTATACTTTTTTTCTCAGTGACACAACATGAGGGTAAGTAAATGACAGAATTTTAATTTGTTGGTAAACTTATTCTTTTAAGGTCATACATCTGCCATTCCCCCCCTCATCTTCCACAGGACAAATAACAATGTGCCTGTTCCCGTTGTTTGTAGCTGCATGTGTCCCCCTGATGAAGTCACGCAGCTGCTTCAGAGACCTGCTGCTCTCAGACCAGCAGTGCAGCAAACACGTCTTTGCAGTGATATGATTAAGAGTACTGTTTTGAACAGTGTATAAACAAGACCACCACAGGGTCGGGATCATTGCTTATATATACTCATACAGCATTAGAGGAAGACGGAGACAGTTTGTGGAGAAATGTTACATTGGATCTATGAGTCATGAGTGCATCGGTCCTCCCTCAATGCTGTGCTCACACTGCAGCCCTCACTCACACTCTAGACTTCAATTCCCAGCATTCCTCCTGATCATCACCTGCACTCACTCAGCCATCATCTGCACCTGCACACACACACCTGCACATATGCTCACACACCTCAGTCACACACATGATCTGGTCTCGTTTATGAGAAAATAACTACCTTCCAATGTTCCAAAGCTTCAACGTTTCTCCAGTGTGTTCCCATATCCTTTGTGTCTCAGTGTGGTCTACGTGTGTGTTTAAGGATATAGCATGTCAGTTTCTTCACTAACCATCTATCTTGAGTCTGTGATTCTGTAACAGAAGACCAGACCTTTAAGAACAGACAGCAGCATGAGTATTCTAATATGCCCTATCAACCTGTTGGACTCCCTCTCCCAAAATGGCTGCCTGATTTAGGAATATGCAGGGGATTTCTGGGATCTCTGTCTTCCACCGTTTTTCTAGATGATGTGACATTAATGATGATCTTTCATGGGGGCTTAGATGAACCACTAATTCTCAGATTCGATTCAATTCAAATTTATTTGTATAGCACTTTTCACAATACATATTGTTTCAAAGCAGCTTTACAGAAAGTGCATTTCAGAAATGTACATAGAAAAATACAGTTGGTAACGCTTTAGATTACAGCCCGGAAAGTACTGCGTAATTAAAATGAAAGTACAGTGTAACTTTCGGTAATTACAGTGTACCTATAAAGTACTTACGTGTAAGTATAGGGGAACAATATGTAAAGTCTTGGGAATAAAGGGGTAACAACCAGGAAAATACTGCGTTATTAAAACGAAATTACAGTGTAACTTTTGGTAATTACAGTGTACCTATAAAGTACTTACGTGTAAGTATAGGGGAACAATATGTAAAGTTTTGGGAATAAAGGGGTAACAACCAGGAAAATAACAAATTATTTAGGCAAATTATTTAGATTAAGTATTTTAGAATCTTACTTTTGGGAGCAATTTAGCGAGTACATACACTGCACCTTTTTGTAATAATAGTGTACAAAAATACATAAAGGCTTTTTTTAAATCACGGGGTACATATCAGTGCATTTATAAAGTAGGCTAATTTGTTATTATTGCAAAGGTGCACTGATTAAGTTTCAAGGCAAGTAAAACTATTGCAACTTTTTTTTTTTTTTTAAATGCTGGGAAAATATACTCTTGTTCCATGTAGTTACAGGGTAAGTATGACATTGCGGGCTGTAAATTAAAGTGGTGCTTCTTACCCTCTTGTTTCATGTAGTTACGGGGTAAGTATGACATTGCGGGCTGTAAATTAAAGTGGTGTTTCTTACCCTCTTGTTCCGTGTAGTTACAGGGTAAGTATGACATTGCGGGCTGTAAATTAAAGTGGTGTTTCTTACCCTCTTGTTCCGTGTAGTTACAGGGTAAGTATGACATTGCGGGCTGTAAATTAAAGTGGTGTTTCTTACCCTCTTGTTCCGTGTAGTTACAGGGTAAGTATGACATTGCGGGCTGTAAATTAAAGTGGTGTTTCTTACCCTCTTGTTTCATGTAGTTACAGGGGTAAGTATGACATTGCGGGCTGTAAATTAAAGTGGGGCTTCTTACCCTCTTGTTTCATGTAGTTACAGGGTAAGTACAATAAAAACACATGTACACACACAATCTGATATCACTCGGAAAACTTTATTTGAAAAACAACTTATTTCAAAACGGATTTACAGCACTTTGTTTCTCTTGCTTGGTTTCCTCCTCCTCTTGTTCCTCTTCTTCTGAAGTGAAACGATAAGCGTTTGTAAGAAAAATACCAAATATTTTACATTTTTAAACTGTTGACTATCGCTTCCGACCAACTGTCACCTGCGCGTTCATGAGAGGGTTGAGAGAAAGTATAAATACAAGTTGTCCGCGTCCGAGCTGCGCAGCTGTCGTGTACGCGTCCAAACTGGAGTATAACAGAGGCTTAAAGCGTGACGTAAGCGCACCGAAAAACCAATGTTGAATTATTATTTTTTTAAATGTTTTTATTATGGCTCACAACAAAATACAAACAATAACAGATAATAATAATGAAAAACAAACCATGCAGAAGAACAGAGACACCAGTTCTCGTGCACGTTTCACATCAAACTCCCGCGAGAATGCAATGAACGCTGAAAGCTTCACCAAACGCGAAGCCATTCAAGCCGCCCCTATGAAGCGGACTCTCATGCACTCGCTGGTGAAAGTTGGTCGGTAGCGAAAAGATGAGTAAATTATGAGAACATTTCTGGGTGTACTGTATTTTCTTTTAATACATAATACAGAATAGAAAAAGACTCCTTAAGATTTGGCTAATAATCAGTGGAACGATAGAAAAAGAGGAGGACCAAGAGGAGGAGGAAGCCATGCAAGAGAAACAAAAAAGGACAAAACATGCTACTTTCTGTCAGGACTTTAGAATTTGAAATGAAAAGTTGATTTAAAAAAATGATAATAAATTAAATAAATTAAATAAATAAGAAGTGTAATATGTTGTAAATCTGTTTTGAAATAAGTTGTTTTTCAAATAAAGGTTTTCCAAGTGATGTCAGATTGTGTGTGTACATGTGTTTTTTATTGTACTTACCCTGTAACTACATGAAACAAGAGGGTAAGAAGCACCACTTTAATTTACAGCCCGCAATGTCATACTTACCCTGTAACTACATGAAACAAGAGGGTAAGAAACACCACTTTAATTTACAGCCCGCAATGTCAAACTTACCCTGTAACTACATGAAACAAGAGGGTAAGAAACACCACTTTAATTTACAGCCCGCAATGTCATACTTACCCTGTAACTACACGGAACAAGAAGGTAAGAAGCACCACTTTAATTTACAGCCCGCAATGTCATACTTACCCTGTTACTACATGGAATACTTACAGTCTAAATAATTTGCCTAAATAATTTGTTATTTTCCTGGTTGTTACCCCTTTATTCCCAAAACTTTACATATTATTCCCCTATACTTACACGTACGCACTTTATAGGTACACTGTAATTACCGAAAGTTACACTGTAATTTCGTTTTAATAACGCAGTATTTTCCTGGTTGTTACACCTTTATTCCCAAGACTTTACATATTGTTCCCCTATACTTACACGTAAGTACTTTATAGGTACACTGTAATTACCGAAAGTTACACTGTACTTTCATTTTAATTACGCAGTACTTTCCGGGCTGTAATCTAAAGCGTTACCATACAGTTAATTAATCACGTATTAAATTAGGGCGTAACATATCGCCAGCGTTGAGTCGTCTCTTCACAGGCGTTGAGTCGTCTCTTCACAGGCGTCGAGTCGTCTCTTCACAGGTTTTGGGGCATCTGAAGTTTCCATGAGAGGCTGGATACTAGCGTCCAGAGATAACAACAGAAAAGCAGATGGGAAATAATTAGCATAGTTGCTGTTCATAATATTAATGCATTCGATCTGATTCGATTGTAGTATAAAAGGTAAGTATTATGTGAATGCTTGGCTAAAGAGATGCGTCTTTAATCTAGTTTTAAACTGGGAAAGCGAGTCTGAGCCTCGAACGATATCAGGAAGGCCATTCCAGAGTTTAGGAGCTAAATGTGAAAACGCCCTCCCTCCTTTAGTGGACTTAGATATCCTAGGAATGACCAGAAGCCTCAAATTTAGTGATCTTAAAGAGCGCAATGGATTGTAGGGAGGATAGAAGTTCCGTTAAATACCCAGGAGCTAAACCATTTAGGGCTTTATAGGTCAGCAGTAATACTTTGTAATTGATACGGAACTTAATAGGTAACCATATGATAGATGATAGAATTGGTGTTATATGATCATATTTTCTTGACCTAGTAAGAACTCTAGCAGCTGCATTTTGGACTAACTGTAGTTTGTTTATTGAGGATGCAGGACAACCAGCTAATAAAGCATTACAGTAATCTAGTCTCGAGGTCATGAATGCATGAACTAACTTTTCTGCATCAGAAACAGATAGCATGTTACGTAGCTTAGCAATGTTTCTAAGGTGGAAAAAGGCTGTTCTTGTAACATATGAAATATGATTTTCGAAAGACATGTTGCGGTCTAGTATAACACCCAGGTCTTTTACTGTAGTGGATAAAGTAACAGGACATCCTTCTAAATTAAAGTTGTATTGTAAGAGGTTTTGTGGGCAGTTTTTTGGACCAATAAGTAATACCTCCGTTTTATCTGAATTTAATAGCAGAAAATTACACGTCATCCAGTATTTTATATCTTTAACACACTCTGTCAATTTAGATAATTTAGTGTATTCATCTGGTCGTGATGAAATATATAATTGAGAGTCATCAGCATAACAGTGGAAATTAATTCCATGTTTTCTTATAATATTACCAAGTGGCAGCATATATATTGAGAATAGCAGAGGGCCTAACACAGATCCTTGCGGCACTCCATAGTTTACTGACGTTATCTTCATTTAAACAGACAAAATGGTAGCGTCTGATAAGTACGATCTAAACCAGCTTAATTCCTGTCCATGAACACCATTGTAGTTTTTTAGTCGATCTAAGAGTATTTTGTGATCTATAGTGTCGAACACATTGAGATACAGCCTTGGTCAGAAGCTAGAAGTAAATCATTTGTAATTTTAACGAGCGCAGTTTCTGTGCTATGATGCGGCCTGAATCCTGACTGAAATTTTTCATAGATATAATTTTCTTGCAAGAAAGAGCACAATTGAGCGGACACAACTTTTTCTAGTATTTTAGACATAAATGGAAGATTTGAAATGGGTCTGTAATTTGCTAGGTTATTATGATCTAATTGTGGTTTCTTAATGAGAGGTTTTATGACTGCCAACTTGAATATTCTTGGAACATGACCTAAAGATAAAGACGAGTTAATAATATTGAGAAGAGGCTGTTCCACTACAGGTAACACTTCTTTCAGTAGTTTATTGGGTATTGGATCTAATAAACATGTTGTTGGTTTAGATGCAATGATAAGTTTATTTAGCTCTTTCTGTCCTATAGTTGTAAAGCGGTGTAGTTGTTATTGAGGGGCGATAATTGAGGCTTAATCATAAGACACCATTAAAGATTGTACATTTACAATTGTGTTTCTGATGCTTTCTAATTTCTCAGTGAAGAAATTCATAAAAGCATTACTACTACACTGTAACGGAATATTTTCCTCAGGTGATGTCTGTTTATTTGTTAGTCTAGCCACGGTGTTAAATAAAAACCTTGGATTGTTTTGGTTATTTTCTATTAGTTTGCGGAGATGCTCAGCCCTGGCTGCTTTTAGGGCCTTTTTATAACGTGACATACTGTCTTTCCACGCGATTCTAAAGACCTCTAAATTAGTTTGTTTCCATTTACGCTCTAAATTACGAGTTTCTCTCTTGATAACATGCGTAGCACTGTTGTACCATGGTGCTTTAGTTTTCTCTCTAACCTTTTTTAATCTAATTGGTGTAACAATGTCTAATGTACTAGAGAAAATGGTGCTCATAGTGCTAGTCATTTCCTCTAGTTCATCTGTTTGTTTGGGTTCACTGAGCAGCTGAGATAGATCAGGTAAGCTATTTGAGAATCTATCTATTGTGGTTGGAAGGACGATAATGTGGCGCAACATGACAAATTTCAGCAGTACGTAGTATGCAAGTTACCATGTAATGATCAGTGACATCATCACTTTGCGGTAAACTATCTATATCGGTTGGATTGGTTCCATGTGATATAATTAAATCTAGTGTATGATTAAGACGATGAGTGGGACCAGTGACGTTTTGCTTGACCCCAAAGGAGTTTAATAAATCTGTAAACGCAGCCCCTAACGCAGCATTTGTGTTATCTACGTGTATGTTAAAATCTCCAACAATTAATGCTTTATCGACATTGACCAATAGATCTGAGAGAAAGTCTGCAAACTCTTTTAGGAAATCAGCATAGGGCCCTGGAGGTCTATATACAGTAGCCAAGGCTAGAGATAATAGGGATTTCTTTCTTAGATCTAAGAGCGTAATATTTAGCACAAGTACTTCAAACGAATTAAACCTGTGACCTGTTTTCTGAGTAACATTAAGAATATCTCTATAGATTGTTGCAACACCACCGCCACGACCAATTAGACGGGGCTCATGCTTATAACAGTATCCTGGTGGAGTAGACTCTTTAAGACCGAAATAATCATTTGGTTTAACCCTTAAAGACCGATACGGCCGCCCGCGGCATAAAATAACTATCGTTCTAAAATGTTTAATAACTTTTGAGTCGCTAATCCAATCTGTATGCTTTAAAATGCACCGTAAAGATGAGATTCACAGCTTTCCCGTGCTATCACGGTTGTCTCTATTGGTCATTCATATGCTCCGTAGTGCCGGTGATTGCGTCATCAAAATCTGCAGCAGTGATTCGTCAAGGAAACACATGTGGTTTCTTTCTCTGAGCCAAACAGGAACGATTGTTGATGCTTAGTCCCACCCCCATGCCCAGATTCGTCCAAACGGTCATCAACTCAACCAACAAACATAGTGATTGGTGATTTTAACAACCAATCACGTTTCTTTATACATTTTTAACAAACGCAATGCATTGAAAACTACGCATGAAAACTAACGGATGCAAAGTTTTTGACCATAGCGCAAAATATGAAAGAGCATAAAACACGAAAGAGCATGAGTATGTAAAAAAAACAGCAGTACAAATCGGAGGATGTGTTAGAATTGATTTTTTTAAACGAGTCGTTAGACCTGGTGGAACCTTCCGATTCAGAAGATTGTTTGAATCATTTGCACTGCTTATTTATCTATTTGTATTTAGTTTGTGAAGATTATTTGCACTATTTGTTCATTAGCACTCAGTATATTACCCTCAATGAACTATTTCTTCATTTGCACTGTTTATTTCTTTTTGTATTTAGTTTGTGAAGATTATTTGAACCATTTGTTCATTTACACTCTGCATATTGTATTGTTAGTATTTATATTGCACAGTTGTCACTACTTGTTATATTGTTTGCATTTGTTGTTCATGTTCAAATTATAATATAATTTTCTGAAGAAAAATGTTTGCTTCAGTGTTCTGTTGTAATATAACAACTTTTCTATTTACTTTACTTCCTGAACTTATTTGGACACATCTACATTGTCAGTAAATGTAATACACCTGTTTTTACTCAAAAACGCCTAGAATAATATTATAATAAATGGCTATAACTTGCTGAGGGATTGTTACATGTAGACAAAATTTCATCTGGAAGTCTAAAACAACCAAGTCTAACTTTCTAAAAGAAAAAAACAAAACTTCAGGAAGTTCTGTTTGAGTTCACACTGAAAACACCACATTTTTTGCTGCCGTTTTTCTTAAAATCCTGTTAATTTCATAAATTCTCTGACAAAAGAAATGTAAAACTGGGACTTTAAATGAGCTAGCTGGAAACTTTAGGTTCTCCTGTTTAAAATGATATATGGCACTTGATGCTTGCTGCTAGAATGGGTTAGAAAAACAAAGAAAAGTACAGGTGAGTCAGGCGCCCCAAAAATGTTCTAGGTCTTTAAGGGTTAAGCCAGGTTTCAGTAAGGCAAAGTACATCGAAACTATTATCTGTGACCATTTAATTTACAATAACCGCCTTAGGTGTGAGCGATCTAATGTTTAGAAGACCTAGCTTTAGAAATTGTTTTTGTTCACTAATATTGAGATTTTCTGGTTTAATAACAATTAGATTTTTCCTAGATCCTACAGTAGATTTAATGTTTGACCTCACTAAACGAGGAATAGACACAGTTTCTATATTATGTTCAACATTGGTAAGTATATCAATTAAGTTGGGACAGCAAAGACTTTGATTTGGACTTTGACTTACTAGTCATATTGTGTGTAACGTCTTGGAGAAGTTGTCCGACAGAAGAGCCACACCGATTCTTCTGGAGTGAAGGCCATCAGCACGGAAGAGCCTAGGTCGCTCCCAGAACAGATTCCAATTATTTACAAAGAGCAGTCTCTGTTCATTACACCATGACATTAGCCATTCATTTAGAGCAGTGGTTCTCAACCTCTCCTGCAGGGACCCCCTGACAGGCCATGTTTCTGTTTTAACCCTGAAATGGCACACCTGATTCAATTAATGAGTAGTTATTAGAGTAGGAAGAGTAGGAATTAGTCAATTTATCAATTAGTCAACTACTCATTAAGCCTTTAATTAATTGAATCAGGTGTGCCATTTCAGGGTTAAAACAGAAACATGGCCTGTCAGGGGGTCCCTGCAGGAGAGGTTGAGAACCACTGATTTAGAGCAAATAATCTACTGAACCTTTCATGTCCTAGTCGGTACGTGGGAAGCGGTCCAGACACGATGATCACAGCGTCGTGTTCCATCTCGCGTAGAGGGGAGAAGCGATTCCGGGTGGAGATCTCGAAGACCGGGAGGGGCAGAGAGGTCCTTGCTCTGGTCCTGGCTCGTGTCTTCCGCTGTGGAATCACCCAGGGTCCATGGTGTTGTGTCGGTGCCGGAGTGAATGAAACCAGGGATGATCGCGTCCTGGGTGCTCAGGTCCTGTGCAGAGAAACACACGGAGTAGACGAGGTCGGTGTCAAAAAGTTACTAACCACTGACTTGTGAGCATCGGCGCATGATGTCTCAAGCGCTGATCGCCGATCTCGCAGCTCGGCTTGCCTCTCTAGTAGGTCGCAGATGTATTCTCAGATGCCTTGGGATGCTAACAACTGGACATTGGAGCAATATATCCTCTATGGACTCCTGCTTAGGTGATCCATTTCCAGAATACCTCCTCTTCTCCCTCCAGTCCATGAGCCCACTCCAGCTCAGAGCTTAGCCTTGATGACCAGTCATGAGTGCACTGGCCCTCACTCACACTCTGGACTACAATTCCCCAGCATTCCTCCAGCTCATCACCTGCACTCAGTCAGCCATCATCTGCACCTGATCAACATGCTCATCATAGTATTTTAGGTTACTTTTACGCGACAACGATATGCTTAAAACGGACAAGTTTTTCCTTTGAGTTTTCCGCGTACAGATGACACCATTGTCAAAATGATCATTCACACGGATTTGCGAAAACAACTAAAACGCTGTGTTCTGCTGCCAGGCCAATAGATGGCGATGAAACACTGTAGAGTGAACACGAAATACGCATGTGCATGACGTCATCGTCTTCAGAGATTCACGTTTTTGTTGTTTACCGTTTTCAAAAACTTGCACTTTGAAACCCGCTTTCAAAAGTTTGCGTTTCCAGGCACCCAAAACGCCAGTAAATGTCCAGTAAATGAACGGCCAAAACGCGTAAAAAGGTTTACTTTTTTAGTTGAAAATGGTGTCGTGTAAACAGCCTGTGAGTCTGTGATTCCGTAACACTGTGCTACAAGAGATTTAGCTTATCAGATTTATAAAGGGAGAAGAAAAAAGCACTTCCTTTTTTTGCTGACAGCTGTGAATCTAATCAAACTGATTAAAACAATGCAAGGTCTCCAATTGAGGTCTCCCAGGTGAAAAAGACGTAGCATTAAATGTATTAAAAATATACTTGAAATTCAAGTAATATGTTTATAATACATTTGTATTCCTTATTTGAAGTGCATTAAAAATATATTGAATTGCATTTTAATATATTTCTAAAAAAGTATACTAGAAGTACATTGGTAATAAATGCTTAATTACACTTTTAAGAAATATGCAAACAAGCGTACTTTTAATATATTTCTAAAAAGTATACTATAAGTACTCTGGTAATAAAGATATGCTTAGTTACACTTTTAAGAAATATGCTAAACACAAGCATACTTTTAGTGAAGTTTTAGTTTTACAGAAAACATAATTATGTTGCTCTTACTTAAAGTAGATTTTAAATGTACTTTGTGTAAGAACATAGCAAAATGATTAAGCTTTTAGTGGGTTTAAAACATGTTCTTTATAAACACTTAGGTCTACTGCAATACATTTGAAATATTTATGTATTTATCATTTTAATATTTTGAATATTTTTTTTTACATTTACAGTGTACCAACTTATAATGTGTTATACACATTTGTGAACTATTATTAAGCATTGCAATAAGCATACTTAAAATATATATGTTTATATGTAATATGTTGTTCACTTGTACTTGTTTGTAGGCTACTTGTAAAAGGCTAAAAGGCTGTTGTCCATTACATGATACGTTTGTACTACTGAAAATCCCACAAGGATTTAACCCTTGTGCATTGTTTCAATTTACTACCTTTCGTTTTGTTTCGTGGCTGAAAACAGCCACTACTTTAAACTGCTGTAAAAATGTATCAGATAAATATTTTTTTCATTTTTTTTTTGCATGAATCTATTAATCAACCTCAGTCCTGCTCAAAAATATTAAATGTTTAAAAAAAATTCTGGATTTTAACTCTTTAATTGCCAAATTCGTAAATGATGTCACTGATTTGGGGGGAAAAAAAACACAAAATTACTCATTTTCAATATAAAATGTGATTGTGGGCTGGATTTTTTTTTACCTTTTATCACAGTCTTGGACATGTCAAAGATTAGACACAACATTGGTTTTGATGCATTGTTAGTTTTTGTGCAGCATCAGATTTTAACTTTTTCTCCCTCATTTACTGTTCGTGGCTGTTTTTGCCCCATTGACTTCCATTATAACCACATTTTTTGATTGCAAAGCCATGGCACCATATAATCATGCATTTTTCATTGTTGGTGGTTTTCCCTGTTGGGAAGAGGTAAAATTTGTAATTTTTACTGTTGGAACCATTAACCCTTTAGATAGGCCTGTGCAAAAAAAAGCTTAGTTTGTGGCTTTTACATGGAGTTATATGGAGTTTATAAGGAGTATAATAGCATAATAAAGTGTGTGTGTGTGTGTGTGTGTGTGTGTGTGTGTGTATGTGTGTGAACTCACCTTGATGCGTCTGAGAAAATCAAAATATGCACCTCAGCTCTCAGAACTACATGGAGTAAACAAAAACAAAGTAAGTGTATTTATGCATCTGCTGCCTTTTGATGGTGAGAAATGCAGACTAAACAAAAACAAAGCAAGTGGATTTAAACGCGTGCATGCAAGCCTGCTGGTCATTTGATGGTGAGAAGAGCAGCAAGCAACATGAGAAAGGGCTTGACTTGTAGTGAAGTTTTAGAGATGATTATGCAGCCTGACCCTTCCAGCGAGCTGCAGGATGTATCGTCTTCTCCCTCTGACACCACAGACTCAGGAGAGTCAGATCCTGATTTGGATGTGGCACCCTCATCATCCTCTTTAGCTTCCACTGAAGGCGAGGAGGATTCGGAGGATACTGGATCTGGGTGGATTGGGAGAAACGGCGAAGTGTGGTTTTCCACTAACGCGGAGACAACTCCCTTTCTTCAGCCTGCCAGAGGCGTGACTCCAGGGCCGACGCGCTGTGCCATCACAAGGCATAGTCATACATGTTTGTATTACTGTACAAACATGTATGTGTTGACGCAAGTCATGCTGACAATGAGGTCAATCATCTCCTCCTTAAAAAACAGATTGAACACGGAATCCATGTTCTGGACCCTTGCGAAGGCACAGCGCGTCGGCCCTGGAGTCACGCCTCTGGCAGGCTGAAGAAAGGGAGTTGTCTCCGCGTTAGTGGAAAACCACACTTCGCCGTTTCTCCCAATCCACCCAGATCCAGGATCCTCCGAATCCTCCTCGCCTTCAGTGGAAGCTAGAGAGGATGATGAGGGTGCCACATCCAAATCAGGATCTGAGACTCCTGAGTCTGTGGTGTCAGAGGGAGAAGACGATACATCCTGCAGCTTGCTGGAAGGGTCAGGCTGCATAATCATCTCTAAAACTTCACTACAAGTCAAGCCCTTTCTCATGTTGCTTGCTGCTCTTCTCACCATCAAATGACCAGCAGGCTTGCATGCACGCGTTTAAATCCACTTGCTTTGTTTTTGTTTAGTCTGCATTTCTCACCATCAAAAGGCAGCAGATGCATAAATACACTTACTTTTTTTTTGTTTACTCCATGTAGTTCTGAGAGCTGAGGTGCATATTTTGATTTTCTCAGACGCATCAAGGTGAGTGTACACACACACACACACACACACACACACACACACACACACACACACACACACACACACACACACACACACACTTTATTATGCTATTATACTCCTTATAAACTCCATATAACTCCATGTAAAAGCCACAAACTAAGCTTTTTTTGCACAGGCCTATCTAAAGGGTTAATGGTTCCACCTGGTTATCAACAGTAAAAATTACAAATTTTACCTCTTCCCAACAGGGAAAACCACCAACAATGAAAAATGCATGATTATATGGTGTCATGGCTTTGCAATCAAAAAATGTGGTTATAATGGAAGTCAATGGGGCAAAAACAGCCACGAACAGTAAATGAGGGAGAAAAAGTTAAAATCTGATGCTGCACAAAAACTAACAATGCATCAAAACCAATGTTGTTTCTAATCTTTGACATGTCCAAGACTGTGATAAAAGGTAAAAAAAAATCCAGTCCACAATCACATTTTATATTGAAAATGAGTAATTTTGTGTGTTTTTTTTCCCCAAATCAGTGACATCATTTACGAATTTGGCAATTAAAGAGTTAAAATCCTGATTTTTTTTTTTAAACATTTAATATTTTTGAGCAGGACTGAGGTTGATTAATAGATTCATGCAAAAAAATTTGAAAAAAATATTTATCTGATACATTTTTACAGCAGTTTAAAGTAGTGGCTGTTTTCAGCCACGAAACATAACGAAAGGGTAGTGAATTTGCCCACAGTGTACTGTTGAGTTTTTGAAAAATTTCAAAGCATTTTCCCAAAATATGTGTCAAAATAAGATTTGTCACCAAAAATCATTCAATTTGCTGAAACACAGAAAAAGTTATGGCCAAATTTAGACTAAAAAATACCCCATAGTGGATGAAAACATCCCCAACAGCACATAAGGGTTAAACATCATATTATTTGAAATGAATCATAGATACATTAGATGTTTAAAAAAGTTTGTACTTGTTTAAATTCAAACGACACTCATAACACACGTGACTAATCCTGATTGGTTCCAGAGCCGTTGAACGGCTCTGATTGGTTCTTATGCTAATGAGCTTGCACCTCACTCAGAGCTTCCATTTATCAGATATGCTGTTCGTTTGTATGTTTCTTCAATGTGATTAGATTTAGAAGTCTACATTTAAACTGTTAAAACTATTTAATATAAAACGTAGTGTTGTTTTAATTTTTACCCAGCCTCTTCAAGTTCTGCATGGCATGTGACATTTGAAACCTCGTTATTTTGTGATTCTAGGTAACGTTAAGATTTGTATTAAATTAAAGTTACTTGTCTGTGCCAGTTGTATTTTTGACACAAAGTGTAACAGCAAGTCTTTTTCAGCGCAGCTACATTCAATTTGACCAATCAGAGCCAAGCTTTTCAAGTCGAAGTCGAAGCAGACGCGAAGAGATAGTCGAAGAGAGACGCGATACTGCCCTCAGAAGTTACTGGTAAGTTTTAGTTGCTGTTTGCATAAATTCATTGCTCACTGTTTAGTTTTTTTCCCTAGGTGGATAGGGCTGCTATGCATTTGCTGCTCACACTGATTTCTAGGAACTTAAGCACTGGGTATATATTCAAAGTATAAAGTCTTTGATAAATCTCTTTATAATATATGTGGAGACATTTGGCGGTCTTAAAACAACTATAAAATATTGTCAATGCTTCTGCAAAAAAACACAATTAGTCATTATAACATGTACAACATTACATTAACATTATTTTTATTTGCAAAATGAAGCTGTGTATTTATTTATGATTTCCTGAACAATTTGGCTTCATTGTTATGATGTAAATGATCTTTGAAAAGTTTGGAAAAACTATGTTATGAACATAAAGTTACTTTGTCTTGAGCTGACCAGCCAATTATGGTAGTGTTTGTTGATTGGTGTTTATATTTGTTCAAGCTTGACAACCTTGACAACGATTGCCTTTTTGATTACTTTCTTACATATTTTGTTTTTAATTCCAGATAAGTACAAATATTAAATTGTTATATATTGTAAAATGTATGTTCTTTATAAACACTTAGGTCTAATGCAATATATTTTAAATATTTATATTTATCATTTTAATATTTTGAAAAACATTTTTTACATTTACAGTGTACCAACATATAATGTATTATAAACATTTGTCAACTATTATTAAGCATTGCAATAAGCATACTTAAAATTAATACGTTGTTCACTTTTACTTGTTTGTAGGCTACTTGTAAAAGGCTAAAAGGCTGTTGTCCATTACATGATACGTTAGTACTACTGAAATTCCCACAAGGATTTAACCACCATATTATTTTAAATGCATCATAGATACATTTTCCAAAGATGTTTAAAAAAGTTTGTCCTTGTTTAAATTCAAACGACACTCATAACACACGTGACTAATCCTGATTGGTTCCAGAGCCGTTGAACGGCTGTGATTGGTTCTTATGATAATGAACTTGCACCTTATCATATATATATATATATATATATATATATATATATATATATATATATATATATATGTTGTTTTTCAGATCAGATGCTATAGAAGAAAAACTGAAATCTGAGTGCAGAGACAAGTGAAGAAGAGAGTAGTAAGTATGGTTTAATCTCATATCACCTCTGTTACAGAGATTTTTGAATCATGCCTATTGAAAGGTGTTTCAGTCAGTCTTGGTAGGAAAATATTAGCAATGTGTCCATTTCAGGTGTTTAATTGTGCTTCCTTTGAGACATTCATGTAACAATCTGTTTATTTAATTGTTTTTTGGTAAAGCTGCAAGTCAGCTTTATGTCCTGCAATGTGGTAGTTGTCCTGGCATACAATATTTACATTTACATTTATTCATTTAGCAGACGGTTTTAAGTGACTTACAAATGAGAACAATAGAAGCAGTTAAACTAACAATAGGACAACAATATGCAAGTGCTATGACCCTTCCCAGTTTAATCTAACGCAGTATGTGTACTTTTTTTAATAGATATAGAATAGAGGATAAAGTGTTAGTATTAACCCTCTGGGGTCTGAGGTGTTTTCTGGGCCCTGGAGGTGTTCTGACATGCTCTCTGATATTTGTGCTTATTTCTGGTACTTGTGATATTTTCATGGCTAAAGTCTGACTACACTGACTACACAAACTCTTGCTACAATAATATGTCATGTATATGTATGTACAATAAAAAACTCATCCTGCCTACTCATTCAGATAAAACAATATATTGATTTAAAAATTTTGTGAAATTTTTTTTCACAAACAGTTTTGTGTTTTGTGCTTTATGCAAGGAGGCGTGAATCATCATGAATATTGATGTGTTTCACACCTGAGAAAGGCAAAGACCCTCCCATAATGGCCCTATCAGGTGCTATCAGGCCCTATCATTATGAGGAACCTTGCACAAAGAATGAGTATAGATTTAAAAAAGAATGGCTTTTTGATTGTATGGATTTATTTACATAACATAATCCAAAGATACACAACAAAGGACAAAAAAAAAAAAAAAAAAAAAAAAAAAAACATTATTGAACACACTGATCTAAAGACAGCTTGACCAGTCACACACCATTGTGCCATTCCTGAAACATAGTCATACCTGTCATTTCCTAGGTGTTTGATTTTTCATTGTACCATGTTTATGTACAGAGACTCATGTGAATGTGTAAGTCAGCAGGATTCATCCAGTGGCATCTGGTCCCTGTAAAAAATGTAAAAAAAGAAACACCTGTGAACATGCTGATATCAAGAGAAACTATAGGGCTGCACGATTTTGGGAACAAATTTTATATATGACTATACATTATATATGACTATATATATACATGAAATGAACAATACATAATGAACACCAAGTTTGTTGTGTAGGGCTGCATAACATAATAACAATAGCCTAGATAGCAGGCAGCCTATAAATCGTTAAAAAGGAACACTTCAGTAACACTACACTAGAGAAAAATATATGGATTATCATATGTTACTTCAAATGTTTCCATTTGTTATGATGTTATGAAATGAGATTGGAGTAAAAACATGACGCCTAATGTTTGGCGTGTTTTGCTTTTCAAACGCACAGCGCAAGTGACTCAAACTCACAGTGCGTGCAGAGAACATTCACTGAAGTGATCAAGCCGCTCCAAAGTATGAAACATTATTGTTACCACATTATAAATATCTACGTTTGAGCAGATATCCACAAACACAGTATTTAACAGTAAACACAGGTCTAAACATTTATAATATTCACCATATTAGAATAAACACTCATACTAACCTACTTTTATATCATGCTGTGTTTTATTATCGAACATAAAAACATCCTTGTGTCGTACATGTATATACATTTAGCATTAGGCTTCATGTTTTTACTCCAATCTCATTTCATATCGTACATTTTAGTCTAGCACCAGTTTAACTAGTAGCTACAATGTAAAGTTTATGCAACAATAACATGCTTACTATTATGAGTGTCTTACCTTAAAAATCTTTTTCATAATCAAATCGTGTTCTTCTAATTCTTCTGAGGTAAATCGAAGGTAAACAGCACAAACAGTCTTCCAAACTCTATGAAAAGCAGAGGAATACTGAAGTCTCTGATTCTTTGTTTTTGAGGTAATGGGCATTTACAGGTCTGTGTTCCTTCACGTGGACTATTTGCATGTCAATCGCTTGTGCGCGCATGGTCACATTAGAGCTAATGAGCTCGGACTGGAGAAACTGTACATGTCTTTACTTTCATACGGATTACTTAAACAGAGAATATTTGTTTTTGATATGATTTATATCATTTAAAAATGGAGACTTCAAGCTTTGTAAAGACATAAGTTTCATGTCACAGTGACAAGCATTCGCTGAGTAACAGATAATTTTCTGTCGCCTTTCAGAATGAACTTCACATTAAGAGAGACGGCAGAACGTGCATCATGTTTATTTTCTTTATTTTATGAAAAACACAACATTTTGTTTTTATTATTAGTGTACACTAATAAAAGACATTTAACAGTTTTAAATGATGTATAACACTTGCCTGTATGACAAAAATGTAGTTTATTTGAGTCTCTTTTGCACTGATAAGAAAAAAAAGCGAGACAATCACGCCGGCGCGCCGGCCGACCCCAGGGGGTTAATGGATGTTGCTGAAAAAGATGCGTTTTCATCCATTTCTTGAAAATGGTTAGCAGCTCTGGTTGAGTTGGGAAGCTCATTCCACCAGCATGGAACAGACCAGAAAAAGGTCAGAGAAAGAGATTCTGTGCCTCTTTGAGATGGCACCACAAGACGGTGGTCACTTGCAGAGCGCAAGTTTCTGGATGGCACGCAAGTCTGAAGTAATGAGTTTAGGTAAAAAGAAGCAGAGCCAGTGGTTGTTCTGTAGGCAAAAGTCAGTGACTTGAATTTGATTCCAGCGGCAACTGGCAACCAGTGCAATTTTGTGAGGAGAGCAGTGACGTGTGCTCTCTTCGGTTCGTTAGACAGTGCAAGCTGGAAGACCTGCCAGGAGAGCATTACAATAGCCCATAGAACAAGTGCTTGGACAATGAGTTGTGTAGCATGCTCTGATAGGAAGGGCCTGATCATCCTCCTAATGTTGTATAAGGCAGATCTGTAGGACCGGGCAGTTCTAGCAATGTGGTCTGTAAAGTTCAATTGATCATCAATCACAACTCCAAGGTTCCTGGCTGACCTTGATGGAGTTATGGATGACAAACCTAGCTGAATGGAAAAGTTGTGGTGTAGTGTTGGGTTGGCCGGGACCACAAGCAACTCTGTCTCCGCAAGGTTTAGTTGAAGGTGGTGGTCCTTCATCCAGCCAGAAATGTCTGTCAGGCAGGCTGAGATGCGAGCAGCAACCGTCGGACCATCAGGCTGGAATGAGAGGTAGAGTTGTGTGTCATCAGCGTAGCAGTGATTGGAAAAGCCATGTTTCTGAATCACAGATCCTAGTGATGTCATGTAGATGGAGAAGAGAAGTGCTCCAAACACTGAGCCCTGAGGAACCCCAGTATCTAGATGTTGGGTATTAGACACCTCACCCCTCCACGACACCCTGAAGGACCTACCTGAGAGGTAAGACTTGAACCATTGTAGTGCGGTTCCCGAGATGCAGAGTTGGTTAACTGTGTCAAAGGCAGCAGACAGATCCAGCAGGATGAGAACTGAGGATTTGGGAGCTGCTCTTGCCAGTCTCAGAACTTCAATTACCGAGAGCAGGGCAGAGACTGACCCTCAGTTGAGTGTCTGCTTTTGAAACCAGACTGGTTGTTGTCCAGGAGGTTGTTCTGTTTAAGAAAGGAAGAGATCTGGTTGAAAACAACTCGTTCAAGTGTTTTCACAACAAATAGAAAAAGAGATACCGATCTGTAATTCTCCAGATGTGCTGGATTTAGAGTGGGTTTCTTAAGCAGTGGGGTTACCTGAGCCTGCTTAAATGCTGTGGGAAAAGTACCAGTGTGAAGAGAGGTGTTTATGACGTGCGTGAGTGCGGGTGCAACTGAGGAAGAAATGGCTTGAAGTAGATTAGTGGGAATAGGATCAAGCAGACAGGTAGTTGAGCGATTGGAAAGGAGTTTGGAGACTTCTGCTTCTGAAAGCAGAGAACAAGAAGGGTAGAATGTGTGTGTTAGCTGGTAAGATGTGTGTGTCAGTTTGTGGTTTGGTAAATTGGCCGCTGATGGTGGTTGTTTTATTTATGAAGAATGTGGCAAAATTGTCAGCTGTTAGGGTTGATGAAGGAGAAGGGTCGAGAAAAGAGGAGAAGGTTTTGAAAAGTATGCGAGAGTCAGAAGAATTGTTCATTTTGTTGTGATAGTAAGTAATTTTAGCAGTAGAGATATTAGCAGAGAAGGAAGAGAGGAGGGATTGATAAAGACCAAGGTCAGTAGGATCTTTCGATTTATGCCACTTCCTCTCTGCACCCCTGAGTTTAGAATGATGTTCACGGAGAACATCAGAGAACCAGGGGGCAGAGGGTGTGGTGAGGGCTGGCCTGGAGGAAAGGGGGCAGAAGTTGTCCAAGCAGGATGTTAAAGTGGAGAAAAGAGTATCAGTTGCACTGTTAGTATCTAGTGTTGAGAGCTGATCAGGTGTAGGAAGTGTGGATGAGACCAAAGAGGATAGGCTAGAGCAGGGGTTCCCAAACTTTTCCATGACAGGGCCCCCCAAATACCACTAGGTTCTGGCCAAGGCCCTCCTTTTGCAGGATGTGCTTTCACTTTAATTGAGCGTGAGCAGCGCAGCAAAAATAGACTCGACACCGAAACCCTCCGCTTCACTACTGCTCACACGACGCTCCTGCTTGACGCTCAAGCTAGGTTTATACTCGACGCGTCCGCACAAGCGCGAAGGTGGGCTCAGCAAAAATGACGTCGTTGGGTGCGCAAGACCCCATTTCGCTTGGCGGTGTGCGCAGCTTTTTTTGTAACAACGCGCACGGCTCCTCATTCGAAGATGAACGACTTCGAGCCGAATCTGGCCGGGGCTCGAACTTCTCACCACACCGGCATCCAGTTTGCACGTCTAAATTAGTTGCTTACATTTAAAAAATGAGCATACAATAGCATAAAAAGTATTTTTAATGAACATAAGGTCCATGTTTAATAAAAATGTTCACAAAACTTAATGAGATTGTTAATTTAGTTATGTTGTATACACATTCTCATATCCATATATTTTGTTTTATTGTCACTAGTAATAATCTCAGGGTTTACTGGGTTTTACACGATTCTTTTTGTAGTGTGGTATTGGTGGTGGTGTACTAAAATAAACATTGTCACATGTGTATATCTTCTTCTTCTAACCGCTGATTCCTGATGGTTTAGAGGACAATTACTCGAGTCGCCCCCTATCGTTTCAAAGAATAGTACAATGGCGAGCGCGTCAAGTAAATGCCTCGTTGGGAGGTGCGCGCGCAGTCTGCGGAGACTGGCGCTGCGGTGCCAGGCGAAAGTATAAACAAGGCTTCACGGGCTGCTCCTGCTCGTGGTGTGAATTCACTCACTGAACATGCACGGCGAAAAAAATTCGCACTGCTCACACGCCGCTCGCGCTTGCAGTCTGAAACGGCCGTAATTCACAAGGTTTCCTACATGTGCGTTCCGTGTGCACGTGTGATGCTGATGTTGCGCAATGTTAATCATGCGGCGCCCGAGTGCATTTGACTGGCATAAAATCGGCATATGTCAGACTGAAAATCACGTGAAAATCGGCCAATTCTGGTCACCAGCTGATCAATCAGTTTATCTCTAAAAGATTAGCATTAAAAGTATAATGTTCAGATAGGCTATGCAACAAATTATTATAATGCTATTTCATAACAATACTCATATTAACAAATATTTGTACGTTTTTTTTTACTTGCTGAAGCCCCCCAGCGCCCTCTGTCCTTTGAAAACCCCGGGGTTAGAGGGTGAGAGTGAGAGTAGGTTTCACCGAAAGGTGACCTGCGGTGGAGTTTGTGTTGTGTTCTGAGGCAGGTTGAGAGTGAGGAGGAGGTGATCTGAGGTGTGCAGCGTATGGTCAGTGGAGCAGTAGCACGTGTAAATAAGCCCAATATTTTATTTTGCACAACTTCTAATTTCCTTAAATCCTTGCAACAGAGGTAAAGAAAGTGCATTTTAGCATGACCACAATAGACATGTTTATAAGAGATACCCTAGGTTTAAATAAACCACAATTGTCAATAAACAACATACCCAATAATCACAGGTTGCTTTATTGCTGCAAATAATGAGCAGAGTTCAATCAAAAAATCACTGATACTGTATGTGGTGCTTGGGTTCTTCTAATCTTATGTTCAATGTAACTCATAGAGTGCTGTATAGTGACGACAGAAAAGAGACACTCATGTCTAGCTTGATGAGGATTATAGTCAAAGCTTTGAAAGGTAAACTGAGAAGTCAATGAAATTCCAATGCATATATATATATATATATATATATATATATATATTAATTATAATACATATATTGAAACATGGATACAAAAATATTAATCATAGATTAATTTTATATAGATTCTTCTTCCCTTCTTCACAGATTCTGTGATAAAGCAGTCTTCAAATACTCCAGTTTTTGAACCACAAGCCCTCAGTTGCAGAAAATGCGAGTCATACTCAAAGAAGTATCGTCCACTTGAAGATGAGGATGTGACATTCAAACTCTTATGTTTCTTTTGGTTTGGTGATGCTTATTTATTTAGTGATGTAATATTCATAGTGTACTTGAAAAAATTATAAATATAGCTCTGCCATAGCATTTCACTGGTCTTAATTATAATGTATTTTGTTCAAGAGATTATACGCTGCTGTACTTTTTTTAATGTACTCTGTACTGTGTTTATTTTGCAATGTACATAACAAGATAGTATATTAAAGGTTTCTTGATTTCAAAGTGTGTGTATGTCTTAACATTTATATTTAATTATTTTTGCACTTTTAATATACAATTTTGAATACTGAATAAAACAGCTTTATAATAAACTATTAGTGTAATGCTAATACATTTCTAATGAGCTGAAATGCTATTGAAATGTTCTTGAAGTACATTAAAATGAAGCTTCAAATATATTCTAACTGTAGTTTAAGAAATATAAAAGTATATTTTAAATGAACTGTAAAGAAATGCACTAATTGTACTTGAAGTGGTTCCATTTTAGCACAATTTAATATATTAAAATTGATCTTAGGCATATCTTGAAATACACTTGATATACTTGAAGTTTTCAAAATAGTACATTTAATACGCACTTAGTATAGTGTAATTTAAATATATTTCCTTTTCACCTGGGCTTAGAGAACAACTGATTTAGCTACATGTATTTTCATGACTGACACTGTCTTACCAGAGCACAGATTATGAGTCATGACAATTAGACTACTCCTCAGTGAGAATAACATCAGTGCAACTCTCATTTCCTTTTTCTTCTTCCGTTTTCTTCCCTCTTCTCATCCACTCCCCTGGAGGTTAAAGCAACGAGGTCATGTTCTGGGAAAGATTGTCCTCTAGGCTGTAATTAGTCTTTTGTAACATGTAGGAACAGAAAGATGAACTTGGGCTTGAAGGATGACTGCTGGAGTCTGTTACCCATCACACTCCAGCACTCATTCGTCCATGGGTGCAGTTGCTGGATCCTGACAGCTAATTATTAGTCAATAATATGGTGATCCACCCTTGTGCCAAACAAAGCCTTAAAAAGAAAATTGGAGGAACTAGAAATAACGAAGGCAGGATGGCGAGAAAAGAAGATCAAAAGAGAGGCCTTGGAGATTATTACGAACTGGAACACAGAAATGAGAATGGCACACATTTGAAGTTAAATGTGAGTCCCTGTCATTGTATTTGCTTTCTCTTCGGAAGCTCAGCCGCTGTTTCTTTAGTGATCCCACTCGAGAGAAGGAGGGGGAGAACTCAAGCGTTTTGGGAATGCTCCCAAATATTCCCATTCATAGCGGTTAATCCTCGTTAATGGGTTTGTTTTAATTCAGTAAAAGAAGGATGAATCTGAGAAATGATTAATATGCTACTTGGTGCTTATTGAATGGATAAATTAGTGCAACTATTTATATACATTTTCCAGTTTACACAATTTATTTTTATTTTTTTCTAAAGACCCTTTCAATTTATTTACATCCAGAGACAAAAGGAATGTTCATGTTCATGTGGATAGGCCATGGCCTTAGTTATGCATATGATTCAGCATTGTATAATCAGTGAAATACACTACTAACTGTTCTTCAAAAGCAATGCAGCCTGTCATTGAAACAAAATTACATGGAATTAATATAAGCAGTACTTACTTGCATCCAATGATTGTAGTCCTGTAGCTGACTTGCTGCTCAATTTTTACACTAACAAATTTGACTTTTTCCTCTTCTTCTGACTTTTGAACCTTTACTTCTCGAATCATACATTTCTCATACTTCAGAAAACATAATTTCCTGCCGCATGCAGAGGTTAATGAAATCATTGATTTGAGTCTAGACCCACAAGATTTGCTGCCATCTTGGGTTTTGATAAATCATTTTTTCACTACTCCAAAAAAATGATATCAAATCACCACAAATGTTGGTGCTAGATGATCTTCATACCAAGGCACACACACACACACACACACGCAACAAAAAAAAATCTAAATAATGGTTTTCTCGTAGAGGCATTTTTCAAAGTAATGGCATAAAGTTCACAGTTCCAGCTCCAGACAGGAATAAATTAGGCTGCATCTCAGCAACACTTTAGCCTACTGAAACAAAACTTTTTAAGCATCATGGTCACTCATTTTTTACTTTACATTCCCAGACAAATTGCCTGTCAGCCATTTAAAATTTTGTTGTAAAATAAAGTATTGTGCCAGTGCTTAGGTATTCTAAAATAAAACATTTAACAGTGTAACTTTGACGATTAGTGTTAGGGGGTAACACATTACAAGTAACTCGAGATACATAATCAGATTACTTTAAGTCAAATAACAAATGACTTTTAAATTTACAAAAGTAACTTTTTTAAATAAGTTACACAAGTTACTTTGTTTTCCCATTTATTGACTGACACCTCTCCTGTTCCCCGAGATAAATCGGGAGTAAGGTGCACGGGTGTTTTGTGCACTGTGTAAACATCAAGCTCAAGCATCAAGTTAGTTCAGGCAGGTCACATCAGTCAAGTTTGCATCAGCTGACTCTCAGCTGATCCACGTCTATCTATATAGTAATACAATGCCTATCACATCATCCATGTACAGTATATTTTCAGTATTATCAGCAGCTTTGTCGTGTTGCTCAGGAGCTAATTACCCTCCTCCACCCCCAGCTCCTCCTTTTGTTCACAATCAGGACATGGCCTTCTGGTTCCCTTTCAAGGGAACTCGCGTTGCGTCGAGTTTGACGCTATGGGAACGCTTTGCGTGATGATGTCTTGAAGCACATGTAAAATCAGTCCAATGGCGTGGCGGAACGTCAGATGCGGGTGACGTCACGTACCAGGAAACTATAAAGCCTGCAAGAAAACAGAGAGCGGCAGCTTCTGTGTCTTCAGTAGCGCTCTATGTGGAATCTGTCTCTGTCTATTTATTGTTGTCTTGTCACTCAAAGCAATTATGTCCAGCGAACAGTTCAGAATGTGTGTGCATCCCTGCCCGCGTTTTATTACGGGTAGGGACACTCACGTTCTGTGCATTGTTTGTTTGGGAGAGGAGCATGCCCAGTCAGCACTCGAGGGTGCTGGCTGTGTGCATTGCGAGGCGCTGTCCATGCGCTCGCTCCGATCCCGGCTGAGCTTCTTCCGGGAAGCTCGCGTTCCCCAGGGCTCGGGTCCCGCTGCTGCCGAGGCACAGCGGCGATCTCAGTCCTGGGGTTCGCAAATGGATCTATCAGCGGGGTCTGAGACGGGCTCTGCCCTATCTCAGCCCTTACCTGATAGATCCGGTGTCTCTCATCAGGGTTCGGAAGCACGCGCGGCGGTTTCTTCCCCCCCGGTGATTGAACAAACACTGCAATTGTCCAGTTCTGAGGAACTGGATGTTGTTAGTGTTGATGCTGAGTCTGAGGAAGCCCCACCTCAGTCTCATGCATTTGAAGAATTGCTGGATGTAGTGACAAGAGCGGTTGATAGACTATGTATTGAGTGGCCAACTGATAAACAGGACGTTCGTTCAAAAAGTAAACTTGACGAACGCTTCCTGCCCTCACGTGCACAACCACAACGCCGAAATCTGCCGTTTTTTCCCGATCTCCACACTGAGGTGTCGAGATCGTGGGAGAAACCAGTTTCCTATAGAGTTTTTAATCCACAAACCATGAATTATTCCACTATATCTGGGTATAAAGAGTATGGTTATGGGGAGATGCCGAAGGTGGAAGAGACGCTTGCGAGCTATCTCTCTCCAGCGACGGCATCTTCCCTGAAAGCTCCGGCGTTGCCTAATAAGCCCCTCAGAGTCACATCTTCTCTGGTGGGCAAGGCTTATTCAGCGTCTGGTCAGGCTGCAGCGTGTCTTCATACTATGTCACTGCTGCAGGCTTATCAGGCTGAATTATTGTGTGATTTGGATGAGGGCGGGGGTATTGGTCCTGAGGTGGTTGCTGAACTACGCAGAGCCACAGATTTGTCTCTCAGGGCCACCAAGGAGACCGCTAAATCAACCGGGCGGTCTATGGCAGCCCTGGTGGCCACTGAGAGGCACCTGTGGCTCAACCTCAGCGACATTAAAGACAAAGAGAAGAATGTTCTTTTAGATTCTCCGGTTTCTACGCATGGTCTCTTTGGCAACGCTGTTACTGCTGCTGTGGATAAGCTTCAGGAAGCATCTAAGCAGGCAGCTGCTTTGCAAAAACTTCTCCCCCGCCGATCTTTTCATGAGGCTGCTGAGCGGGAGCAGCCTCACTCATCAAAAAAGAGCACTGAATATCGTGCGACTCAAAAACAGAGCGTGTCCTCCCGTGCTCCCCCACGTAAATCTCGGGGACACGGAGGGCACGCTCAAACCCAGCAGCCTTCGAGGGGTAGGACGGATCTGCGGACCGTGATTACCGCCAAGAAGGCTGCTGGGAAAAAGTCCTGACGTCCGAGGGCTCAGGACATATGAGGGTAGTCCCCCCCGAAGTGCAGCGGTCAACACCTCTTTTTACGGTGCCCGTCTCCCTTCGGTACCCTCAGGGGACCGTTCTGCCAACCCTGCCACCTCTGGTGTTTCAGGGCGCAGCGGTCTCCGGCGAGCACATATCTCAAGGACCACCCGGAAACGTAGTGGCCTCGGGATGCCCGCCCCCTCCGAGGAGGGTGTTAGAGCAGTCCGTTCAGTCGTTCCCTGCCGGTGCGCCGTTACAGGGCGACGAACCGACTACTCAACAACAACAGAACCCAGAAGTCAGTCTCGAGAGACTGGTACCTCTAGTAGAATCTTTGACAGCGTGGAAGCTACTGTCAAATGTTTCTCGTTGGGTCCTGCAGACCGTGGAAAAAGGGTATCAGATACAATTCAAGAAACGCCCACCTCGGTTTATGGGGGTCCTGCCCACAGTGGTGGGCCCCGAGCAGGTTCTGGTTATGGAACAGGAAGTAAACACTCTGTTAGAGAAAGGGGCCATAGAGTATGTACCTCCCTCCAACAGGGAAACCGGGTTTTACAGCCGGTACTTCATAGTTCCAAAAAAGGACGGGGGATTGCGTCCCATTTTAGATCTTCGAGTTCTGAACGAGTCAGTCATGCAGCTCAAGTTCAAAATGTTAACATTGAGACAAATCGTGCCACAGATCAGGTCCGAGGACTGGTTTGTCACGATAGACCTCAAGGACGCATATTTCCATATTTCCATCCGTCCGTGTCATTGGAAGTTCCTGAGGTTTGCTTTCGGGGGCAAAGCATACCAATATCGAGTTCTTCCATTCGGCCTGGCTTTATCACCCCGCACTTTCACCAAATGCGTGGATGCAGCTCTGGCGCCACTGCGCCTCCAGGGTATTCGCATCATGAACTACATCGACGATTGGTTGATTTTAGCTCAGTCGCATCAGGTAGCGGTTCAACATCGAGATGTTGTTCTCGCCCATATGAGAGAGTTGGGGTTACGGCTGAACGCCAAGAAGAGTGTGCTCACTCCTCTCCAGAGGACCACTTTTCTAGGCGTGGTATGGGATTCAGTGCTGATGCAGGCGCGCCTGTCACCTCCACGCATAGAGTCCATCCTTGCAGCTGTGAAATATGTAAAGCTAGGCCAGCTACTCACTGTCAAACAGTTCCAGAGACTGTTGGGTCTCATGGCAGCAGCTTCCAACGTGATACCTTTTGGACTGCTACACATGAGGCCCCTGCAGTGGTGGCTCAGGACCAGGGGGTTTTCCCCGAGGGGCAACCCATTTCGCACAATCAAGGTCACGCGGCGATGCCTACGTGCCTTGGTTATGTGGAAGAAACCTTGGTTCCTGTCCCAGGGCCCAGTGCTGGGAGCTCCTTGTCGTCGCAAACTGCTAACGACGGATGCTTCCCTCACGGGCTGGGGAGCGATCCTGGAGGGTCGCTCGTCTCAAGGTCTGTGGGAAGACCATCATCGTTCCTGGCATATCAATCACCTAGAGATGTTAGCTGTCTTCCGGGCTCTGAGGAGCTTCATCACAGATCTCAGGGGACACCATGTGTTAGTGCATACGGACAACACGTCGGTAGTCGCCTATATCAACCACCAAGGGGGTTTGCGCTCGCGCCCATTATCCAATCTGGCACGCCATATCCTCTTGTGGTCCCAGGGGAAGTTGCTGTCTCTCAGGGCAGCTTACATCCCCGGGGTCCAGAATATAGGAGCAGACACTCTGTCGAGACAGGGGCTGAGGCCCGGGGAATGGAGGCTCCACACCGAGGTGGTGGAGCTGATATGGAGGGAGTTTGGCCAAGCTCAAGTGGATCTGTTTGCGTCTCGAGAGACGTCTCACTGTCCACTTTGGTTCTCCCTCACGCATCCAGCTCCTCTGGGACTGGATGCTATGGTGCAGACGTGGCCGAGGCTACGTCTGTACGCTTTTCCCCCAGTTGCTCTGCTCCCGGGAGTTCTGGAGAGAGTTCGCAGGGACCGGGTTTGCCTGCTTCTTGTAGCCCCGCGCTGGCCGGGCAGAGTATGGTTTCCCGATCTTGTGTCGCTCCTCGACGGGCCTCCTCTGGAGCTACCCGTCAGGAGGGACCTTCTGTCCCAGGCAGAGGGCTCGATATTTCACCCTCGGCCAGAACTGTGGAACCTGTGGGCTTGGCCTCTGAGGGGGCCCAGCTCATAGAGTCAGGTCTCTCAACTGAGGTTGTTGAGACCATTCTACAGTCCAGAGCTCCCTCCACGAGGAAACTTTATGCCCTGAAGTGGAGAGTCTTCACTTCTTGGTGTAGTGACCGTCGGTTGGACCCAGTTAACTGCCCAATTGGTACAGTGCTGGAGTTCCTGCAGGACCGGTTCACTGCAGGTCTGACCCCGTCCACTCTAAAGGTCTATGTGGCGGCCATAGGTGCTTACCACATTCCTTTGGGTGGAATGTCTGTGGGGAAAGACCCTTTGGTATCTCGTTTCCTTCGTGGCACTTGGAGGCTGAGGCCTGCAGTTCGCTCTAGGGTGCCACCATGGGATCTGTCCATTGCTCTGCAAGGCCTTTCCCTGGCTCCCTTTGAGCCCATTGAGGAGGTTCCTGAGAAATTTCTAACTCTGAAAGCTCTTTTCCTTCTTGCTATTTCTTCTCTTAAGAGGATAGGGGATCTCCAAGCACTGTCGGTTGCCCCGTCATGCTTGGAGTTTGCTCCAGGCATGGTGAAAGCTTTTCTTCATCCTAGGCCGGGCTATATCCCCAAGGTCCCCACTAATGTGGCCAGACCTGTTATTCTGCAGGCCTTCTGTCCTCCTCCCTTTATGAATGCGGACCAGGAGACTAATAATTTGCTTTGCCCAGTCCGGGCATTAGATGCTTATGTCCACAGAGCTGCCCTGTGGCGTAAAAGTGATCAATTATTTGTGTGCTTTGGGTCCCCTAACAAGGGATCTCCAGTGTCTAAGCAAAGGATGAGCAAGTGGGTGGTTGAGGCTATTTCGCTTGCTTATGAAGCGGCCGGGCAGCCTTCTCCTATGGCTGTCCGGTCACACTCTACTAGGAGTATGGCGGCCTCCAAGGCCCTTATTTCAGGAGTTTCTCTCCAGGACGTGTGTGATGCGGCAGGCTGGTCCTCACCGCACACCTTTGTCAGGTTTTACTCCTTGGACCTGGACTCTACACCAGGGTCTCAGGTCCTGTCATCCTAGTGCTGCTCTACATGATTTCACACAGGACAGACACTTGTAGCTATGGGGGCGTTGGTATAGACGTTCCCATAGCGTCAAACTCGACGCAACGCGAGTTCCCTTGAAAGGGAACGCCTCGGTTACGACTGTAACCTCGGTTCCCTGAAGAGGGAACGAGCGTTGCGTCACCTTGCCATATCTCCTTCATGCCTGTCAGCTGCTACTTCAGACTTTACGAAGCTGCCGCTCTCTGTTTTCTTGCAGGCTTTATAGTTTCCTGGTACGTGACGTCACCCGCATCTGACGTTCCGCCACGCCATTGGACTGATTTTACATGTGCTTCAAGACATCATCACGCAAAGCGTTCCCATAGCGTCAAACTCGACGCAACGCTCGTTCCCTCTTCAGGGAACCGAGGTTACAGTCGTAACCGAGGCGTTTTCCTCTTTAAATCAGACACATTTTTCTGAACTATGTTAAATTAATGATATCATTATGTTGATATACATTTATGTTGGTTCTGTTCTGTTTACCCTAAAGGGGGTTATCACTGCTCTTCCTGCTCTTATCCATACTAGTCTGCATGGATGTGCAGGGAGTTCTTGCTCAGAACGGAACCATACCCCCAATCCAAACTAACTGCATGCTAATTGTCAATCATATTTGACGATATGGTCCTGACATAAATTACGGTTAATGTAGCTCACGACTAAATGTAAATATGCTTTTACTCATCTCAGTTGCACAAGATAAAAATAAATAAATAATAATAATAATAAAAAAACAGATTCAGTTTTACTAAAAATGAATGCAAAAACATTGAAATGCAAACTCAGAATATTACACAAACTTGCAATAAATAAATAAATACGTTAAATAATACATGTTTTTAATCTCACTTTATTAACCAATCAATATCTTTGCTGATGTCCTTCGATGATCCAATTCGACCATACTAATAAGCACAAATGACTTTAGATGAACACCACATTTGTTTCTTTTATCATTATTATTATTATTATTGCTGAAGAAAGAGAGCTGAACTTTTTTCTCCTGCATCCTATTTTTCTGTAATCCAGAATGGCAGCAAAGCTGAATCTTTGTTTGAGCTGAGGTCTCTACTGTACAGGCGTGAATTTAGATTTCCTTTTGCATTTGCACTTTTGGTGTGAAAGGGCCTTTACATTTGCCAAAAATAGAACATTTTGTTTTATTAAAAACCAAACAAGCAAGCCCAGCCAGAGAAAAAGTTATGCAAAAGTAGGCTAATGTTATGCATTATTTTCCATAAAAGTAACCAAGTAACGCGAGTAATATTGTAACGCATTACTGGTGGATGATGCCCTGAACTTACCTGAGCAGTTTTGGAGCAGTCAATTGCAGAGACAGGTGTGTAAAAGATGGCAAATCTCCCTTTTATATAAAATGTCATGTTGTCATTGTCATGTGTTCTACCAATCACTTGTGTCACTTCACTGCCATCCACAAATCTTCTCCCATGGTCTTGTGGGATAGTAAAGTGTCCATTGGATGAACACCTTACAATCTCATAGAAAGTAGTATGTTATCTGGATACTTTTCACCTACTGTTTTATGAATACTGTTAATTCAGACACTACTTACAAATACTGTTTTTCGTCTACTATATAGTAGGAAATAATGCATATTTGGTTTCAGCTATTAATTTTGCACATAACATTTGAAAACATTGGCATAAAACGTATCTCTATTGTTTTTTTAATTTTTTGGATCGTGTTTAATGTATTTTTCCCTTATCTTTCAGTTTCTTTGCAAACTAATCATCTGAATGTTTCATGCCAGTGAGGGAAGGACGCTTCCTAGAAGCAGGCCTACTGGTGTCAAGTCCAGATTTATCGCCGACATTCAAGCATATTCTACTGCTGGGAATGCCAACAGAATGTTTGTGACAGAGAGAGTTGGGTTTGGGAATTCAGCCAGGAGAGGGAGCTTTTTTCAATGTAGCTTGTCAAAAACTAGAGGTTGTGGGTCAAAGGGGTTCAGGAAAACTCACACAAAGGAAGTTGTGGGTGGTTGTGGTGGAGTGCCAACAGCACCATATGCCAGGATTTCTGGGGACAGACAGAAAGATCTGGGTAGTACACTCACATTCAGTTTTTGTAAATATTTAACTGCACGCAAGCAACCAGAGAAGCAAATCACAGATGATAGCTTTGTGTGAGGAACAGACTGAAATTTAGTGCGTTGTCCACTGAAATCTTGCTTGACAGTGTCCACTTTTGTGGAGCAGCAGCGCTACTTTACAAGTAGTCTTAAATCATCATGGCACTTTTAGTTTCTATGTATTTGCCGAACAGTCACAACCTATCATATTATTTTAGAATTCATTTGATGTACTGGCTGTTACAATGTCTTCAAACATGACTCATCCAGTCACACTGATAATGTTTTGAGTATTTTGCTTTCATAATGTGAAGCTGTGTTTGAACTGGTTATGGACTGATCTACAAAGACAATGAAAACGAGCATCCAATCCATCCATATGGAAATATTATAAGTGACGTGAAAGGTTAAATGAAGTAGAAATGTAAGTGCAGTGCAAGTGATAATTGTAAATGTGGTGTGGAAAGGTAACATCGTTAATTGTGCAAAATATGTCAATCTGTATGCGTAGCATGAAAAATGTCAAAAATGTCAATATAAATATGTAGCAGGCATAGGCGTCGATTTCGGGGGGGACGGGGGGGACGCGTACCCACCAGATTTCGTCGTGAGTCATTTTGTACCCACCACTTTTAACTACCATTCATATTAATTTGACTTTTGGTTCGATTTTTTTGACCGTTTTCAGTGGTTGTGAGGAGCAATATGAGAGAGAAATTTGGTAATCATTGTCTGACCCAACAAAAAAACATTATAATATTCATTTTATTTTATTTTCCGTGTTCGCATTTATGAGGGAAAAAACAACGTGTCAGGTCTCGGTTACGGACGTGAGCGCTCTGAAAGACTGCTTTAAAACTTTCACAGAGACCTCAAACAGAACAGCTGCCTTTCTTTAAAGTGAATTTCGTTTTGTATTAATTATATCTTAATTTTAATCAATGTTTCATGAGCCAATGGATTTAATAAATAAGAAGTAAATAGGCCTATAGCAGATAATCACGACATTGGAGGCGCCGGCGAGTGAACTGGAGTTCGTCTCATAAATGAACCAAAACTCAGCGTATAATGCACATTCACATTCACAGCGTATTTAGACACATTTAGACGCAGTCATAATCATTACTTTTACCGGTTCTTTGTGGCAAGCTTTATGCGTGCGGTCGTGCGCTTGAGTGTGGCTATATTATGTAAACACTCATTATCCTGTAGGCTATATAAGTAATTAAATTAATATAAAAAATGTTGAAAAGTGGGGCCGTGCCTGAGCTACAGGACATCGTCTTTCAAAACATAACCTGCGCGAAAGAGAGAAAAAAAAAAGAATGCGTCATTGTACCCAGCACTTCTGAAAATGCACTTCTGAATGCGTCTCTGTCCCCAGCACATTTCAAACCAAACTGACGCCCATGGTAGCAGGTATAGAAAAAGGCAATATACTAAAATGTAATATTACTAGATAGATAGATAGATAGATAGATAGATAGATAGATAGATAGATAGATAGATAGATAGATAGATAGATAGATAGATAGATCTTCTCCATCTGGTCATGTTGACATTTGTTTTCAAAGAAGCCGGCGAACGCACGGAGCCATGTCCACTGAGGTATGTATGATACACAGAAGGCTAGCATATAAATGTGTGCAGTGCCGTAAAGCAATTTGTTACATTGCGAGACCTGATATCACGCAATACTTCCTGACGCCTGCCGGCCCAAAGTTGTAAGGGTGGTGTTTCCACTCACAGGCGCTAGGGGAAGCGAGACGGCCACCATTCAACAAAAAAAGTCATAACCATTCCAATGACTCAGAAGCTGTTCAGTTAAGGTAAATTAAGCTAAAAAAATACTGCATAGTTCCCCTTTAAGTCAATAGATTTATATTAAAACTCTTACTGTGATATAAGATCCTGGTCATAATACATACCACATAGCCTTATTATAAAAAAATAATTATTATAAATTTAAGAGAGCGTCGTAAAGTTCAATAGCCCTGATCTAGAGTTTATGATTCATTTAGTCTGGCATCCATCAAGATAAAATACTGACATAAAGTACGTGGGAGAGTTTTAATTAATGATGTATTGCCTTTATAATATTTCACTGAACTATCAATTATATTCACATCTAATATAAGGGGAATAAAGTAAAGGGTAAAAAATATGATTGCTGGTACAATGGGATGATTCAGAAAAGGGGATTTGTGGGAACATTGAAAGAAGCAAGCACACTGATGATACTGTAGTTGACTCTCAATCCCTTCACACACCCATGCACATGCAAAAATCAGTATTTACAAATTTGATTCTTGGCTCTTCCGTTCATAATTATTTCTCCCTGTCATCAGCACAAGCACATTGCAGGCTCTCTGCCACAGCTGTACAGGAGCCAAGCTCTCTATTTCTCTCTCTCTCTCTCTCTCTCTCTCTCTCTCTCTCTCTCTCTCTCTCTCTGTGTCTCTCTCTCTCTCTCTCTCTCTCTCTCTCTCTCTCTCTCTCGCTTCACCCCACCAGTACCCCCTCTATCTGCCTCCACAGCTAAAAGCCAATTATTCTCCACAGATCCGCAACACCATTTCCAGCATCATTCTCTTATGAACCGCTACTGCCAAAGAAATTAAATTCTTATTGAAGTTGATAAAAGACAAATTATCAGTGATTTTTTTGGGGGGGCATATTTCTCTGTCCTCTATTTCTTTTGTGTTCCGTAATTTTCCCTTCTATATCTTGCCTTGATTTTCAATTGCCAATTATCCAATTTCTTGGCATGCTGACGGCGGCACCTGTGTTGGCATGGGGTGTACGTGAATGAAAGGAACGGACCTACACATGCACACAATCACACTTACATCATATTTTTGTCACAAACATCCGCTTGCCCCCTGCTTGATGTCTTGAATGTGACTATGATGCTTCTTCCGCTTTTGGCTTGATTTCTCCTCAGATGTAAAGAGACAGCACTCGACATTCTGTCTGGAGCCTTTCTGCTTTAACTGTGAATCATTTACATCTGCTATTTCACTTTTATGTATGGCTGTCTGGGATACTTGGGGCCCTATTTTAAAGATCTAAGCGCATGGTCTATTGCGCAGGGTGCAAGTGTACTTAGGGCGTCTCCGAATCCACTTTTGCTAGTTTAACTAGCAACTAACTAACTGATAGTTTAACTAACTATTACTGAGAGTAATGCACAATATATAATTAATTCTATAGTAAAGATTATAGTAACATTCTAGTAATGACTAGTATTACGAAATCCTTCAGAATGAATGACTAATTATTTAGAACAGTATTCTAAAATGAAAAGCATTACAACTCTCTAGTAATGACTTAAGTTGTTGAGGTTTTTGCAAGGTTTTGGATAGTAATGACTACAAGTCATTAGTGCTACTACATCCTTCTAAAGTAATTACTAACCATTTGGAACAGGTGAACGTGTGTACGGCCATTGCTTGAAGCTTCAGAAGGCATTAACCCACTGGAGCCGTATGGATTACTTTTATGATGGACGGATGCACTTTTTTTGGAACTTCAAAAACTCATGCACTATTCAATGCCACTGCAAAGCTGGGAAGAGCCAGGATATTATTTAATGTAACTCCAATTGTGTTCTGCTAAAAGAAGAATGTCATATACTATACTCCTAGGATGGCTTGAGGGTGATTAAAATATGTGATAATTTTCATTTTTGGGTGAACTATTCCTTTAAGACCAGATGCTTTAATCCGCTAATTTACTAACTCATATCAATATTTCATATTTAAAAATCCACATATTTGTTTATTTGATGTGAAACCATATAACTTAAAATGTTTTTTTTTTTGATATACCAATTGAATGTAAGGGTCATTTAACGCAAAATAAACCTCTATAGGGTGATATATTATTTTCAACATTGGAAATGTATACATATGTAGCATTTCAAAATATCTCAGATAGGATAACATGTACTAAAAACAACAGCAAAATGAATGTATTCATTATCTCTGTAAAAATTCTTGTTAATGGATTTTTAAAAAATTCTAAGTAGCAATTTAACTATTCACACCTCCCACTGTGAAGTCTGAAGTAGCTCAGCCCTAGAGCCTGCTGCTTGGTTTCTTGATGAAGAGCTTCAGGGTTAGTTATCCTGGTTTCCTTTGGCCCCTCACATAGAGGGACTTTCTTGATTGTCGGCACCACTGAAACAGTGTCAGCTATTATCAGCCTCAAAGACTCTGGGTTGCCATGGCACCTAATAGAAGAGAGGCTGGCTTTGACATCAGGTCAGTTGTTGGTTCCCACGGACACAGGGAGCTGGAAGCTGATTTGAATACTTTGTCTGTTGTGATATTTTCTTTTTTCCCCCTTTTTTTGTGTTAATCACTAGATGATTCTAACAAAGAATATATAAAACAAAGGAGAATCAAATATGGTAACACTTTACAAAAAGGTTCAGTTCGGTAATATTAATGCAATAGGTATCATGGACTAACAATTACATTGTTATAGCACTTATTATTCCAGGTTTATGTTAATTTATAAATATATTATCAGCCCAGGCAAAGGTTTATCCAATGAGCCTGTGTTGCAGCTTATTTTTCATTGTTAATTCATCTGTGGTCATAACACATTAACCAAAGGTTAAACATGTATTGGTCAATGTAGAAATTTACATTAATCTAGATTAATACTGTAAAATTATAGTTCACTGTTCATGATACCTAATGCATTAACTAATGTTAATAAATCTGACTTTATTGTAAAGTGTTTCCAAAATGATGGTGAAATAAATCTGCAAATGCCATGAAATGAGATGATGTTTATGAATGTATCATCCATGCACATATCTGTGGCACTGCACAGTGTTTAAGTGTTGCTGTCTAGCATTCTCTTACACTTACTAGGTTTACTCAGTATGAACTGGCCGAAAATGTACCGTAAAATGCCTTTGGTTATTGTCTGTTGTACTATACAATACAAAAATAGTGTCACTGCTATTTTCTTAACACAGCAACAGAAGAAGAAAAGGTGAAAACATGTATAACAATGTGTATAACAAAAAGACGAAGAAATATCTACAGCATCTAAATACTGGATATTAACAGATGATTTTCATGTCTAATTTGGTGTTTGGATGGAAAGTGTAGACGTGTAGATGTTGAAAGCACTCTGTTGCTATGTTTAAAGATTTTTTTTATATATATATATATATATATATATATATATATATATATATATATACACATATAACTATATATAACTATATATATATAATGATAAATTATAGTAGCAAAAATAATTAAACTCACACAAATACACATGCATACATTCAAAGTGCAAATGCAACACCTTTTTATTGATGTATTCACAGCCATAGCAGCATGTCTACAACATTATAACCATGACATTGTTCTCGGCTAAAACGTAAAGCGAATTCAAGGATTGAAGACATGGTGAACTTTAAAAATCATAATTTTCACCCTCTGTTGTGCTGCTCAAAGAACATAAATTCAGCACTTGCTGGAAGTTTATGCATCCATTGAATTCATTAAGCTATTAACTGAGCATAACAGTCCCGATGTACAGTATAAGCAAAGCAAATGCATACATTCTCCAGACATGGTATTCATTTGGGTGACACGGTCATATCTGGCCAATGATGTGTCCTGATCCCATTCCATATATCTTCTTTAATAATTTTCTGATCTTTCTCTATCCAATTTTCTTTTCCACAGACTTTATTGTATGTGGGGAGGGAAAGGCCCCCAGAATTAAATAAATACATTAAATAAAAATAAATAAAAGTACGTAAAAACATCCTGACAAATATTGATCGTGATAAAATAATGATTAGGTTTTTCATATCATGAATTAATTATGGAGGTTATTCACCAAGACGACACATAATTGCATATGATCAGTGTTTTATCCCACTTCCCTATACACTTCCAACACTCACTAATCCCAGTGCATAGTTTTTCTATCTCTGTGTATCTGCAGATGCTTGTCCTCTCTGGCTGGGAATGTGGCCATCTGCCGTCATGTTTCTGGGCGGATGAGGATGCCTACAGCGCAGCCACAGCATCTGGTAAAAGTTCTGATCGTGTCAAAACCGTGTATTCGCTCTGGGGAGTAACAGATAGACTAGGGTATGGACAAGGACACTGGAGAATGGCGTTCTGTCCAGGAACATCATACCGATGTGCAGGGAAGTTTAAAAAATCACTTGGTTGAAGATTTTCACTACTGGAAGATCATCTTTTTTGATTTACTTGCTCTCGTCCCATTACGTATTTGCTAATGCATCCCTTCACTCCCTCATTTATTCTTTCAGTCAAAAACTCCTGCACTTGCACATTCATTCAATCACTGACCTGTGTAATTATATCTATATGAGCTAATGTCCTGCCTCACTAATTCACGGACATATGGCCATCTTTTGCGCTGTCTGTTTTATTCTCTCATTCATTTACGCCCAAAGTGTTGAAATGCCTCTCGCATACTCACTCGTTCAGTACTGAGCAGGGCTTTTTATTCACATGACCACGTCAATCCATCAACCTGCCATTATTCACATTTATACACACTGTACCGTATGACGTAACATGGAAATTTAATACTGAACAAAGCATGTGCAAGAATGTCCACTTGATCTTAGTCTTTCAGCTCTTCTCATCCCATGAACACTCTTTTCGTCCAACAATACAGTACTTCACCGCTTTTTCCTCACCCCACATTTGCATATAAACATTTTTTCTTACCCTTACATAAATTGGCCAAGACACTTGCTTCAGCAGAAATTTTAAATATATGGGGCACATTACAGATTAGCACTAAAAGTCCTCATCAGCACTCCAGGGCTTGTAGGAGAGTGTATGTGTGTGTGAGAGAGAGAAGGGTGGAGAGAGGGAGAGAAGAGGTAAAAAAGAGGTTGCGAGTGCATGTGTGTGAGAGCAAGGAAGGACGAAGGAGGAATAATGAAAATGGTGATAGATTTTGGGTGGAGAGCAGAGCGTGGTTGGGCCTAATGAACAGGAATCTAATGGTGGAGAATGGTTTTCCATCAGTCATGGCTCTAAAGCCAGGCTCAGCATGCAATTAAATGACACAAACATACACAATGAAAAACATGCATGGGCTTGAAGAACACACACACACACACATATACAAAGTTATTTTTCACAGACGTATTGGGCTCAGATTTATAAATGTCTATATTCATTTTAAATGTACAAGTATTCACAGATTCACAGTTTTACTATTTACTTTTATTCATACTGTTGTTGCTGTAATATTTGGTCAACTAAATGCAGCACTGGTGCAAAAGAAAGAAGAGTTTTCATGCGTAGGTTTAGGGGTAGGATTTGCGTAGGGGGATATAATATACAGTTTGTACAGTATAAAACCATTACACCCACTGAATGTCTCCATAAAACATGAAAACTCAGTGTGTATGTATGTTATACTTAAATTATGAAACATGAAATGTATGTATTTATTTATTATTTAGCACATAAAGCTTAACCATAAATCTGAGATAAATTGTATTGTCAGTTTAGTTTAGTTTTGTACCCAACATAGGTCAATTAAACACCAAATGTTATTTTGGAATGTTCTCAGGGGTTAAAGTTCTCCTGAGAACATTATACCATTCTAAACTGTGGTGAAAATCACGTTTTTAATGTTGTTTATATGTCAGTGGGGTGTTTTTAATATGCTTTAAGACAAAAAAAATGTGCAAATGATCTTATGCTTCTAAAGTTCACTATTACTAGCCTCTCCGAAAATTACCTACCTTACCTTTAAAGGTGCTTTAAAAAAACGTGTTTTTTAGGCCAAACCATTTTTTGTCACTTACAGCAAACATCTCCTCACTATCTGCAAGCTGTCTGTCCCCTGAACACACTGTAAAAAACCACGGTCTCTGTAGACAGCCCAGGCTCCACAAACAGCAACAAAAACAAACTGGGCTAACCCGCACCACGAAACATAACAAACTGTTCCAGCCAATAACCGAAAAAGAAGGATTTGGGGTGGGGTTTGTGGGGTTAGTTCGCGGATGAGGAGGAGGGAGGGTCTAGCTAGCCTCCGTTTTGTTTGACAATACTTTGAACGTCAACAAGAAGTGACGTCACCCAACATCACTTAGAGCACCTTTAATTATGCTGCGAAGCAGGGGTGTCTCAAGAGAAGCCATGTTATCCCAGTATATTTTTCTGTTGATATGAAAAATCGGGTAGATTTAGCAATATAGCGAGTGAATTATATATATGATGTATAATACAATGTTGGGATGAACTATTATGCCTTTCTCCACTGACGTTCTAAGTTGTTCAAATCGTTTCTAAGAATGTTGATTTTTAGAATGCAGCTGTCTGAATCTGAGATGGTGAACAGGAACATGATTTGAGTAACATTAGTAACATTGGACGAACATAATTGGCTCTTCCTCTGCTTCTTCCGAATCAGTTTCTGATTCAAACATGATTCAAACTAATATGGCTGAATTAAACCCTTGCAATTGCGCAGCATTTACTACAGTAAAGTTGACTAGGATCAAGGTATTCTGAGCTGGTGTGAGTGAGTGGAGGCGGGGACTAATTTGCATATTCACGGATCCGTGTATTCTAAATGAAGCAAGGGTGCAAAGCTACATTCGAGATATTTAAGGCATGGAGAAATTATTTTCACAGGGAAAAAAAAAGTTTAAATATGTAATTTTGGTGATCAAAGATTTTTTTAGCAATAAAATTATTGACTACAGGGGGATTTAACCTTCATGTGTCATGTAAACAAAGTAAAAAAATAAATAATTCTCTGTAATTACTGTATGAAAGATAGCAGATACATTTTGTAGTTATAGGTTTATCTCTTACCAACCCTTAGATGAGTGAAACTATACAATTCATGGTAAAGGTAGTTAAAACTCTCCAGTTTTGCCTACATTTAACACCAAATGGGATTCATTGCATCAGGTAATGAAATCATCTCAAATTAGATAGTCTGTGCTGACTCTTTGATTCTCTTAGCAGGATAAGCAAGGCCACATCAGTGGTGAATTTAATTGTTCCGAGTCTCATTAGTCTCTGCTATGTTTAGCACTGGGGATGTGCAGCTTTATGAAGAGCCAGCAAAGATACAGGGTATCACTTCAACGTACCCTTGAGATTTATTTGTCATGAGGAAGATCAACTTCATCTGACTCATTTACAAATGACACAGATGTAAATTTTCCCCACAAGCAAAGTTTAGTTTATAAAGTATTTTAACAGTCATCTTCATTTCCCTCAATAGGTGATGTGTCAGAACTGTCTAAAGACGTTTTACTACAAACAACCTCAAATTAGTTCACTTTTCAAAAATTTCACATTTAGTTTATTAGGGAGGGAAAACTTGTGTCTGAAAGCATTTAAAAATGCTTCACAAAAATATAAATAACCTCAGGATCTGGACTGAATCATGTGTACCCCTGAGAAACTCAAACTGCCCACACATTTTAAATGTTTTTCGTATTTTGGTTATGATTTTAACTGAATGTGTGATTTTAACTACAGGCTGGGGACATTTTGGGATTTGCAGGAAATGATTTATTAAAATCATTCTTGGCAAAGTGCTAATGCCTGACTTTAGCACAGATAATAGGATTACATGAAGATCTCTGAAAAAAAAAAAAAAACTAGCTGTGGTTTCAAAGTCCTGACAAGCTCCATTTCCTTTCAAATGTTCTCTGTCCTCACTCTGAAATTACTCTCTGCCTTCATAATCTCCTCCTCACCTCACAGAGCTCACAGTGAGAGATCAAATAAATAAATAAGTATCTTAACATTTGACTATGGTTTACTGAATCTATGTCATAACCAACAATTTACCTTATTTTCTTAGAAATCAAATCTGGGTTTGACTTCAATCCACATTCAGGTCACAATTGCACATTAAAAACTAAATTTTATTGCATTTTTGCAAATAATTCTGTATGTATTTTTACTAAATGCAATTAGTAGAACTTAAGAGTTGTTTTTTTTTTTTTTTTGACTCACTTAAGTAGGACTTTTGTAGCCTACTTCTTTATATCGTGAGCTTAGAATTATAAGGTTCTAGCTCCACTTTTGGTCGAAATTGAGTTTTTGACATAATCTGATCCATTAGGTGTTTATTAATGCCTGTGTGGTGTTATTTTTGTAAAAAAAAAAAAAAAAAAAAAAAGTTAGTAGTTAAAATAAAAAGGTTCCATCTCACAAAACATAAACCGAGTTGGGATTATAAGGTTCTATCTCCAGTAGATTCAATATCCAATCAAAACCCTGAATGAACATGTACGGACCAATCAAAACTCACCTCTTAGCTCTGTACCTGGACATTAGCCTGGACATTTGAAGCCGGCGATGGTGCCCAAAAGTACCTGTAGGGTGATGGTCTTGTTGAGCTATAATAGTAGATTATACTACATACCAGTTTTGCCACCTGGGATGTAAAAACTTTGATGCTCAATATCTCAGAACTACCCTAAACGGAGATAGAACCTTACAATTCTAAGCTCATGATATGTAATTTCATAATTATGTGTAGTGTATTTGAAATATGGTTAAAGTGTACTGACAAATGCACTGACAAGCATTTATTGTAAAGTGAAATATACTTTAATTAAATCATTGAAATGTGTACGTTATGTATTAACATTTGTAATGATATACTTACAAATGACTATATTTAAACACACATACAATAAAATGTTGTCTTTTCAAGTACACTTAAGTGGCCTTTTATTTAATTAATAACAGTTTCTGGTTAGATATTGCAAGTTATACTTTAGTTATAGTTTAAGGTTTGTTTAAAGTTTCCTATGATTGAAGATCCTGGCTAAATAAAAAGGTAATATTTACTATCTATCATATTTAAGAATGATTTTGAGCTGATCTCTTATTCACTAGAGCATACACTAGCATGACAGTCACGGTCTAAATGCACACAAACAATGAAGTTCACATGCACAGATGCACACATACATGCAAACTTATCATGCGTTTCTGTGTCGTGTCTCTTCTGTTCATGCCAAAGCTCATCCATCCGTTCATATCCACTGGTGAAGCAGAATGCGCCCGAATCCACCCATTTAGCCCATTTCAAACACATGGATAGACAGTACTGCTGCCCAGAGACTGGTGGAAAGAGAGAGTGAAATAGAGAAAAGGAGAATCTGAGTGACTGGACGGAGAGACAACAAATGGCAAAAAATATGTAGAGAAAAAAAAAGAGAGAATTAATAGATTGGCACAGAGAACAACAGAATATATCAAGACTATATCGCCTGTATAGCTGCTTCGTTTTAATTGGCCCTGGTATCATCAAGTCCCCTGGTAACAAGTCCATATAAATCTAAACCTTTCAGTGTCCACAAACACATACATAACATTTCTGACATGATATGTACACTTGGGTCTGAGAAAAGTCTGAGTCTATATAAAAAAATAATCATAACAATACAACACAATATGTTCCTAACATTAACCACATCACAACTTGAGGGCAGCAAATGTGTTCTGAGTAACACTTTATTTTATGGTGTCCTTGTTACGTTACATGTACTTTACATTACAGTAATTACAGTACATTAGGCATAATTACAGTACATACACCTAACCCTAAACCATACCCTACTCCTAAGTCTATAGTAAGTACATGTTGTTAATTAATATTTCTCAGTACTTAAAGGGATAGTTCACCCAAAAATGAAAATTAGACCATGATTTACTCACCCTGAAGCCATCCTAGGTGTATATGACATTCTTCTTTCAGACAAAAAAATGCTCGAAACGGCTCTGGCGGGTTAATAAAGGTCTTCTGAAGTGATGCAGAAAGAGTAACCCTTGAACTTGACACACATCGTATTGACAAATGCAGTTGCCCAGCCCTGTTTGTTTGATCGGCGAGAGGTGTCAAAGCTTACGCTACTCCTACATCCTATACATACATCGTCAAGTGTTACTCTTTTGGCGTAAGTCGACTTGCGTATGGCCGTCTGTTGGAAGCTAGTTATTTTAGTCGATAAAGTTTTAAACATGGATATTTTTCTTACACGAACACATCGCTTCACTTCAGAAGACCTTTATTACCCTTATCTTATAATAAAGTGTAACCATGTTTTGCAATACAACATGAACACAGTATGCACATTACATTAAACGCGTTAAAGACGCCTTCTATTAACCATATTGTGCAATGCATGAATTTCAGAAGTTTGTGTAAAACCTGATTAATATGTTCTCATTATTTGAAATGATCCAGAGCATAATGAGCTTAAATTTGCTGTATAGTCTATCCACATGATCAATTTCATACATTTCTTTTTTTATAATTTCTTTATATTTGCATTTGTTAAGATGTTTTTTGTTTCCAGGTACCTAATGTGATTTCATTGACATATACAGTAGATAGACAAATAGAAACAAATATATTATGATAAACAAATAGCACACAGCAGCACATATATAAATTCAGAGATAGAGATAGAGATAAGCCTAGGATATCTTTATTTTTCTCACAGGCACTTTAATTGCTTTTGTACTGCACAGATGGGAACATTTAATTCTTCCTGTATGCAGTACAGCTGACGCATCTCTGCGAGGCTTATCAGCATCTCGGATGCCCACATGCCAAGCCATCTCTAATCAAAATACACACAGAAAATAATTATCAAGGTGGAGACTATCAGTTTTGATCCTAATAATTAGGCAGGGTTCAGAAAAGGTTATGACTCATTGATGATTGCCGTTTCCTGTCCTCCATGTCAAAAATGATAAGGCAGAGAGAAAGAGAGAGAAAGAGAGAATGCTTTATTTATAGAATTCTCTTGAGGCTTCATGTATATAAATTGCCCAGATTTTATGTGACATGGGACTGTATTATTAGCTATTATTAGTCAGCCCACACATCATTTATGAATAATAAGTGTGTGCACCCCTAGCATATACACAGATTAGTGTTTGTAAAAGAGATACATTGTGATTGAATTTTGCACATCATAACTTTATGAGTGAAACAGCTGAATAATTCCCTTTTAAATTCATTCTGGTAAAGCAGCGACCCTTATAATGTCCAGTGCCAACAGAAACACACACATTTGTAAGAAGCAGTAACCCGTGCACTCTCATGGGTCATAAGTTTACGCCCCCACTGAAATGCTGCCGAGCGCATGGTCATGTCATATTAGAGATGCATGAATCTATATTTTGGGTTGGACTTGTGATGAAAGTTACATTAACAGTGAAGTATGTACATTTAATAAAATTTTTGTTAAATGCAGTTACTCTCCTGCTAGCATCAAAGAAGTGTCAGTAGAAGTTGTCATAGAAGTTGTCTTGTGTGTTGGGAAACACTAAATTATGAGACATCCATTTAGGAATGTGCTAAAATATATATGGGACGTTCTGGAAAGGACATTGTTTAATTTAAATCAGGGTCTGTTGGCCATTTCACAAGCACAAAAAGTTCATTATTAACAACAAGGTCACAAAAATAAAGTTTAAACACACTTTCAGGCTGAGTTTACCCTAAAGGCCTCATATTTGTATAATATGTGTGTGTGGAGTTTTTGCATAGAGAAATACTGATCAGGTGCCATATTAACTTTAATCAGGTCACACTGTAATAGAATGCCGCACTCTCCGCTGCAGGAAACAGGCTTAATTAAGTCGAATCTGTTTTTCATGACGTTCCCCATAAGTGAATTAGCCTGCGTAGACACTCACCAGGCCACATTTATAAAGGTTCTTTTATTTGTATCTGCTCTGCCTATGTTTAGTACAATTGCTTTTTGTTTTGTTTTTTTCTAAGGGTGTTATTCTGATCCAATACATTTAGAGTCTTTCTGTCCTTTTTTCTGTTTTTGTACAGTGTATTTGTCACAGTAATGTATTGTATATTGTGACCTGGATTGGCACACAATTTGTTGGTTTTGATTTTATTTTATGGTTTCACACCAAAGAAAGTAGGCTACCACAGTGATACCATGACATTCTTATTTTGGAGCACCGTGTAAATGCCTTGGTACATGATTCACTCAGAAAAAAAAAAATCTAAATACCATGGTAAAAGCATCTGATAATATCATTGTATTAAGTTACCGCCACTGTTAATGACTCTATTTTGTGAAGTTAGGTGGAAGGCTAGTCCACTACGGAACTCCGGCAAGAAGTATGACAGGAGACAGAAGATTGTTAACTGTTTATCTCTTCAGAATGTGTCAATATGTCCAACATCATACAGCCATTAGCTATAACTGAGGTGGTAGAATGTGGTTTAGTCTGAAATAAACAAATAAAGATATATAAGAATATGTATGAATACAGTAAACATAAAGATTCACCTCAGTATACATCATCTATACATGTTTATATTGTCCACAGCGCGGCAAATAGCGCTAAACATGTACACGTGAATTACACTGGCATCACTCGCCTCTGAACACACTAATCACGATATGAACATAATAACAACAATCGGATATACAGCTGCGACATGAAAGTGTTAATATATCGCGATATAATAGCTAAATATAAGGATAAATGAACTTACATTCATGCACGCACATTTACCACTCGTAGAAGATGGCGGCAGAAACGAAACTAAGAGTAAACTGAAACCGCTCTGGCGGAATACACGTCAGCGCGCTGTTCGTACGTAACAGCGTAATACACATTAAAGGGCTACCAATACCAAATGTATAAGGAATTTAGTACAGCCGCCCCCAGATTAGCATAGCTAAAATGTAGAAGATATAAATTCCTTAGTTCTTAACATCGGTTTCATCACCGTCTGGGAGTGCTGGGAGTTGAACTAGCTTAGCCACAGGTCGAAGATACAGATGATCCTTTATTCTGACCTTTGCTGACCTAATATGACCATCTTCGCTGGGAACCAGACTTTCAACCCTACCAACAGGCCAGTGAGCACGAGGCAGTTGTGGGTCCACCACCATTACCGCCGTACCCTGAGTCAGATCCTGAGTCTCACGCTGCCACTTAAGACGAGGCTGGAGGTTAGGTAGGTAATGCCGGGTATAATACGCCCAAAAGTGATCAACTACAGTCTGGGCATGGCGCCATCGACGCTTAGACAGAGGCTCTGGAGTGTAGACCACTTGGGGTAGCGAAGAGTCCCGCCGCCCCATGAGGAGGAAGTTGGGCGTGACTGGGTCTACATCAGCAATGTCAGACGAGACATAACCCAGTGGCTTACTATTCAGGATACCCTCTATCTCCACTAACACAGTGTGCAAGACATCTTCAGGCAGGGATTGACTTCCTACAACAACCTGCAGGGCTGATTTCACAGATTTGATCTCTCGCTCCCATGTGCCGCCAAAATGCGGCGCCGCAGGAGGATTCATCTTGAAAGTAATCTGATGGTCAGCCAGCCGTTCCTGCAGTTGAGGTTCCATTTTCCTGAAGGCTTCTCTCAGCTCTGTTTCGGCACCTCTGAAATTAGTCCCTTGGTCAGAGAGAATTTCCGAAGGAGTACCCCTCCGTGCTATGAAACGTCTCAGTGAAAGTAAGAAGGCATCGGCATCCAGGCTATTAAGGAGATCAAGGTGTATGCAGCGGGTAGTCAGACATTTAAAGATCACACCCCATCTTTTCTCTGAACGGCGGCCTACTTTGACAATGAAGGGCCCGAAACAGTCGACACCTGTCGAGAAGAATGGTGGTTGATGAAGTCGTAGACGAGCCAAGGGTAGATCAGACATAATGGGTACTGTTGGCTTAGCCCTCCACCTCTGGCATTGACCGCACCCCCTCTGGTGTTGCCTCACTGCTTGCCTGCCTCTCAGGACCCAGTAGTGACGACGGAGCTCAGCAAAAACTCTGTCCGGACCGGGATGAAGTAAGCGTTCATCAAAGTCTTGGATAAGGAGCTTGGTAACAGAATGATGGGGGTCTAAAACTGCCGGATGAGACTCGGTTGGACTCAGGCCTTCCATTCTCCGGAGCCGTCCTCCAACTCGAATTAGACTTAATGATTGATCAAACTCCGGTGCCAGAGTGTTCAGACGACTGGAAGGGGCCACTGGTTTGCCTGCCTTCAAGGCTTTGAACTCTAGAGGGAAGGACTCAACCTGAGACCGACTTAACAAAAACGCTTCAGCGCTCCAATAATCAGGGCTCTGAGTTCCTGCATCTAAGTTGGCCGCCCCGTAAAGGGACTGGTATGTTGCCTTAACCAAGGCTTTCCAGGAGGTGAATTGAGCTGCGTCGGGCATTTGCGGACTTTGGTCATCTACAATTAGTCCACAGAATACAGTCTTTCTGGTTTCTGAGGAATCATCTCGATTCTCCATAGGGGGTATAGCTGGCCACTGATCTGGTGATCCACGGAGGAAATGAGGTCCCTGATTCCACCGACTGGGAGTTGCCAGCTCTACCAATGTCTTCCCCCGGGTGATGTCGTCTGCCGGGTTATTTGCTGAGTCCACATATCTCCATGAGTACAGGTCAGTCAATTCCTGGATTTCGGCCACTCTAGTGCCGACAAACACTTTATACCGGCAGGACTCAGACTGTATCCAGGTCAAGACGGTAGTAGAGTCAGTCCAGAGTGTTGTCGACTCAATATGAATGGTCAACTCTTTCAATAGAAGCTTAGCGAGCTGTGCACCCGCCAAGGCTGCACAAAGTTCCAACCGCGGCATTGTCAATTGTCGCTTTGGAGCTACCCTTGACCTGGCCATCACGAAGGAAGTGTGGACTTCACCCTGTTGCTCGATAAGCAGGTATGCTACTGCTCCGTATGCCACTTCGGCGGCATCACAGAAAATGTGTAAGCTGAATCAGGACGCCTCCACCTTGAAATGAGAAGGGATGTAACAACGGGGAAACACAACCATAGCAAGGTTAGGTAACTCATGTTCCCATGCTCTCCAGCTCTCAAGCAGATCTGTGGGAAGGTTTGGGTCATCCCAGCTTCTCGGTTTAGCCCAGAGCTTTTGGACTAAAACTTTAGCCCTGGTGGTGAAGGGGTTGACAAACCCTAAAGGGTCATATTGAGATGCCAGGACTTTGTAGATGTGTCTCATTGTCGGGAGACACTCTGTCGTCGGACGGTGTCTGTAACCCAGACGATCATTGAGGCAATGCCACATCAGACCTAGAGCCGGCTCCTGAGGGTCAGAATGATTCTTCTGCAGCCATAGCTCTATACTCTGTGATTTCGCATTCGCTGGTAAGTGCTCGACCACTGAGGGGACATTGCTGGCCCACTGCCGTATTTCGAACCCCCCAGATGCAAGAAAGGATCTCATCTTGTCAACTAACTGCCTGGCTTGCTCCACAGTGGGAAGACTCTGTAGACAGTTGTCCACATAGAAGCTCTGTTCTATGGACTGTCTTACTCCTTCGTCGCCTGCCTGCTGATCTCTGACATGCTTCTGCAGTGCGAAGGTCGCACAGCATGGGCTGCAGGTTGTTCCAAAAGGCAAGACTTCCCACTGGTAGATATCAGGCTGATCTTCTTTGCGCATGTTTCGCCAGATGAACCTCAGAAGAGGTTTGTCCTCTGGCAGGAGTCTCACCTGATGAAACATAGCACGTATGTCTCCGCTGATAGCAACTGGATGCTGTCGGAATCGAATGAGAACTCCCAGTAATGAAGCACCAAGGCATGGGCCAGGAAGGAGCTGCTGGTTGAGGGAGAGACCTTGATGGATGAAGGAACAGTTGAAAACTAGTCTATCCTTACCATTGTGGTGGACAAGATGATGTGGGATGAACCATGATTCCTTATCCATATGTAGAAGTTCTGGCGGGACCTTGACAACATATCCTGCATCCAAGAGCTTCTGGATCTCAGCCTCATAAATCTTAGCCTTCTCTGGATCCCTGCTCAAGCGTTTCTCCGTACCCCTGAGATTGGGTAGAACTGACTCCCTAGTACCCTTCAATGGTGGTGCATTTGGAGAGCGTACAAGGGGGGTAGCATAACGCCAGATTCCATCCACTTCCACACGCTGAGTTTTGCTCTCCAGTAGTTCCATGGCCACTTGGTCCTGTCGTGATCGCATTACCAGCTTCTCGTTGCGGTAAGGAAGAATGTCCAACTGCCACAGCCTTTCTACTTCTTGGAGTATAGGATCTCGCACTGATGAAAGGGAAGTGAGCAAACACTGTTGAGGTGATATTTGGTGTGGAAGAAGCCCGTCTGGTCCCTGGAGAACCCAACCGAGCTGCGTATGTACAGCTGCTGGTCCGCCATCTGGGCCTAATCTGGTGGGCTCCTTTGCAGTGATTAGACCTGGGTAATCAGATCCAATTAAGAGAAGGGGCTGAATCTTGCTGAATGATGGAAGAGGAATACCCCTCAGATGACAGTAACTCCTCTGAAGTCTCTTGCTAGGGTACGTCTGCTCAGTCAAGGTCAGGAGAGGTGCAGAGAACACACCAGCAAGGTTGTACCTCTCTTTTGGCCTGGACTGGGATGAGAGCTGAAACTGGACAGACTGTCCCTCCAGCTGGGTAATATCATGACGAATGGTACGAAGGGCCATAACTTCCTTCTTTCCTTGTAGGCCTAGCTGCTGGACTGCTGCGGGAAGAATAATGCTGCGCTGTGCACCATCATCAAGGATCGCGTAGGTTTGTATAGACTTCTCACCTTTCCACAGTAACACGGGGGTGACCTTTAGAAAGACCCGTCCTGTATGGCTAGGTGGTGTCACATAGATGCGGTCACTGGAGGTTGTAACTAGCATGATGCTCGGGCCTTGCTGTGCTATGCGATGAAGAACTCTAAGATGCACGTCCCCACATTCTCCGCATGGTTTTCTCAATGTGCACTCATTACAATTGTGGTTGGTGCGTCCGCATTTCCAGCATCTCTTACCTTCTTTTATCCACTTGATAAGTCGCTCAGGTGGGCATTCAGTGATCTCATTGCACTGAGAGAGGTAGTGTTCTTCACTATGACAGAACAAACACAGGCGCTTTGTTCTCTGGACTAGTTGCTGGTTTGGAAGAGCCTCTGTTCGGACATGCTTTAGTTCTTTAACCTCCTTGGGCTGATTACTACCATGATAAACGGAGATGGCCCGGGTCTGTGGCTTAACAATAGCTGGACGCTCTCTACGTGGAGCTGGAGCCTTCTCAGTGTGGTAGCGTTGAGCCATCTTTGATGAAAGCCGTTGGGCTTCGGCCTTGACCTTCAACCACTCTGCAAGATCGTGCAAATTATATGGATTAAGACTGTCCGTGTTCAGTCTTCCCCTTAGTTGTAAGTGCTCTATGAATCCATCCCTGTAGTGTTTAGGGAGTTTACTAAGCAACCTGTCAACATGACCGGTACAGGTAAGCTCTCTTCCTTGTGGTCCCTCTAGAGACATAAGCATACCCACCAGAAGATCAATGTTAAGAGCAAAGTTCTGGAATGCTTTTGAATCTCCAGCCTTGATATCTGGTAAGTTCATTAGAGCCGCAACTTCACTTTGTGCAAGCTGGTGAGGTTGGCCATATTGGCGCTGCAGGGCTGCCATGGCTGCTGTGTAAGGTGCAGGGTGATGACGGCATGCTTGGGCTATCAGCTTTGCTTCGTCAAGGACCAACTGCTCCATCAGCACGCGATACTTGTAATGTTCTGTGAGCTCAGTGTGGGGGTTCAGCAGATTATCAAGGGCTATTTTCAGATCTGTGAACTCTCTTTCACTGTCATTCACAAGTTTTGGTAGCGATGGGACTGGGACTGGTTGGAGCGGAGGTGCAGCAGGTACTGGCTGATATACTGGACGTGCGTGTGAGGCCAGATATGGCATAGTGGATGTAACTGGAGGAGGATGCCAGTTCTGCACTGATGACTGAATGGAGGGCTGCGGTGTATAATATCCTGTGACCATGGGTGATGGCTGATACGGGTGTGGCACATGTGTTGGTTGGCTATGTGCAGGGATCTGTAATTGGTAAACTGGTGGCACCAGAGTGTTTTGTATTGTCGTGGCTGTAGGTAGCTTCAATGACGTGATAGTTTGCGGCAAAGATGATATAAGATTATAGGAAGCAGGAGAGGATATTGCACTGCATGCCACTGCTGTCTGTCTCGCATATGCAGCTGCTGGCATCTGAATAAAGGGTTGTGGTGTAGGTGTGCTGTACACTATATGAGGTGTAGTCGGAGATGTCTGCCACAGTACAGATTGATGTGGTTCCCTGGGCACCCCAAGGCATGGAATGAGCGTCTCTGTATTCAGTAACGGGATGGCGGGAACTGCAGTAGCCTTTGGCCTGACAATGGGTGGTGAGTAAGCTTGAGCCTGTTCCATTCGCTCGGAAAATGGAGAAACAGTGCCACTACTTGATGACTCACACTCTAACTGGCTGTTATCTCGGTGCTGTGGTACTGGAGATGTGTAATAAGAAGAAGAAGGAGATCTACCAACATCTAGCTGCTCCACCAGGCTGCTGAGCCCCATATCTATACTTCCCCCACTGACTATGGCAGTACCTCGTCCATACTGCAGAGATGATAACTCGTGTCTTGTCGGCTGGACCCCAATCGAGGCGGGCTCGGCCTGCCCACTGAAGGTCAACAGTGCCGCTGCATGATCCATCTTCAGCTGCTGATATGTCTCGTGAGGCCCAGTAACTGGCAGAAGGGATTTAGGCAAGGCTACCTCATAAGCTTGCAGATATGAAGGGATCTGACGCGCTCTGGCTTGCATTTGAGCAGGATGCGTGGTATCTGGAGAATAACATGTTCTCTGTGGCTCCATGTCACCGTAGTGGCTATAGCAATCCGGCTCGAAGGACCAAATGTTAATGACTCTATTTTGTGAAGTTAGGTGGAAGGCTAGTCCACTAAGGAACTCCGGCAAGAAGTATGACAGGAGACAGAAGATTGTTAACTGTTTATCTCTTCAGAATGTGTCAATATGTCCAACATCATACAGCCATTAGCTATAACTGAGGTGGTAGAATGTGGTTTAGTCTGAAATAAACAAATAAAGATATATAAGAATATGTATGAATACAGTAAACATAAAGATTCACCTCAGTATACATCATCTATACATGTTTATATTGTCCACAGCGCGGCAAATAGCGCTAAACATGTACACGTGAATTACACTGGCATCACTCGCCTCTGAACACACTAATCACGATATGAACATAATAACAACAATCGGATATACAGCTGCGACATGAAAGTGTTAATATATCGCGATATAATAGCTAAATATAAGGATAAATGAACTTACATTCATGCACGCACATTTACCACTCGTAGAAGATGGCGGCAGAAACGAAACTAAGAGTAAACTGAAACCGCTCTGGCGGAATGCACGTCATCGCGCTGTTCGTGCGTAACAGCGTAATACACATTAAAGGGCTACCAATACCAAATGTATAAGGAATTTAGTACAGCCACTATTTTCTGATCCTGTGCGAAAGAGAAAGAGAGGATGGGGAGAACAATCCAGTGTGTGTTGCTATACAAATAATTACAGATGCGAATGGGAAGTCCCCACAAGATTACATTTACAAAGTTTTATAGCCTGTGTGTTTGTGTGTGAGAGAGAGATAGCGAAAATTCATCCTCACACATATGTGACTCTATGCCAAAAGAAAAAACACATTCTTCTCTATAAATCATCCCAAGAATGAAACAAAGCATTATGGTACATCATAATCCTCTTGCTCTCTCTCTCTCTCTCTCTCTCTTTCTCTTTTCCTTTTCTCTGAGTTTGAGTGTAGCACAGAAGGCAGAGTGACATGTACAAAGAAGAGGCATTTTAGACTTTTTTTCCCCCCTCGCTCTCATCTTTTGAGAAGATAGCCCTATTCTCTTTTCCTTCTAAAGCATTCATCTCTTTCTGGTCAGGACAGTGCATCTGTCATATGAGCCCTTGGGCTCAAAGTATGCGTGAGGGGTCAAAGATCTAAACTCCCACAAATCTCTAAATGCCGGACTGAAAGAGGCCAGGGATGAGATTCTCCTTTTGGTCACTCTTTTCTTCCTTGTACATCATGGCTGGTCTTTCCTGAGCAATGTCTCTTAAATCTCATTATTTCTTCTCACAATTTGTCTGTTTCAGGTGACAAGAAATCCCTCTATACAAAATATAGGTCATTCTATAAAACAGATGCTCTATCCAGTAATTTTCCAAGTACTTTTTTGTACATTTTCTCCCAGACAAATGATTTGTTAATCTACATAAATGCATAATAAATGTTAAGATGTGATCGTGTCTTCAGCAATAAAGGGTCGATGGTGAGAGGGTTGAGTTTAATTTGACTTTACAAGCTTTCTGCTCAAGGTCGAGGAACTACAAAGTGCTTCTTAGAAGGAATTTTGATATTGAATGTTGATATTTCCACTTTCCAATGATACGTTTTATTACACAAAATCATGGTAACAGGGCTTCCATTTTAAGACCATCCCTCAATGACAAATGCATCAACACATAACATAAGATTATAAAGAAAAACATGTGTTTTCTTTACTTTGTTTTTATGACTTAAAAATCCATAAAAAAAAAAGAGATCATAAATTAAAGTGTACCATGAAAATAAGATATATAAGATTTTAATTACTTTAAAAGGAGTAAATATGTAAAAACATTTGATAGAAATTTGAATTTCTATGATACATTAAAGGGATACTCCACTTTTTTCGGAAATATGCTCATTTTACATCTCCCCCAGAGTTAAACAGTTGAGTTTTACCGTTTTAGAATCCATTCAGCCGATCTCCGGGTCTGACGGTACCACTTTTAGCATAGCTTAGCACAGATCATTGATTCTGATGAGTCCAGTAGCATTTCTTTCAAAATGACCAAAGAGTTTCAATATTTTTCCTATTTAAAACTTGACTCTTCTGTAGTTAAACCGTGTACTAAGATCGACGGAAAATGAAAAGTTGCGATTTTCTAAGCCTATATGGCTAGGAACTACTCTCATTCCAGCGTAATAATCAAGGAACTGTGCGGCTGTACCATGGGTGCAGCAGGCGTAATGATATGACGCAGCGCCTGAAAATAGGTCTAATAGGTTAGACAAACTTAGTCCCGGTCACGTTGGAAGAAGTTACCGAGCTGGGGACTATTTTCAGGCGCAGCGTCATATCACTACGCCTGCTGCACCCATGGTACAGCCGCACAGTTCCTTGATTATTACGCTGGAATGAGAGTAGTTCCTAGCCATATAGGCTTAGAAAATCGCAACTTTTCATTTTCCGTCGATCTTAGTACACGGTTTAACTACAGAAGAGTCAAGTTTTAAATAGGAAAAATATTGAAACTCTTTGGTCATTTTGAAAGAAATGCTACTGGACTCATCAGAATCAATGATCTGTGCTAAGCTATGCTAAAAGTGGTACCGTCAGACCCGGAGTTCGGCTGAATGGATTCTAAAACGGTAAAACTCAACTGTTTAACTCTGGGGGAGTTGTAAAATGAGCTTATTTCCAAAAAAAGTGGAGTATCCCTTTAAACTAAACCAAAAATATGTACCAGATAGAAAGAGAATATAATAAAGACAAAATGCTAGCCTCAGCATTTCCACCAATAAATTTAGCTGATAATAGAAGTTATGCTTTACTCAAATTAGACACATTTATGTAAAGAATATGTATTTCCATAGACATTTCTTTTTATTCTCTCTGTCCCTTTCACTCTCTCAATCTCCCCATATGTCTTTCTAGTCATAAAGAATCTCTCGAAAACTCAAACACTTTTGAGTACTCAACTCAAACACAAAACACTGGTCCATTAAGACACATTTGGAGATTAATCTTCTAAAGAAGGAACATAAGACAGCTTGGATGAGCTTTTTGTCTTCGGATCATGTGTAAATCCATTTTGTAAAGACATGAGCCCCCCAAAAAATCATTCACTGCTCAGCGGTAGGAAGCCCGACCAGGCAACCCAGATTAACCAGAAGTCTTAAAGAGATTATACAAACAATCTAATTGCCTGTCTCACAATTAACTAACATATGCTGGACTCTGATCTGATAGCTTAAGAGTGAAATTGTGTCAGGCACACGTATACACATGCTCATGGAATCACACGCACAGCCTGTCAGCCCAATAGTCCAAGCTCAATTATTGTGTGCTGTAGGCAGCCTGAGAGAGTCAGAGGAGAGGACAACAAAGGTTACTATTGGCAGTCTGTTCTAAGCCAATGCGTCTTCCCTATAGTGCACATACTAGTGTGACATTTATCTGCTCATCAATAGTGGAGAGCTGAAAACAACTGGTGTGCCCCTTTGTTCTTCCCTTAGGACATAATTTTGAGGATGCTAACTATATACATGTGTCGGATCTTTTGGGAAAGTGCAAGGAAAAATATGTATGACTCACATGTGAGAGCAATGAAGAAGTGTATTAACATTCTGCAGAAAAAAGGGCATTGGCCCTGTTTTCTATAAGTATGAAGGACATTTATGAGCATGTTTTAAGTGGGATAATATGCAACCTTTTTAAGCAGCAACTGAGAGTTTTCATAAGAGTCTAATTGGAAGATCACACAGATTTGTATCTCTTTTTATCTGTTTGTTTATATCGGTATCATTTACAAAGCAATGGAAGAGGATACCCTCTAACTTGCTTCTCTTTGTACCAAAGCGTAAACGCCGCAGTATAAATCATTATATCTCAAGGCTTATTCATGAAAGAGATTTCCTGATAAATACTGCAAACTCATAATTATGCTGTATGCAATATATGTTTGATATCAAAGAAATGCCAACACTGTAAAAAATAGTTAATGATCAGTAATATATGACAACTTATGTTTTTACATTGCTTTAACTCATCAACATGAGTTAAGCAATTTTCAACTTTTTTAAAGTTTAAATCAAGTTATACAAGATTCAACTCATTTTTTAAAGTCAGTTTAATGTAATTTAACTTGAAATGACTTAAACATCCAAGTTGATTGTACTTAAAATATTAAGTTGATTAATTTAATTATTTAAATTTACAGTGAATTGGAAATACAAATTATGCCATATAGGCTCTATAAAATGAACATAACTAAAGTACAGTCAGTTACACAACAAATCTATATAGACTGCATACATTGGTTAATGTCATGCAGCAGTTGGGTTCTGCAGTAAAAATAAGTCATTTTAAACATTAATCATGTGGCAGAATTTCCTGGTGAAAAACAATTTTACCTACGATTCTGCAAAGAAATCAGACAAATGAAACAAGCAAACAAACACTTGAGCATCGAGGCATGGACTTAACAAGATCTGTGGCAGCGTGCTGCCGAAAGAGGCTACTGCCATCAGGGAACACCATTGTCATGAAGAGCAGTACGTGGTCTGTAACAATCTGCAGGTAGATGGTTCAATTTAAAGTATCATCCACATAAATGCCAGAACCCAACGCTGTTTCCCAGCAGAACATTGCCCAGAGCATAACACTGCATTCTTCCCATAGTGCATCCTGCTGCCATCTCAAACTACACACATTCACCCGGCAATCCACCTGATCTAAAAGGCAACCTTCTTCCATCACTCCATGGTCCAGTTCCATTAAGTTTTTCAGCGATCTGAGCTACAGTAGCACTTTGTGGGATCAGACCAGACAGACTAGCATCAATGAGCCTGACGATGGTTCACCAGTTGTCATTCACTGCACCACTTTTGGTAGGTAACCACTTCATAACGCAGACACCCCACAAGACTTGCCATTTTGTAGATGCTCTGACCCAGTCATCTAGCCATCACTATTTGGACCTTGTCAAAGTCACTCAAATCTTTTCGCCTGCCCATTTTCCCTGCTTCCAACTCTGTTCAAATGCAGTATGCAAAAAAAAAAAGAAAAAAAGAATAGTTGTATATTACTTTATATTATATAATTTGCAATGCTTTTGCTTTATGTGATTGTAGTTATTTCCCTCATTGAAGCTGTTAAGTACACAGTCTTGTACCTTTTTTTTTTTAGATTTCAGATACTTTCTTGCTTCAAATTTGAGTTTGTAATATGATTCAACTCGTAGCTGGTTGGTTTGGCTCATGCCTTTAACAAAACCTTTTAAAAATTCTTAGGGGGAAAATAAATGCGATAAATACTTTACCAAGGCTACTGAAAAAGTGGGCTAGCACTGTTTCAATCTATTAAAATCATTTGTTGATGAATACTCACATTAATCTGTTGATCATATTTTAACAGACTCACAATTACATGATATTACAGGAAACTGAATGATTACTCCTAACAAAGCCACTGTACGTACTGAACATATTTACCTGAGTAAGCATTGCAATTGTTTGATAAGAATGACCATGCAGGGATGTTTATTTTAAAGTGCATGTAAAGTGATAGAGTGAACTGAAGCTTGTGGTGGTGAGTTTTGATTGTTATTTGTCAGTAAAGTGGTAGATAGACGAGTATGATATTTCACAGGAAACTAGGCAGAGTGGTTTTGGAAAGACAGGAGCCCAGTCTAGAACTGTCGACGAAGGACATTTCAATCAGTAGAGGAGTTTTGTGCTTATTACTCGCAGTGTGGGTGAAGCAACTTTGAAACTTGTCAAGTTACGTTCATAGTTTAAATGAATTAATCTACAGCTACATTGGCCTAAAATTTACTCTAATTAAATTATAAATTATATCCCCAGCCAGCTAAAGCTATATTTAGAGTATTTTTATTTTTTTTTTGGCAGAAAAACAATGAGGTTCTATCAATGAATAAACAAATCTCAATTACGGTGACATAATTAAAATTTAAGAAACATTTATGCTAAACAGCCTACATCATCTAAAATACACAAATTCAGTTGAGGATTTGTGTTTGTATGTAATTATTATTAACAGATTTTCAGATGCATATATCTTAATCATATCATAACAAATACGGTTTTCATTCAACTAAAATTCTCCATTTAAAACTCCACATTATAATTGCTCAAACAATGAAGCCTAATATTTGATCAGAATATCAAAACATTTCTTAAAACACTCAGGGGATAATATCCACTGGGATAAATATCATTCCGTCACATATGAAAGATGGCACATGAATGTTATCTCTGAACATGTTTTTCAGCTCAACATACAACATACATTGTCACACCCCTCTGCCAAGCTGTTATTCTGAGAAGTACAGCAGCTGAAATTGGCTCAGAATTACTATCACAGGCCTGGACTAGACAAACATAAAAGGAGGTGTAATTGCCATGTTTAGGGGCAGAAGGAAACACGGGCATCAAACGTAGAAAGCTCTGCCTTTTACCGGTCCAGAGAGAGAGAGAGTGGCACCACACTGACAGAATCCATAATTGCCACCTTCACCCATTTTGAATGACAACTCCAGTAGTTCCTAAATAATATTGTGCTGCATTGTGAAATACACGAAGGAAAAGTCTGAAATGAGATGCATGTGTGTGCATGTCTCATTTTTCCTCAACCCAGCACAAGTATATTAGAATAAATAAGACCCAGTTCTCAGACAGGTGGGCTTGCTGTTGTTGGTGTTGCTCTTTTTTTTCCCAGCAGAGGCAAAATCCTTGATAATTGGTCATAAGGGGAGGATTGACCTTTGCTAAGGCAAATGACTTTGCAGGTCCCTATGAAACTCAACACAATGTCCAACGCCATCTGCCATGTTTATCTGTGTGTGCGTACCACTGTCTGTGTGTGTACATCTGTGTGTGTTTGTATTCTTTTGTGTCGTGAGCAAACACTCAGCAAATTAAGGGCAGTACACAAGTCAGCAGTTCTTTTTCCTACTAGAATAACCTCAAAGCATCATGAGGTGAGTGCTGCAAGTTGCCATTATTGTTGTTTGTTTTTTTTTACCTTAGATCACCGTCTGCTGAAAGCATTTTGAAAAAAGTTGGGGTGAGAATGACGACAAGAAACAGTAATTAAAAAAAAGTCACTTAAAGTCTTGCTCTTTGTGAATAAAAGTGGCCTTGGCTAGTAAACAGCATCTGGAAGTTAAAATATGTGAAATCATCAGGCTATGAATGAATTTAAGATTAAGTAACTGACTTATTAAGAATTGAAGATAAAGTAAATGCCACAACATCTCTATGCTCCACTGAAAGGCCAGGGAATACAGCTGCACTGTGACCATCTGAAATTTCACCAGATGCTGTATGTTTCCTCTATTTTGAATATGATATCTAGATATTTACATATGATTTTTTTGGACGTCCCGTCCCGTCCTTTTTAGGGAAAATTGAAAACTTAAAAAAAAAGCTCTAAAATATTTTATCAGCACATTGCACTCTTTGTTATATTCCAAGTACTGTATGTGCATGCATTCAATGGCTTTACCGTTGCCTGGAATAAACAATCTTAAGTAGTTTGTCTTTTTTTAGGAGAAGCATTTACATAATACAATGAATTCACTTAAAAAAAAAAGAAAGAAAAAAAATAAGAAAAAGAAAAATAGAAATCTAATCATATTGATTATTGTTGTGAATCAGATTGAATAAAATCTCGCTGTTCCGCTGTCTATCCCAATATTCCCAAGACCAATACTATATATATCCATCTATCTATCCATCCATCCATCCATCCATCCATCCATCTATCTATATCATCCATCCATCCATCCATCCATCCATCCATCCATCCATCCCTCCTTCCGTCCCACCTTCCATCCATCCATCCATCCATCCATCCATTAAAATGTTCTTTATCTGGACATTTTTCCCCACACTTCCTTCATCCCTCTTCCTCACTGTAATTATCAGTCTTTTTCTCTTTCCTGTATTTATTAGTGTGAGTTATGAAGGCTTGCCCACTGCCATATGGGGAGAAAATGGTGGCTCTACTTCCGTTCTGGTCCTTTACGGCTCTGTGGAGCACAGCTCTCTTAATCAGGGGCCTCATCACTGCTCCTGGTTCTGCCACACGTTCAGGCTATTAAAGCCTTGGGCTGATTACTGAGAGAATGTATTGCTGACATCCAGAGCTCAGTCTGTTACTATGTCTGATTGGAATTTCTGCCAAGATGAAATAAAGTAAGTGGTCCAAATTACCAAAATGCTCAGAAATCATCAAGGTGATCTCCAAAAAGTGTGATTTAATAGTAAAAATCAGTTGGTAAGATTTTCTGTGGTGCTGAGGGAGACAGACGCTTGAAGAAATCAAGGAATATATCTATTTGGAATCAAACTGCAGAGATCTCTCATACTAGGAGAAAAATGCTCAAAACAGGGATTTGGTTGATGGTCACAAGGGGAGACCATGGATGCTATCTCAGTGCAAACAGCTGTGAACCTAGCGGACCGACATCAGGCTGACTTCTGTAGCTTTGCATCACCTGTGAATCACAACAGTATTGGTGCCACCTGCTTTTTATCATAGCGCGAGCTCATTGTGGAAGCCTGGACATGAGCCTTCAAGGCCCATAGAGCAGCATGCCAAGCGTAAATTAAAATATCAGCCTCAAACAGAGGGAGCCAAGTGACAGGATTATGGTGAAAATGGCCATCCTCAAGTGAGAGAGTTGAACAATAAAATGAAAAGAAAAGGATTCTCCTTCTGAGGCCTTAGAAATGGTTCAAAACTAACTTGCAATCAGTCAAGCTGAAATATGTAGTATATGAAAAAAGATGGGCTCAGAAAGACAATAATTATCAATAAAATGTTGGTTATATGTTTATTTTACTATAAATATTAGTGATACACCAATGTATTGACTGAGGAGTAAAATATGTTAAAAAATGTAGTTTACCCTTCTCATCATCTGTTGGTTATATTTGTCTGTCATTATTTGTCTGTCAACTTCATTCCAAAATTCATATTGATACATTTAGATATACAGTAAAGCACCAAATACACCAATCAATTGCTTAGAATTGGTAAGATTTTTTAGTTTTGGTACACTTTAGTTTGGGGAACAATTCTCACTATTAACTAATTGCTTATTACTGTAGCTTGCATATTATTACCATATTGGCTATTTATTTGTACTTAGAAAGCACATATTTATGCCTTATTCTGCATGACCATATTCTACATCCCTTAATCCTAGCCCATACCTAATCTTAAACACCATAACAATTACCTTACTAACTAGTAACAAGCAGTAAATTAAGAGTTTGAGGCAACATTCTTAGTTAAAGGAAGGGTAGGCAAAACAGTTTTATAAAGACTCTTTGTTATACTGGTCGAAACTTTCTTCACATCCTGATAGCAATCAATAATAGAAGTAGTCTAAATATTAAAACATGTACATATATCTTCTGTGGAAGTCTCAAGACCAAAACAATTTTTTCGTCCAATCTCGGCATTCAGACCGAATGCAATCATAAAATGTCCTACCTGCCTGTCAACCAATGTTTTTCTATTTTAATATATTATAAAATGTTATATCCCTGTGTTGGCAAAGCAGCCATTACTCCAATCTTCAGTGTCACATGATCCTTCAGAAATCATTCTAATATGCTGATTTGGTTCTCAAGAAACATTTCTTATTATTATCAATGTTGAAAACGGTTGTGCTGTGTAATATGTTATTTAGAAACTTTTTTTTTTTTTTTTTTTTTTTAGGAACTTTCAATAGAACAGCACTTTTTAACATTTTAATTTTTACTTTTAAACTTATTTCAAGAGTACAGTAATTAATTATCAGTGTTTAAAAACATGTGGCTGGAAAAAGGGAAACACACCAACACAGATGATGTATCTCTGCATCTCTAGTAATTAGTTTACTTAAAGCCATTATATATAATGCATTACACAAATATTTGTAATGCAATAATTAGGCTTTGTAATGCACCTTATAAGGCATTGTGTGATCTCATGAATAACTGTAACCACAGATATAATTCTTGTTTTTAAATTACATTTTAACCCAACATTTGGAAAGTGCAATGCATTAAAAGACATGTCAAACAACTAATTTCAGATGTAACCAGGAATCTCCAAATATTATAATTCATTTTAACTTTGATTACTTCATCTGACTACATAAATGAAAAGGTTGTAATGATATCTTTGCATCATTAAATGTGAGCGAATGTTTGACTATTCCTTTTAATTCTTTAATGGAAATAATGTCAGAGTCAGTTAGAATAATCAAATGTAACAATTTATTATGTCAGGTAAATGTATCATGCCAATTTCATAATCAATTCAAAGATAATCGATACAAAACATCAATGCTCTGGAACAAAGAGAAGAGATGCAAACCCAACATTATACATGAAGTCTTACTCTCAGCCTCAAGGGCTAATCTGAGATACAGAAAGGCCCCGAACCCTTTGCTACATTCCATTATATAGACAGACCTCTTTCACATGGAAATATGTACTAACAATGGAAATTTGCATTCAGAGATTACACCTTTTGGGGGTAGGAAACCATTTGCCAGGAGACCACCTTCCTTTGTGTGCCAGTTATCCCTAAACTCTTAAAAACCGTATTACCTTTTGTTTTACTTATTTGGAAATTAGACATTTGTACCAGTCACCCTGAGACATTTCAAATTATACTAAATATGTATAATACTCGATGTTATATCATTCACATTCAACCATATATTCTTGGGTGAGTTTTTGGTGATCTTCGCATGGGGGGGAAGGAGAGGGGGGTGAGGGAAAGAGATGTAGATTAGAAGGACTCGGAGGTGAGACTTTCGTCTCGATAGTGCACGAGGGGGAGTTCAAATGTTCATTTCCAGATATTTCCAGGTCGCTCTTCAACCAGACTGTCCGGCATTTTCTAATTTCTCAAATTCTTACAAATGAATTATAAAGGCTTTAAGTAAAGTGTTACCATTCTTTTTTAAGGTATACTTTTTGTCCTTCATGGCAAAGTATACAGTTTTAATTTTGAAAAAAATATGCTATTTAACTTCATTTCTACCTGTGACCGTTTGCAACCTGCTGGCTCAAATGGCCAGAACCATTTCAATCACTTCCAACCCTGTGGTCTCTGTCCTCATCTGAGATACTAAGTGCTTTGAACAGCGAGCTAAAAGGTTGCTCGGATAGCATAAAATGCTCTGAAATTAACATCAAATGAGGCTTATGCTCTCATTGCACTCTTGGCCTCCATCCTGCATGCATTGCATATTTCTATTCCCCTTCATCGTGCATGTCTTGGTATGAAACACAAGACAAGAGGCTATGCAAATGATCACTGACAGCAGGTATTTGATATGCTAACTGCCTTAGATAAATAGTATTAGCTAGACTAGACGCTTTCCAGCATGCATTAGATAGTTCTTTAAGCAGCGAGTCTATGAAATGTGGATGAGCAGCAGACCGGATCTCCTCTGAATGCTGACTTCGTTCAATGAGAACCAGGATGGAAAGCACTGGTCAAGACAAAATGCACATAATTCAAATGTCATCGCTCAAGCTTTTGCCATCTCAGCATGGCTGCCCTGACACACTTTCCTCTGCATACAGATTCAAAATTACTCTCAGCTCAGACCACAACAACTACATCCGAAAACACTTTCTACGTCTCTCTCTTTCCCATTTATGTCTCTTCTCGCCTCTCCCTTGTGTACACGAATAAGCGAGTGGCCTTTGGATCTCAATATTTATACTGTATGCTGCAAGCTAATGAAATGATGATCCCTACTAAGGAACGCTGTCAAAGCCCTTCATCTGCCGGATGTCAGGGTGGCTTTGAAGGTTGCATTGCGAGTTAAATTACACCTAGGGGCGGGCAGCAGTCTCCTTAGCGTTTACAAGAAATATTGGATGCCCTTTTAGATCTCAAAATGCATTGCAAATGCACAGAGAGCACAAAGAGAGAGAAATAACTTAAATATTACCATCTAAAAGGTGTATAGAAACTGCTTTTAACCTTTTGCAATTGAAGATCGGCTGTAAAACATTTGAATATCACTTTATTGACCACTCTGCACTTTTCCTCAACTTTGAATTAAACTTGTGGATGCAATATTTTTAATTATTAAAAAATAAAAACTTAGCCGATAAATGTTTTGGTAACACTTTACACATTAAGGTTTCATTAGTTAACATAAGTTAACTACTTTAGTTAACATGAATTAAGAATACTATACTAGCCTACTATTAAAATCCAAAAGTTGTATTTGTTAAAATTAGTTAATGCACTGTGAACTAACATGGACAATGAACAACTTTATCCTTATTAACTAACATTAACAAAGATTAATAAATACTGTAACACATGTTACTGTAAAACAATACCGCCATGCCAGAGTCTTGTCCCAAAATGGCCGCCGCCGTTCATGAGCCCTCTGCCAAGATGGCCGCCGCTGTTCCAGGGTCTCGTCCCAAGATGGCCGCCGCCATTCCAGAGTCTCATCCCAAGATGGCCGCCGCCGTTGCGGAGTCTCGTCCCAAGATGGCCGCTCCCACACCTGTGTCTTCGGACAAAATGGCCGACTCTACGCCTGTGTCTTCAGACAAGATGGCCGCCTCTACAAGATGGCAGCCTCTACGCCTGTGTCTTCAATGATTCAATGTCTTGTTGTTTCAATGTCAATTCATTTGGATAAATATCAGATGCAGTAGCTACATGTCATTTTTTTTAAAGGAAAACTCAACTAATGCTAAAACATAAAGGGAGCACTGTCAGCTGGTATTAGTATGGACTACCCTGTGTTATATGGTTAATCTCCATTTGTGTTACACAGAAGAAAGAAAGTCATATACATCTGGGGTGGAATTAGGGGAGTAAATGATGACGAGATATTTAAATTTGTGGGTAGAGAATTATTTAAAGGGGCCCTATTATGCTTTTTCATTTTTTCAACTTTCGTTAGTGTGTTATGTTGCTGTTTGAGCATAAAAAAAAATATGCTTTGCAAAGGTTTACAAGGTTACAAAGCTCAGTCACTCCAAAGGGAGAATACTATTTCATTTAACATAATTTTAAGGATTGCAATTAAGGAAGAAAAGTTTAATCAGTCTTTGGAAAACATCTTCAAAATGATACAACATAAAAGGCAACCTTAGGTATTTAGTATCATTATTGCATATTTATTTTTATGTCTGTAGCTTATTGCACTAACTTTAGTATATATTTGTTGTAGCTTGGTCCTGTTTCTGAGATGTTATGTCTCTTTTCTGCAGAGAATAGAGGTGATGTTGCTTTTTTGGTCCTTCTCCTTCTTCTTCTTGCCACGGTATACAGAAATGGTCAGAAGGTCTTTCGTCCATCTGACAAAGCTAGAAAGGCATTCATTGATCTTCAACTAGTAAGTATAAAACCGCATAACTGCTATTTAAATTGTATTGTAACCTGACTGGAACTACCTGTGCACTAAGCAAGGGATACTGTACATCCAGCCAGTTAATACTGCAGAATAAACTTCAACAGGGTAATCAACACAAAGTGGAGGGATCTCGTATCACCCTGAAGGAGTTTATTTTTGTGATGAAAACTGTCTGGATGTACATTATCTGACTTAACTTTATTACCTCAAAACAATTCATATTATGCAGCATTGATCCTAGACAAAAAAAAAAACAAACAAGATCAAACAAGACATTTAAGGAATAATGTAAAGCATACCACTAATTATATGGCTTTTCGCCAAATAAAAATATTGATTGTTGAAATCATAATGAACTCCATTTCATGATGAACTTTACACAGTTATTGAACTGAACTGAATCAACACTGAACTGACTTCAACTGAATAATGAATGACACCGTTGCCATTGAAATAATCTGTATTGTATTTACTTTCTTTTATAGGTTGGAATGAACATGGTGGAATTTCTAAACCGGGCAGAGTCCAGAAAAACCCATCCCCTTTGTCATGGCCATGGGAAATGCCCAGATATCGCAATCCTTTGTCATCATCAATGGACACTGCTTGCAGCTGTTGATGTATGCTTCAAAGCATTCTATGTATTTGACATGAACTACCCCACGCAGTGTGCTTCTACCTGGGAGTTCTTGCAGCATGTTGTATTCCAAATTGAGGGCAAGCAATCTTCTGCAATTCAGTTTCTTCACACGTCCTTGTTTGCTGAAGAGTAACAAACAAATCAATCGCCCACAGCTCTCCTTCTCTTAACACTAAAGACAGTTCACCTATCAAAATAAACCACATTAGATATGAAAGCTTTAGCATAAGTTCTGCCAGGGAGACTCAATCAGCACGTCATGTATTACCTCACTTCTATCCAATCATGTGTTAACACTCGCAGTATAAAAGATTGGTACTTACATTTGTCTGAGTTCGCAGATGCTGACGCTGCCAATTACCAATTACATCCTCCCCAACCACCTCCAAGATGGTACCTTCCCCTTCATCCTCCCCACCACCACCAGGATGGTCCCTTCCTTTACCTCCAGGGGGTCAGCTGCACCCCTGCCTTCATCTTCAGGCAGGATATGCAGTTTCGCTACCCTCGCATTGCGCGCTAAGGACGGGGCCTACGCCAAAGAACTTTATACATGTATGCTTGCTGGGCTGTTAATAAATTTACGCTTGTTATATCAATTTATCTCCCGAGTATTTCTGGTAGAACTAGAATAAAGGTATATCAATGTGCATTTACCTCCAGTCCTGTGTAAACTACAACGGCACGCAATTTTATTTTTTTATCCAACGTTATCGTGAGATGCGGAGCACAAGAGAACAACGGAGTCTGAAGTAGCTGCACGCTTAAAAGATCTTGCTCCCCTCTCAATCATCCAATTTCAAAACGGTTTTCACAGAATGAATTTTGAGTTTGTAAGCTTTTGAATGATACCTAATCTAAATATGTGATATGAAAAAAAGGCAATAAAAAAAGATCGCCAATCGTCCCTCTTGCAGGACATGACAGTTAAAACTGCATTCAGTAACTTCGGGATTTCTTCGCTGTATTCTCGCTTTTTGCTCGCAGGTTTCTCTCTAGAGCTCCCCCCACAGCTTCGGAATAGATATTTGACAACACTGTTGTAAAAACTCGTTGGCTATTCTCAGACACCAGAGGCTAGTAGATCAACGACATCAAAGCAGATGGGACATTCTTTAAAACGTCTTCTTCATTCGGGTTCGAACAGGTTCGTGAGGGAGCGCAATAATGACAGCATTTTAGCAGATTTCTTTTGGTCATAAAGCAATTGTTAACATCGCGAGACCTGATATCACGCGAGACTTCCTGACGCGGCGGCCGGCGGCCCGTCGGCTCAAAGTTGCAAGTGCACATTTTCCGCTCACGGGCACCAGGGGGGTGCGAAACGACCACCATTCAACCCGAAATAAGTAATATAACCATTCCAATGACTCCGAAGCTGTTCAGTTAAGGTAAAAAAAGTTACTTAGTTCACCTTTAATTAGGGGTTCAAGCACGTAGTGAATGAATCATTCTCCATCTAGAACTGATCGGGCAGACTGAACCGTAAGTCGTAGAGACTTGAAACTCTGAGGGCTGGTAGTACTCACACCGCCTACAACGTCACCAAAGGTATGCCTCGAGCGGCCTGACGGGGGCGCTAAGGGGCACAAAAATGTTCGATGTGACCGGGGCTATAAAACGGCTATAACTTGTGATCGGAAAGAGATATTTCTGCTAAACTCGGAACACATGTTTATGAGCTCAATCTGAGGTCACATGAAAAAAAATCGCGACGATTGACCACTTGGTGGCGTTATAACAGGGAAATGGCTATAACCGCACCCAACCGTTAGTCTGATGAAAATTGGCATGCAGTGTCTTTGTCCAGGGTGCCATGATAGTCTATGAGAACATTGCCGTATCTAAAAAAACTCAGTATGCGTCAAAATAAACTTCAAAACGAAATGAGATATTTACAACAAATTTGACACACATATGTATGGGCACACTTTGAGGACACCTAATAAAAGTGGTGGAGATCGGGCAAGATATGGTGCTATAACTGTCAAAAACAACTTTAAAAAACATATTTTTCCTTAGTAAATTGCCTGTATTGGCTGTAAATGGTCTTTTCCATCTATGATCTAAGTGTATTTATTTATTTGGATCCCCATTAGCCACTACCTAGGCACTGGCTACTCTTCCTGGGGCCCCAACAAGTAAAATATACAAAACTACATTTAATCAACAACAATAAAAAGTCAAGTCAATGAAACATATTAACCCAACATTCATTCCAAATATACAAAAATCAACAATTTACTATATATTGTGCCATTAAATGTTCCTTTAAATATATATATATATATATATATAATATATATATATATTTTTTTTACAAATTTTTCTTGTTAAAAAATATGTAATATCAATGGTAAATCATTCCATATTTTCATTCCGCTATACATTATGGTCTGTTGTTTTGCAGTGGTTTTCGAAACAGGAAATAAATAAAAAAACATCACTTTTATGCATGCCTGGTGTTAAAATTATGCCTAGTAGCCTACTACTATACAAAAGTTGAGAGTACAGGGCTGCGTTTCCGAAACCTTCTTAACGCTACGTCGTTCTTAAGTTACACCTTAAGCTGTACCTTATCGTTAATACGTGTTTCCCGAAACGTTCTTGGTTAAGTATACCTTCTGTAAGTCATACGTTCGGAAGGTTGGTCTGGACCACTCTTGCTTTACCTTATCACTGTTGCAGGTCTATACGAATATAATTCTGAAGTTATAATACACCCAGACAGTGTTCAATTAGGCGAATTCAAGTGTTTTCATGCAAAGAATAAAATTGTCATTACACTCTTTGTTGTTAGATTTTTTTATTATTATATATATATATATATATATATATATATTATTAATTTTAATTAAAGAGTGCTTTTAAAGGACAGTGAAAGCATAGGCTACTGTCAGTTAATTCCTATTCGGAAGCTAATTGTTTCTCATGGGCTCGTAGGTATTTTAAACATTTAAAGGGGTAAGTCGGTGATTTTAGTGCCGTCAGAATCCATAATGTCAGTGTTTTTTTTCTCACCCAACCCGCGTAAAAATCCCTGGCCAAATTAGTACCTAGCCTACTGTTTTTTGTTTTACTGACTTTTTGATCACTGCCGAGCACCGTACATAAGATGTACACTTTTATTACTGAAATGCTGGAAAGTATTTACAAGAACAATATTTCATTGCAGCTCCACCTCAGCGAACAAAAATGGGAAAGAGAAAAATGCACGTAAAAATTTGAAATGGTTATCATGGCAGCAATATATGATACAATTTAAAAAAATATGTAGGCTAGGCTATTATAGTTTGGATTATGTTTTATAATATCCCATGAGTCCTAATAAATGCAATTTCAACTATTTCTGAAGTGCTTCTTTTAGTTTCTCGTGCCCCTGCACGAGAGAATAATTGATTCTCAAGCCATCGATATCAACCAATTCAGCACCATCACCACGGACAGCACCTGGTAACGTCGCACGTAAGAAGGTATATCTTAAGCAGCTTTCTAAGGTATGGTTCGGGGAACACGCCCAGAAATGGTATATCTTTAGTTAACCCTTAAAGACCGATACAGCCGCCCGCGGCATAAAATAACTATCGTTCTAAAATGTTTAATAACTTTTGAGTCGCTAATCCAATCTGTATGCTTTAAAATGCACCGTAAAGATGAGATTATCAGCTTTCCCGTGTTATCACGGGTGTCTCTATTGGTCATTCAGTGGCGGTGATTGCGTCATCAAAATCTGCAGCAGTGATTCGTCAAGGAAACACATGTGGTTTCTTTCTCTGAGCCAAACAGGAACGATTGTTGATGCTTAGTCCCACCCCCATGCCCAGATTCGTCCAAACGGTCATCAACTCAACCAACAAACATAGTGATTGGTGATTTTAACAACCAATCACGTTTCTTTATAAATTTTTAACAAACGCAATGCATTGAAAACTACGCATGAAAACTAACGGATGCAAAGTTTTTGACCATAGCGCAAAACACGAAAGAGCGCACAACATGAAAGAGCATAAAACACGAAAGAGCATGAGTATGTAAAAAAAACAGCAGTACAAATCGGAGGATGTGTTAGAATTGATTTTTTTAAACGAGTCGTTAGACCTGGTGGAACCTTCCGATTCAGAAGATTGTTTGAATCATTTGCACTGTTTATTTATCTATTTGTATTTAGTTTGTGAAGATTATTTGCACTATTTGTTCATTAGCACTCAGTATGTTACCCTCAATGAACCATTTCTTCATTTGCACTGTTTATTTCTTTTTGTATTTAGTTTGTGAAGATTATTTGAACCATTTGTTCATTTACACTCTGTATATTGTATTGTTAGTATTTATATTGCACAGTTGTCACTACTTGTTATATTGTTTGCATTTGTTGTTCATGTTCAAATTATAATATAATTTTCAGAAGAAAAATGTTTGCTTCAGTGTTCTGTTGTAATATAACAACTTTTCTATTTACTTTACCTCCTGAACTTATTTGGACACATCTACATTGTCAGTAAATGTAATACACCTGTTTTTACTCAAAAACGCCTAGAATAATATTATAATAAATGGCTATAACTTGCTGAGGGATTGTTACATGTAGACAAAATTTCATCTGGAAGTCTAAAACAACCAAGTCTAACTTTCTAAAAAAAAAAAAAAAAAAAACTTCAGGAAGTTCTGTTTGAGTTCACACTGAAAACCAGTGGCGTCATGCCCATTCAAAGTGAGGGGGCACGTGCCCCCTCAGATTTTTCCTCCCTGATAATTTTTTTGTCACAACTTTATTCCTATTATGCTCCATAATATACCAGAGCCTATAATGACTCAAATGTATTCTTCTGGATGTGTAATAAATCGGTCAGCATCAGCCCGCCCCTTTTTCCTAATATGGTGTCTGTGTATCAAATCTAGAGCGTTATGCGCGTAGCGCTCTAGAATCTTTGCTGTGTATGTTCAAGCAACTCACTCGTCTCGCACGTTGATCTGGCAATGTTTTACAGATGGTCTTGAAGTGGTAAGTGGGCAAAGCAACAAATCGGCATTGAATTAGTTATCGGATTATATTAAAAGGTAGTGGGATTATTTGTGGTTGACCTGGAAATTTTAACTTGATCAAAAAGTTATGGATTTGATATTAGCTGCGAATTCAGAGCATTAACTTAAGTTGTGTCAGTGTAACGTTATCGATAGCTAGCCTAGTCTAACCGTAAACTAGTTGGCTAACGTTACTGCCATACAAAGCCATAGTAACGTTATCTGATCAGTTTTGAAACATCTGTTCTGTTTTGTCTTGTGTCAAAGTCTCCAGCTGGTTCAATTGTTTTCAGTTTCATAGAAACGAGGGTGTTAAATTTGTTGTAGGCTAACTGCAAAATCCAACCTAACGTTATCAAGGCATTGACTTGATGTTTCTCCCATAGACTGTTATTCACGGTTCTTCACGGATCAGGCAGCTAATTCAAATGCAGTGAAAAAAGATAGGCTACCCGTTCGAAAGCTACAGCATAGTTGTTATACAGATCGCTATGACCGTGATGTAGGCTTAGAGTGCACGAATGTGCTCATAACTTCCGTTATTATTATCTGTCAAACTTCTTTCAAAGTCCTTCATCACATATTAATATTAAAATAACTTAATTTCAGAGCACCACAAAGTCAGACCTCAGCACCTTTATGTACCTTTAATGTAAGATCGTTCTTAGGTCACATACCAATTTAAAATCATAACATAAAAACTGCAATGGTACTGTTTTTAAAATCATGTGTAGTAGGCCTAAGTGTACAGTAAGTGGACTTCAAAAGCTTTTGAATTTGAGCTTACAGTTCTTTCATCAACCTGTCTTTTACATAAACTTACAAAATAGATACTTTAACTTAGTCCTCAGATAGAGGAGGGTTGCTGCTAGCTCCGTTAAGGTATTTCTGTCCCTCCCAAACTGCATTGAAATGGTATGTTTAGCAGCCAGAATTAAAAAAAAATTCAGGGGGAGAAACCCCCTGACCCCTCCTAACATGATCCATATCACCTGTCAGAAAACATTTGCTACGTCTCAGATTGTGCCCCCCCAGAATTTTGGCTTGCATGACGCCCCTGCTGAAAACACCACATTTTTTGCTGCCGTTTTTCTTAAAATCCTGTTAATTTCATAAATTCTTAGGTTCTCCTGTTTAAAATGATATATGGCACTTGATGCTTGCTGCTAGAATGGGTTACAAAAACAAAGAAACGTACAAGTGAGTCAGGCGCCCCAAAAATGTTCTAGGTCTTTAAGGGTTAAGTTATACCTTAAGAGTCTTCGTAGGGCGCTAAGAGACAACGTTATCGGGAAACGCAGCCCAAGACATTAGGAACTCTAGACACAGAAATATTTCTTATAAAACAAAGCAAAGAGACAATCCTTCACCAGTGCATTCTTATTATATTAGCCCTTATATTACAGGTTAAAGTGAGTCATGTCTCTCTGTTCTGGACTAATTGTAATTTTTCAATTAGTTAAATTTTTTGTCTTTACTTGATGCACTCGGCCTCACCACTGGGCAGTAATCTAAGCAAGAACATTGTTTGCACAATTTGCACAATTGCACTGTCACGGTTGATGAATTCATTGACTCTTCCTTGCGCTGTGTTTATGTGTGTGTGCATGAGTGTGTGTGTGGGCGTGGTCGCTGATGATCCTCCGGGAGAATCAGCGCCAGCTGATTCGAATTACTAGTGCCTATTTATACTCACCTCTTGCGTCTTGTGTTTGTCAGATCATTGTTTGTGGATATTTCCCTGTGCCGTTCAGTTCCTCCTCGTGTTTCCGTGCTTCAGTTCCTGTCTTCATGTGGGGAGTTATCTGTAGCAGTTCCAGTCGTCGTTCCTGCATCTTCACTTCGGGGTCTGCACTTCACTCATCTGACTTCACGCACTGACCGAGTTGCCTTCTGCAAGCCTGCGCTGCCAACCGCCTGTGCCGTGATCTGCATCCTTTCTCTGAGACTGTTCCAGTGATCTTCTATTTACCATAGAGACATTTCCTGTGATCTTTATGCGAGCTCTGAGCTCGTTCGTGTTTTGAGTCTGGTTTCTGTTTGCACATTAAAGAACCAGTTAACTAACTTTTGCCTCCCCTGTTCTCTTTCCCGTGATATGCACAATACAGTGTTGTGGTAAAAAGTTTACACATCTCTTAATAACTAACCTCTTCCCATACTTGTTACCATATTCTATCTGTTTTGACCACTTCAGCCTACTGTCTAATATAACTCCAAGAAGTCTTATTTCCTCTACCTGTTCAATAGGCACACTCTTTTCAGACAAATGTATTTTTTGATCTAATCAACTTTTGATGCAATTTGATGCAAACACAATACTTTTGGTTTTTATCAAGTTTAGAACCAACTTATTCCGTACCTACTTTACAGTATGACCAATTTGTATTTCCTCATCCAAAGCAGTAGACAACTGCTTAATTGATGTTGCAGGTAAATATGTGTTATCATCTGCATACATGACTGTCCATGCACACTTTAAAACAAGAGGAAGATCATTAGTCTTAAACAACTTCCTTGAGGCACACCACATTGCAACTTTCACATCTGAATAACTTCCATTATAAAATACACATTGTCCCATTAGACAGTTAACTTTTAAACCAATGTACAGTATGATAAGTCAATTTGTAACATTTCAGTTTATCCAGCAATAATTTATGATCCAGTACATCAAAAGCTGAGCTAAAATCTAACAATACTGCTCCTACTAAGTTATTGTCATCAATCTGTGTTCTCTCAACATAAATGCTGAAAATTAGAGAACAAATTATTCTCCTTAAAGAATAATTGAATTTGCTCACAAACTATAATTTACTTTGCTAAGAACTGTAGCAAACTTATTGGTCGACTATTATGACCATTAATAAAAAAAAAAAATTCTGTAGATGAATAACCTTTGCATCTTTCCAAGCTAAAGGAAAAATCCCCTTTTCAATACTGATATTAAAGATGTTGCAAACTGGTTATGCCAAACAACATTTCTTCTCTTAATTTATCAACTTTATTTATGATTTATGAATAATTTCATATGGTTTAAAAATAGTTAAAAATGAGTCACCTGTATCAATAAAAGAAGGAATCTGACTTGATTTCCTAACCATTATTTCATTGAGTCTACTCCACATTTTTTACAATCATATTTACATTCACTTACATTTTTTATTACATTTTAATTTTGTAAAACATTCTTTTCTTTTTCCTATTAATTTTAGTTACTTGATTTCTTAATTTGCAATAGACGTCCCAATCCTCCTTGTTCCCAGTTCTGTTTGCTGTACCCTTTGCCACATCTCTCTCAAACATAATGTTTTTCAACTCATTAACAATCCATGGTGCCCTAACATTCTTCACTGTACATTTTTTCATAGGTGCATGTTTGTCCACCAAATGGTAAAATAATCTTTCAAATGCTGACAATTAATTATCAGGATAAACTTTCTTAAGATACTTTCTATAAGATAAACTCTTATATGTTCTTTTATAAATTACTTTTGGTTTCCTAAGTTTTCTAAGTGTTTACATGCTTGCTAAATAAAACTTAATATCTTTTTACGCATGTGTGCTTAAAGGCCTTAAACGCTTGAACCCCGATAAATGCTGCTTGCAGCTTTAATTAAACCTGTTTTTCTCAAAATTCCGTTCCTGAAAATCATAGCGATTCAGCCGACTAGAGATAACCATAACTTTTGTTACCAACAAACGATGAAATAAATAAAAACAGATTTGGAAAGGGCTTTAACATGGTATCAAAACCTGTAATAAGTAAAATTTCACCATGTTATGGGTTTTCCCAGATCGCATCACATTTGGATCCTCAACCTTCGTGTCTCAGAGCAGTACGTGACAATTACACTACTTTGTCTAAAAAACAACAACAACTTATATCTGTTATTTCAAACATTGAAAGTGAATTTATGCATTTAGGTACACGGTTATAATTTAGGCTACAAAATGAAACAAAAATGTGGTTATTATTAAAACTAAAGCTAAAACAATTTTCAAATTTGTTAATTGAAATAAATCTGATAAAAAATAAAACATTACTATTAGATGAAAAACTTAAACTAAATGGAAATTAGAATTGTTGCCTTGACAACTAACTGAAATTAAAAGTTGATAAAAAAAAATATATATATATATAATACTGTCTGTAAATTAAAAAATAAAACGGAACTAAAACTGAACTAAAATAAAATTAAACCTAAATACAAAAAAAAAAAAAAAAAAAAGCTGATTCAAAATATTAAAGGGTTAGTCTTTAGGCCACACTTCCGCTGGAACTAGACTTGCATACAGCAGATACCAGAAGACAGTTTATTAGTTTTTAAAGTTACAAATATGGATATTTACATCACTTCGCTTTAGAATGCCTTTATTAACCCCCTGAGCCAGAGCCAGTATATATATATATATTTTTTTATATAACTCCTATTGTGTTTGGCTGAAAGAAGAAAGACATAAAGACCTAGGATGGCTTGAGGGGGAGTAAATTATGAGATAATTTTCATTTTTGGGTGAACTAGGCCTAACCCTTTAATAAAGCAATACTAAAGTAACACTGATGAAAAATTGATTTCAGCATAATCAAAATGTTTATTCTGAGATTTGCAAAAGATTACATGCACTAGTGTTATAAAGTAAAAAAAAAAAAAAAATGTTTTTAAAAATTGTGTTAGTGTTAGATGTTGGCAAATGTAAATAATGGAAATGAGAATGCACACTCAAATATCCAATATTAGCAGATAAATATCTAATATTTACCAATACGGATGAAAACAAAATCTCTAATAGTGGTATAGTACTGATGTATTGTACGGCAAATGTGAAACGCTAGCTACTACATCAATGCAAATCACTGCACAGCACCCTTAGAGATCCATTGATAATCTGTTCTGTTATTGTTTATATGTCAGGGACGGTGTCATTTCGTGGAAGGATTGCACTTGATGAACTCTTCAGATGTGTTGAACAACTCTTCAGATTCAGTTACAGAATAAAACTGCTCCGGTTCCAGATGTGAAGACAGAGTTCATGACAGATGGAATCAGACCTAACCAAAAGATCAAGTCAGGCCACGGTCCTCCCTGGTGTTGTAATTAGAACTCTCCACCCACTTCACTCCACTCAGTCCTCTTCACTGAACTCAACAGGAGCAGAGCCACTGGCCTGCATCTGCCCTGCAGTGAAACATAACCTCCAAACCACCACAACAATTCAAGCACATGAGTGATCCTTAACCAACCAAACCAAGATATAGCATTTCTGAAGGAAGGGCATGCCATCTCTCACAAAGCAGATGGTTACTTCTCTGTGGGATTTGTCCTTTTGAATAAAAGATTGATATTACAGTGCATGTCTATAATTTTGTGGAATCACCGCATGCAGAACAGCTGATAAATATATTTTAGGATCAATTAGCTATTCCTCCCCTGTGCCGTATGTACTGGAATGAACTCTGTCTCCAGTGAAATGCAATACTATGCATGGACAGAAGCTGTTGTTGGTTAACAGCATAATGTTGGTTATGAGCACTGGGATGTGCAAAATTGAACACATTTTGAACTTGCAGGCATTGGTTCAAAGATCACATACTCGAGTTGTCATGCCCTTTAAAGGGTTAGTTCACCCAAAAATGAAAATGATGTCATTAATGACTCACCCTCATGTCGTTCCAAGCCCGTAAGACCTCCGTTCATCTTCGGAACACAGTTTGAGATATTTTAGATTTAGTCCGAAAGCTTTCTGTCCCTCCATTGAAAATTTATGTACGGTATACTGTCCATGTCCAGAAAGGTAATAAAGACATCATCAAAGTAGTCCATGTGACATCAGTGGGTTAGTGAGATTTTTTTGAAGCATCGAAAATACATTTTGGTCCAAAAATAACAAAAACTACGACTTTCTTTCAGCATTGTATTCTCTTCCGGGTCTGTTGTCAATCCGCGTTCACGACTCCGCAGTGCTTACGTAAGATGCTGCTGACGTGCCCGGAAGAGAATACAATGTCTTTATTACCTTTCTGGACATGGACAGTATACCGTACATACATTTTCATTGGAGGGACAGAAAGCTCTCGGACTAAATCTAAAACATCTCAAACTGTGTTCCGAAGATGAACGGAGGTCTTACGGGCTTGGAACGACATTTTTGGGTGAACTAACCCTTTAAAGGGTTAGTTCGCAGCACTTCTGGGCCAGCATCACACACATGACCAGCGTCGGCCAATAGTGAGCCTATGTTCTGACGTACAACCCAGAAGTGCTGCGCTGTTACACTACGTGAACTCACTCAGAGGCCCACACAGAAGAAAATGAAGAAGTTTTTTTTTTTTTGCTCAAAAAGTATTCTCGTTGCTTGATAAACTTAAGGTTGAGCCACTGTAGTCACTTGGACTATTTTAACAATTTCTTTACTAACTTTTCTGGGATGGCAGATATCAATTACATAGACAAACTTCTATGAAGGAGTGAGCCAGCTCTCAGATTTCATCAAAAATATCTTAATTTGTGTTCCGAAGATGAACGAAAGTCTTACGGGGTTGGACCAACTTGAGGGTGAGTAATTACTGACAGAATTTTCATTTTTGGGTGAACTAACCCTTTAAGCAACTGTACCGAGTGTGTGAAAAGACTGAACACCAACTGTGTGTCCAATCAAGCTGTGAGAGAGGGAGGCATCCCTGCTAGCATAGCCTTATTATATTTGAACCCTCGTTGGGAGGTCTGTTAATCAAATCTCTAGTCTCCTGTTATGCTGATTGTTTCTGATTTATAATCATAGAGAGTTCACACTTAATATAAAAAATAAATAAAAATACAAATAAAAAAAACTCACCTACTGTAATACCCTTGTGATGTATAAAATGTTGCAGAGTGAGTGGACACTCTGGGTGTTGCGTCAGGCTGACATAAAATGTTAAAAGTGCAGTATGTCATTGGCATCAGTCAATATTTCACTTTTATATATAGATACATTTATTGTCACATGATCCTTCTGAAATCATTCACATATGCTTGTTGAAAAAAGGTTAAAAACAGTTGTGTTTGATATTTTTTAGTGGAAACTGATATATTTTTTTTAGGATTCTTTGATAAAAGTATACTTTATAAGTGTTACATTAATTGATAAAAGATGTAGAATATTGGCCATTTGTTTGCCATTTCTTGACAATATTTATAATTTTATCAGTTTCAGCCATCATTTTAATATCAGGGCATCCCACGTTAATATGTAAGTTTCTTTGTAATTCCTCCTAATGAACACATATTTGCCATGTCAGCAACATCAATCTCATGCCAGTAAAGTGGCTAAACTGGGGCATGATTCTCTAACAATAGAAGTACAGTATGTGTGTACAATATGTATGAAGGGCATTGGGAATAGAGCATTTGGGAGGTTCAGAGATAGAAAGGGAGAGGGGTGGGGGCTGGAGGGCTGGCATATTGCACCATGTAACAGCGGGACACTAAAATGCTGAGCGGACACAGCCTGTTTGGCCCAGCACGGATTCAGGTCCCCACGGGCGACAGGTATCCCCAAAGAGCTGACACATTGCTTTCTAGCTCCTTCCACTGTCTTCTTCTCCCTGCCTCTTTTTCTTTCCCATTCACTCCCTTGCTCTTGTCAAGGGAATTCAAGCAGGTGTCTGGAAGGGACCAGCTGTAATGTCTTCCAATACATGTCTTCTTCTTAAACAACTTTTTTTCTCCTGTTTTTGGCATAGCTTCACCTGGCTCTGACACCTGTCACCGTGTTCCCTTTAAAGTCCTAGTTCAAATCTCAGCGCTACTGTACAAGGACAACTCATCAAGCCAGATGGACCCAGGTAAATCCAGAGACCCCATTCCACCCCCTTTAACCTGCTTTCCTAAATAAATAACCCTGTGTTTGTGCTTAATTCTTTGATGGACATATTTTTGCTTTGGTAACAGGTTTGTCTTTAATGTTATAACTGTTATTACTTATTTTTTTTTTATACAGGGATGGACTGGAACAAGTGGATACTAAAAAAAAACAATTATGCAAAAAAGTATAGATTACTGACTCAGTCTGGTACCCTAACTGAGTCTAACTGAATAAACTGTGCCTGTGAAGAGTATAAATGATAATTGCACTTCTTGGTCAAAATGCTCGTCTTGTTGAGATATTATTAATGTAAACAGGTCAGGTGTGCCTTTTTTTCAAGATGTAATATAAGTCTCAAGTGTCCCCAGAATGTCTCTGTGAAGTTTCAGCTCAAAATACCCCACATCTAATTTATTATAGCATGTCCTAAATGCCCCCTTTAGGGCGGAAGCAAAAACATGGTGTTTTGGTGTGTGTGTCTTTAAATGCAAATGAGTTGCTGCTCCCTGCCCCCCTTTCCAGAAGAGGGCAGAGCTTTTACAGCTTGTGCTTGATACTACAGCAACAACAAAACTTGAGAACCTCACACAGCAAATATGTCTGAAATTGTCAATACCGGTGTTCAGCCTTATATGTTTGAACCATCCGACACTAATGGAGAGATGCATTTATGTAATTGTTGTAGTTACATTTATTCAACTTATGGATTAGCATGTTGCGTCATGATCATCTATAAATTGTTGTATGTTGGCAACTAACATCCCTTGTATTACTATAGTATATATTATAGGTAACATCCCTTGCGTCTATGAATAATACAGACGGTGAGCATTTTCGTGTTAAAAATAACAGCATAGTTCTGGCCTCTGTGAATAGTCAGAGACAATGGTAACGCTAGCCACTTTCAAAACTGACTTTTTTCCCCCTCAGAATTGCAATTTATATCTCACAATTCTGACTTTATAACTCACAACTGCGTGTTATAAAGACCTGTGAGATAAATCGTGCAATTTTTTTAACTTTTGCAAACGTTTAATTTGAATTTACATCACGCAATTCTGAAAAAAAAAAAAAAGTCAGAATCTCGAGTTTATATCACGCAATTCTGAGAAAAATAGTCAGAATTACAAAATGTAAACTCGCAATTGACCCTTCGCTAAGCCACGCCCAAAAACCGCCACAGGCCAATCGTGGATTAGCAACCGTAACTAGGCGCGGGAGGTCTGGCAAGCTTTCGAGCGAGGGAAACATGCTGAAGCGTTGTGCGTATGGATTGTGCAAATCTGATACCCGGTATCCTAAAAGTTTGGACGGGGTGGTGGATTTTGTTCCCTTCCCGAAACCTAAAACCCAAGGGGAGAAATGCCGGGCGTCATCTTCATTTATATAGCGCTTTTAACAATGTAGATTGTTCCAAAGCAGCTTTACATTGATAATAGGAAATTAAAAGTAAAGTGTTTTGGCTTTATAGCAGCTCTAGAATAAAGTTATTGTCCAGCTCGTGGATCAAGCAGTGTGATTAAAGGCAAGACGGAGGCTCACTGACATAACGTTACTTAAAATTATATTTCAGCATTTTGTTAATCGACGGCCAAACTAGTACCCCAATCCGATCGCGACTCTCCCGGTGTTAGTTCTAGTAAAAGTAAACCAGGGGGCTTGCCGGAGATCTCCAAGGAAAAGGTTGGTATGCAAACTTAATCAGTTCATAAACAGTAGTCACTTATGTGACCCACGACGTGTGAGCAGTAGCCTGGCGCACTAAAAATATAAGCGGGAGAATGTTATCTTTTCAAAGTGGTCAGGCTAATTTCTTGTGTTTATTCCACAATACTTATGGATAAGCTGTTTGATTTATAAATATTAGAATATTTTCAAATTTCACTCACCCTGCTGTGCATGCACATAGCTGTTCCTCAATTTGTGTGTTTCCCATTTGAATGGTCAGCGTATGAGGCGGCTGCTGCTTGCGCTGGGACCTAACGTTATAGGCTTTAGCTTCAATTTTGATGAAATTATTCTCTAATCGTTTGCATATTATGTCGTGGATATATCCCTCGAATGCATACTGCAGTCCCTTTTGTCTTGCTCTCTCAGATTTTCACCTGTTCGCCAAAAATGACTAATTATCTCCTTGGGAATGTCTGAAACCGGTGCATACATACTGTAATAGACGTGCCAGGCGCAAAAGCTTGACAGGCGTAGCAACAGTAACTAAGGAGGGCGGGGCTTAGCGAAGGGTCAATTGCAAGAAAATTCGCAATTACCTTTTTGTTTTTTAATTCATTGGCGGAAACAAGCTCCCATAGTATACTGTAACATCTGGACAAATCAGACACACAAATTATTCATTATATTTAATGAATAATCCAGCAAACTCCCTCACTCAACAAAGGTCTATGAAACTTCCCCCAAAAACTAACATCCCAAATGAAGCTAACACAATGGCAGAACCCGGTGTCCTGTTACAGGACACATTGAGACTGATACGAATTTTACGACGCCAAAAGGAATTTGCAGGGAATTGTGACTCTCACTTAATTCTTGCTGAGAAGGAGAAATAAATCCTTTTAATTCTATATATTCTATATATATATCCACGTGAGAAATGTATTAACATATCTAATTTTCCCATCTCATGATTTTCCTTTTATGTGGTAAAAATCTCCCTCCAAAGGGAAAACTTCTTATTGGCTCACACACCTCCAGAGGGTCTGACATCTTCACGCTTTAAAAATCACTGATCACAAGATCACGCCTCTTATGCTCTTAGTCCCTTTCTGGAATCCTGATGCGAAGAAGATGCTGAACTAGAAGTTTTCTAAGGACCCCCAGGCTTGTGCCAGGCTGTGGCCTTGTCTTTCCATTCACCAAAGATCCTCTGACTCCCACTGGTTCTCTCTCATCAAGACAACATCAGCAAAGATCAACTGGAGCCTCAACAAATTGCATCAGGACAGTTTAATTCAAATGGGCGAGACATGCAAGTATCAAACTTAGTTTCATTATTTGATAGATTAAGAATCCTTACCCCTTTTAAAGAAGGGCGTGTTAGATTAGACTAAACTGATGGTTTGCTCAAGGCTGTTGTTGATCTGCTGAATTTCAAGCAATGCTATAACTTCTTGCTTTCCTGTATTCTGCTTCAGCTCTCTTTCCCTTGGTAAACTGTATGCATGTATGTATGTGTATGTTAGAGTAGTTTAAGTGTTTAGTCTAGTTAATAAAGTCTTGTTCAAGTCACACATAAAGTTGTCCGTGTCTCAAGCTCATATCTGGAGTCCCTAATCATAGATTTTTGGCTACAGGCTCTGAATAGTACTGTACAGTAAGAAAGACATTTCCCATGCCCCGGAAACGTACATTTCTTAGAATAAATAAACATTTAACACTGAGTGTTCACGGCACAAACAGGTTAATTGATTGTAATATTAATTTGACTACATTAAGTTAATTCTATTAACTGATCTAAATATTCATAATCAATTATCACAAGTTATGATTGGTTATTAATATTTCTTGACAGCTAATTTGCTACAATACTGACGTTTTTACACTGTGAAAAAAACTGCCAGCTGTTAACATATTTACAGAACAACCTGCAAAAATGTACAGTTTAAAAATGTCTACAAAACGGTAAATCCAACAGCCCTTTTATGCTGAATTAGTAAGGCCGTGCTGCTACTAAGCCTGTTTTGTACCTACACAGGCAACTAAAACCGGTGGTAAAGAAAAAGACACATGATGAATCAAAGTTCATCACAAGTAGCATTTCCTGAGGGAAACCATCAAATGATACGTGGGAATGTCAGTTTATGCCTTTTTACTGTAAATTATAAGATGATTTTTTCGTTTTTACTTCCAAACAGTACATTTAACATTATTTTACTGTAAAATTGCATAAAATGTAAGGCTAGATTTATTACAGTTCTACCATGTGTATAGTGAGATATCTTACTGTTAATAAACAGGCTTTTACGGTAGCATTTTTTTTACAGTCTTTCACAGTTAAAATTACAATCATTATGACACCATTAAAAGCAACCCATGCAATTTGTTTTTCATACATTATAACCTATCAAAAGCAAGGTAGTTATGCCTCCACCACTTCAAAATGTACAACAGACCTTAAAACTAATAAGTATACAACAATAAAGTACTTACAAATCATTTGAAAAGGAAACTATTAGTTTATAGTTAATTCATAGTTAATATATTGTAGTCTCTACATTCTTAATATGTTAATAGGCTATATACAAATAAGTAGTTCTTCATTAATTTTCACTAATTATAACAAAATTATTATCGTTTCATTTTATATACATACCACTATTTGTATGCATCCTATTATATTAACAGTGTAGAGACTACAGTATATTAACTCTGGATTGACTATAAACTAATAATTTGTAAATGATTTGTAAATACTTTATTACTGTATACTTATTATGAAGTGTACCAAAATGAATTCATCTTATGATTGGCTTTGACATCCATTACTCTAACAGCAAGCGCTTTGGAATGGACACATTAATGCAACTCGTCCTGACTTGTTCTGATTTAAAGCATGTACAGGTAACCGGACATTTGACCCCAGTCTTTATAAACTGAAGGTTAAGATTTGAAGCACGACTCTGACCTGAAAACCAATGACTTTGGCCTATGTCTGAGGACTATCAATACGACTCTAGCTTAATACTAATAGCTCAAGATTAAGAGATATATAACAGAAGGTTAAGGGTAAATTGTTTTCAGTGAGCATTTCTTATGTTTTCTTGCTTCATGTTCAGTGTGAAATAGACAATGATCCAGACTGAAAGATCAACAGGGACTAGTGGAACATCTGTGCCACCTCGGCAGTGTTCAATTCTTTACTTTGCCTTTGAAGCAGTAACCCGATGACCTTACACATCAGATCTTCACAACTGAGACTGTCAAGCTCTATAGTATTACACATCAATGATTCCGACTTTAACAAATGTTTTCGATTTGATCAAGTTTACAGCTAATAGTAGGCTAGTCAGGGATGCGGAAGCCTGTTATTCTCACGGCTAAACTCGCCAAGCCTAATGTAAAACAATACACTAAAAATCTGCTTCATGTTGTGACATCCACATTAACTGATTTATTTTAAGTCAAACATATTATTTGATGATAGAATAAACCCGACTGCATGTACATCTGCTTGGACCAACAAAAGTACTTTTCAAGGGGTTAGATCAGGTAAGAAAATTGCTGTTTTTACTTTTCACCATGCACATTGAAATGAGGGTGTGGGAATGTTACACATGTGTTTGCCTCACCGTAACACTGTATCAAGACCATCAACTTTACCACTGGGCTAGCTGGTCCTTCGGCCCCCCTCCCAGGGCACATCTAAGGTGGGATTTCGCATTCAGGCCAACTGCTGTTTTGTTGTGGTCTACATACAGTAGCTCTGCAAATTGTTCTCTGGAGGTTTGAGAGATAAAAAAAAGAGATGTATGCAGGTGATTTACCCCTGTGGTCTGGACCACCCATCCTCTGTTTGCACCCTGTTATCAGCAGTTTTTCGAGGCACGATTCACCACCAGGCCTTTGGAGGGCAGTTAGGTGACAGCCAATTACAGGTTTACAAATCTCAGAGATCAAGGATCATTCAGCTATTTTCTCTTTCTCTGTATCAATGCATCTTCAGGGCCAGAAAATGGTATTCCAACACATTAAAGCTATCATTCTCATGGGGACTGATGCCATTCCCACTCCTCTCTTCCTCTGCTTTACTGGCTAATGCTGTACTTTCAAGGAATGGCATAACGTCCAGAAATAAAATTTAAATAAAGTTGTTAAGTTTTTATAAGTAAAAAACGTACTTGTGCTGTTTACAGAAGTCTTCAATCTGCATGTTGCCAAATCTCCAAGTTTACACAGATGAAAGACAATTTCCCCAACAAGGAGACAATAGCCTAAATCATTAAAATAGCTACTAAAACCCCACAGCTACACGATCATTATTTAGGTTGTGAATCTGAAGTATCGCTGTGAAAATGGAGACCTGAGTGCATTACAAAAAAAACTGTATAGTGACAAAGTAAACCAAATGACTAGGAAAAGAGTACAAAACAATATCCAAGTGTTTGAATGTCCCAGTAGGAATTGTTGATTCTGTTCTCAGGAAGTGGCAGCTACATCAAACCTCCTAGAGGCTGCCTAGCAAAGGTTGTCATTAAAAAAAAACCTCTGTGCAAACCAAGAAGACCTGAGAGAAATGATACAGAGATGTCATTACTTAAAAAAGGCCATCTAGAGATTACCCAAATGTTTAATAGTGACCAGTTGTCATGTTGGAAAAAGTGTTTATGGTCACATGGCACTAAAATAGAGGTTTAAGCCAAAATTTAAAGTTATACCAGTGGAAAAATCCAACAACCCCCACACCTTAAACAACAAACCAGTGATGTACAGTATGGTGGCAGACCAGAGCCATTTAGATTTTGTGGGAGCTATGAACAATAATAATAATAATAATAATAATAAAATTCAAATGTTCTCATTTTATGTATCTTATCCTATTATTTTAGTGAGTAGAATGAGTCAATTAAGGCAAAATATATTTTTTTATACTGAAGAGGTACTCTCTTCTCATTCTGTTCCTGCTATAGTTTAGGCTTATGCTAAATAGCAGGCTAACTAAACTAAATGGATGCAAAACTGTATATGTGCCTTGCTGTTTTTGTGTAACTATAGCTTGGCATAGTATTTGAGACACAAGGCATGCATTCATTAAGGCCTAATCATTACCAGATTACTGAAGCTTGAAGGACATCATGTCCCTTTAGTCATCCCATTCTTAAATATCAAATTAATTGATTCACATTTGAGGTGACCAACTGGCAAAGTGTCCTCGTCAGCTGCCCTGTCAGAAGAACAGACCCACAGGGACCCCATGCAAGAGACGAGGCAACACACAGACCAGCAGGCCTTTTCCTCAAAGTAGACTTCAGCCGAAGAGGTTGCAAACATACCAAATAATGCATTTACAATACATAATGGATAATGTACATTCAGCTGATCATTGTCAAAGTAAAGACAGATATAGTTATGCATAAATAAATAAATACATAAATAAAGTAGTGATAAATAAAGTATGAATTATGAGTTAGGAATTATTTTATTTTATTTAGAAATGCTCAGAGTAAGAAGTTCCTGTACACTCCATTACTTCTCACAAAATAAAATGTCATATATATTTATATATATATATATATATATATATATATATATATATATATATATATATATATATATATATATATATCGATACCTTGACTTCAATACCGGTTCCTGAACGATACTTTTTTCAATACCAATTTGATTAAATCGATTTTAACAAGATTACCTTACAACATTACCTAAAAAAAACTGTGGTTTTATTTTTTTCAGTTCGTTGACTTTTTTACACTCAAAGACTCATATAGGGTATGGGGGGTGGAATATATGCCTCGCGCTCAAGCGCACACATAAAGTTTGCCGCAAAGGACTGTCGGTAACACTTTATTTTGATGGTCCCTTTTGAACATTCTGTTGACTATAAGTAACCCTTAACTATCATTAGAGTATTAGTAGACTGTCTGTTTAATATCTGCTAACTCTTTATTGTGATGCTCATTCAACAGACATTCTACTGACTAGTAACTTTACAACTACATGTCAACTTATTCTAACCCTAACCCTATCCACCTACTTATACTTTACTAACACTGTAATGAGAGTTAGTTGACATGTAGGTGCAACGTTACTTATAGTCAACAGCATGTGTTAAAGGGATCATCAAAATAAAGTGAAAACCTAGTGTTTTCTGAGTCAGTGTTGGCTGCAAAGATGAAGTTGACAAAGCTGATTCATCATCTCCGTATAGTATAGTCGACGTACGCGCCTACAGAGGAAAATGCACCATTTGGATTACATAATCAGAGTATTTGGTATTGGGTCCGATACTGAGCTCATGTACTCGTACTCGTAAAAATGCTCCGATACCAACAACCGATACCAGTCATCATTTGTACACTTGTGTCCAGACAAAGAAACACGGACAACAAAGTCTAATGGGGATAAAAAAGAAGGCTGTCTATGAAGTAAATGTATCTTATTAGTGGAATATTAAATGACATATAGTAACACATAGCTGTGATGCGCTAGCTGATAAGAGAAAACACGAGCAGTGGATTGAGCGGGCAGCGGCACGAACGAGCGAGCTGGTTGAGCACATCACTTTTTTACAGACGTCAGTGGAAAGTTTGTAGTTTAGTTGAATGTCAATGGCAAATAAAGTAAAACGAGGCATTATGTAGCTTATTATTTACATTAACTGACGAGAGAGAGAGAGAGAGAGCACTTCTGTTGAATGCTCTTGATTGCTGATCGTTCACTTAGCACGTGTTATTTGGATTATAACTAAATTGTATATGTAAGTAAAACATGAACTGTTACCTGATTTATGTATAATGAGTGATTCCCCACATTATTACAGGATGTTTGCAGGTCAAGAAGTTCCATGAAAACAAACATCCAAAGCGCGTGCCCCCGAAAACCAGTGTCTCAGCGCGCGAATACTGAATTGAATTGTCTTTCACGTCTCTTTTTTTTTTTACGTACGAATTCAAGTGAACATAGACAGTAAATTTAAATGGGGTCAGTGCGTTCGGTCTTAAAGGGGCACCAGTCTTATAAACCTGCTGCTGTGTTTTAATGTTAATCAAACAAAGGACAAATAAATTACTCACTGCTCTTGACTAAATAGGCTACCTTTTGTAACTTTAGTAATGAATATGCAGTCTTTTTTTTTTCACATTTGATTGATTACTGTAGTTTTTGTTGTAGTATCAAAATTGTAATAAAGAATTGATATTTCAACTGGCCAATTGTCACAAAGTATGCAAATACTGACAGGCTTGCGGGCAGTATAAAATGCATGGGCGCAACAATTGTGTCAGAATCTCTTTCTTTACGCTGCCATCGTGGAAGCTGCACCAGGAGGACTAGCAACCTTTTTCTCCGAGCATCCAATGGCTTCAACTTGCCAGATTTGTGCGGGCTCCATCAACACGCCTGACGAACATGAGTTCTGCATCACCTGCCGAGCTGCTGGTGTGCGCCCTAAGAACCAGAAGGGACCTGGTTCGCGCTATAACGGGGAGGAGGCCCACTGCCGCCAGCGAACCGCTGGTGAGCCCTCCCCTGCCTGGGAGCGAAGATGACGACGGGGCCTGGAACCACCGTCATCCATCATCATCGCGCTCACCTGTCCTTTTCGCGGACGCAAGCTTTCGCCCGATACGATTATGATTCGATTAGATTCAGGGCTATATCGATTGATTTATTGATATTTAGATATTATGTGCCATGTTTACACAACCAGTTACGTTTATTAACTCGCAAATGCAAACAAAATATATAACATGAACGTTTAATTAAACTCTTTGAAAATTGCACACCCTCTCCCAATTGGGACATTTACAACAGAAGAGTTAATTTGCAAAAACAGATAACTCCGTTCTTGCTCATTTTCATAAATCATGCTATTGTTTTTTTTATTTTTTTTTATTGTGCATTCCAAGTAATATCAATCAAACTGCAGCTGGGTTGTTTTGATTAAGTAATAATAACAAAAAAAATACAGGTAACTTACAAAATTAAAGTTCATTGAAAGTATGTTTTTTATATATTAAAAGTTTTTTGTTTGTTTGTTGCAAAAGCAGATAACTCCACTTTTCATGTTTCAGAGTTAAACAAAACCAAGTAATTGCTATGATATATAATAAAGCACTTGGTTAATCTTTGTAACGTTAATCTCCTCAACTGACATAAATGCCTGACATATTTTGTTGTTGTGATTAGAGGCAATACAGGGGACTTTTCCCTCACCCCTAACGTGCTGCTTTAGCAAGTTTCCATGAAAAAAGTTTCAGCTTTTATTTTCCTTTTACGCCCCGAAGAAGATATCACGGGTCCGTTGATCACTTTTAGTCAGCTTTGACGAAACTCCTCTCAGCTAGCGCGTCTTTTCGAATGACTAACAGCCTTGTCACCTGACCTGAATACTGCGTGCTAATTTGCTAAAACTGACTTTTCGGGTTGTGTTCACAAACAACAAGGGTGCTGTTTGTCAGTTTCTGCTTTAAAACATGAACTTGCGATGCCGTGGCAGTGGACAATACAGGCTTTTGTGACAAAACGGTTTAGGGTTCAGTCAATCTTGTCAGGCGTCTATTTCAGCTAAGAAAAGTTACATGAGGATGTGGAGAGTGTCAAAATAAAGGTACCATATATCAATATTTTATGTGTGGCATCAATGCATCATATCGTTAGACGTTTGATCGATGCATCGATCCATATCGATGTATTGTTATCGACGTATTGTCAATGTATTGAATATATATATATATATATATATATATATATATATATATATATATGTATATATAGACGATACACACACACACACAAACTCCCCTCCCCAAACTGCTGTAAAACTCTTGCTCTTGCTTAACCTTTTCTGAAAAAGAACAGAGTCACTGCTGAATGCACAGAAGGAGAGCTGACATTAAGCTAACAGAAACTTGTGGCGTTAAAGGCAAGAAGGATCCTCCAGTGTAGGGACCTTTTGCTAAAGAAAACGTCAGCACTGATCTTCAGCAGAAGCTATTTTTGGGGAAGAGGACAGCAGGCTATGTCTTGCATTCCAACCGTCCTTCATGATTTTGAGGAGGTTGGTCATGACAGTTTATCTGGTCATATAGGGCAGCATACAAAACAACTGTGGTAATACTTAGAACAGCATTGTCCTACACACACTTCTCCAAGAGTGTGTGTACTGTATGTGCGCACATGCGAGGTAGGTAGGTGCACACTTGACCACTTGGCATCATTATCGGATAAAGAAGGTTGCAGTGGGTGAAAGGAGAGGGGCACCACATGCAGCCTAGCTGCACAAAAAAAAGTCGTCAGCCTCTGCAAACCTCCAGAGAACCATTACACAGACAGCGGCTTCAGCAGGCGGCACATTGTTAACCCACAGAAAGTTATCGTGGTATTATCTCTGCTGCCTTGATCTTCCTCAGGGATTTCCGCTTCCCTCTTTTATTTTTCCTCAATGTTCGTTTAGTCTGAATCTTCCAAGTATTCTTCCTACCAAAGGACGAACAAAATGTCCTGGGCCCTCATTTATAAAACTTTGCGTAGGATTTGCGTCAGAAGTGGCGTACGCATGAAACATAGGACGTGCGTACGCACAGAAATATTCAGATTTATAAAACCGTGCGCATCCTACGCAGTTTTCCCTTAATAAATCACAATCAATTCTAAATGTAGCGCAGCTTTTGCGGCTTCATGTTACGCCCATAGTTGCCCATAAATAGTCCATGAAACGCCCACAAGTTAATATTCATCGATTGCGAAACGTAACTTCACTCAATGTGAAGTAGAAATTATCATTGGCGAGGTGGAAAAGAGGAGAAAAATTTTGTTTGGAGGGCACAGTGTGGGCATTACTAATGCATCTGAGTGAGGTTGCAGACGCCGTTAATGCTGCAGCCTCACAACCTCTGACCGTGGCCGAAATAAAAAAGAAATGGTCAGACATCAAAGTCGATGCAAAAAAGCGGCATTACGCATTGTGATGGCATCATGGCATTTTATTACCATCCATTTGATTGCACCTGACCAGCTACAGATGTGTTATGAGGATGAATTGCATAACATGCCAATATTATTGCAGAACATATTTCACTTTTCTTTTTGCAAATATGTGTTAATTTGCATTTCTGTTGTAATCTTCGTTTGATTTTGTTTGTTTTACACTGCAGATCGATCAAACGGGTGTTCGTGTAGGCTGTTAATTGTAAGACTTGCTTTGTGAAGTCTTCATGTTATTTATGAGAGGCAGTATTGCCATTTCTTTTACACAATGGTCTACAGTTTCACACACTTTCACGTGTTTCTTCCATCAGCAGACGGTGTCGCCATTTCTCATTTCACCCGTTTTTGTGCGTACGCCTGGGTCAGAATTTGCGTGAAGGAGCGCACATTTTCCCGTCAAGTTTGCTTTTTATAAAAAAAAATCTACTAACAATGTCTACAAGTGGTGTTGTGTAATATGCATAAGAATATCACCTTGCCTCATTGTTTGATGTACAGTATTACATTACAATTCAATTAATTATTATTATTATTATTTTTTTTTTTGTATAATTAAAACATAAAGCTTGATTGGAAATGATGCACAATAAAAAAATATTGTATTCAAGTGATGTTTAGCTTGATTTTGCTTTGCTTTCGTCACACATCGTATCTCTCTGGTTCTTCACTGACACTTTTGTCTCATTGTTCAATAAGTGCACTTTGTGAAAGAACTTAGGTTAACTAACCCTAACCCTAAATTAGGCAAAATTGTTGGTTGTGATGGAAATAATGCCACAGCAGAGGGACAGTGATAATTTGTGTTACTAAATTATGACTGGGTTATTTTTACATGACACCTATTCAAATTTGCATAAAGTCATTTGAAAAGTAGCGCAAAATGAATCATGATCGCATGGTGAAATGTAGCCAAGAGTTTTAATGTGATCTTCATAAAACAAACAAACAAGAAAAAAGTTCTGTTATTAGTTAGTTTTAATAAAAATCAATCCCTGGGACATGAAAGTTTAAGAAACACCCACACACACCACTACAGACATGCAGGCGGGTTTTGTAGGCCATTGTCTTCCCGAGCCCTCATCTGTTCCTGCTGAGTGTGAGTTTTAGCATTGAGGTAACATTTCAGGGGAATGTCATTACTCTCAGTTGTCCCTGCGACCTTGGCAGCCTCCACAGCTGCTCTCTCTTTAAAGGGAAAGTAAAGGGAGGGAGGATTGCAGAGAGAGAGATAGAGAGAGAGAGTGAGAGAGAGAGAGAGCAGGATGCCAGTGAACAAACATATTATAATCCATGCTGATATCAGCAAAATCAAAAGATGAAACAGAAGGGAAACTTTCCTAAAACATGTTCACATTTACTGTATTTTCCCCTCTCACTTTCTAACTTACTTTTTCACTCATTCCTTTTCTATCAGTGCCTTTCTCCTTTTTTAGTTCTCTTGTCTCAATGGTGTCACTTACCCTGCTGTTAAAAAGGGATGTGTCAGCATGTCTCCAAGTGCAAATCAAACTTATCAAACACCCTTAAAGTCACAGCTACACCCTAAAATGAGGAAAAAGAAAGGACAGTTTCTCCCAAATAACATAATGACTCTATGAAACTATGACATAATATTTCCAGATGTATCTGTTAGTTGTATCTAATGTATACAACTCAGATGTATCTAAAATTAGTTTAGTAGTCTACTAGCTAGCCTAAATCAAACACTGGGAAAAGAGAAACGATCATGTCATTTATTTAAAGTGCATCTTTATATGGTCTATGGTTTCTGTTTTTTCTTTCTTGCCTAAAAGCAAATAATACTACTCACTTAAGGCGAGACACTACAGGTGAACAGGGTACATTTTTTAACTAGCAGATACAGTATCACCATGAAACTTTCCCAGTTGATTACCTACATAAAGATGAGAAAAAAAAATACAAGTTTTCTGTAATTTAATGTTTAAATATGCAAATTAGGCAATATCTAATTACATATGCGCTAATTTGCATATATTTAAAAATCTGAGTATTGGATAAAGTCAGGTTAAAAATAATTTTTTCATTGTGTTCACATATTAGATGGGAAAAAAATTACAGAGGGATTTATGGATATCTACTTTTGTTATCCTGTAAATCAGAAAATACTGTCAGTAGCCTTAAAAAAATTATTTTCGCCATGTTTTTTTTGGAATAAAATGTTATATAAATCAGGCTAGGAATAATATATTTACAAATCCCTCTGTAAATGTCTTCATAATATAACTAGGTACAAGACTGGAAAGTTTGGTGTATATAGGTGCCACTGAAGTGGAGATTTCGGACTTGGAGTATGAGAGAAAAGTCATTTTGAGAAAACGGGCTTTAAAAATTGATCATCAGCCAATGAGATTGCGCATTCAGCCCTTTTACTTTCACGATTGGTTGCTGATGAAAAGGAAATGACCATATTTGGATCTGACAGCATTGTACAGGAGAGAGAGAGCTTTCCAGCGGTGCATGTGATGACAGGGAGCAGATAGCGATCGCGGAGCAGCATGTTGATTAAGAACGCCAACTTTTGTTGAATTTATGAGAAATCTACAGACGCAAACAGAGAAAGTGTAGTAAAATAAAGACCTAAATGTGTATTTCTGACTTTTTTTCACCACAAGTCTGAAAGAAGACATGTTATTGAAGACAAATATCCAAAAATCTCAAAATTGACCAGTAAAAAAAAAAAAGAAGATGTTTTTGCCTGCCGTGTCTCGCCTTAAAATTGAAAAGAATCAATATTGTTTAAGTAGTATTTTTGCTTGACAACATATTATTTATGTGCAAAACACAGGGGTGCATTTCCCGAACAACGACGTAACTCGCTGCTTAACTACCATAGTACGATGTATCGTTGAAGAAATCAACGACTAGTCACGACTCACGACTGTTTCCCGAAACTGTATTGTCGCAAAGTGGTCGTTCAACCATGTTGGTTTCTGACGTCACGCACGTGGTGGGGTAATAACTTCTTTTAATGAATCTGTTTGAGATCGAATTAGAGAACGCTAGATGTTTTGCTATAAATTACAGACATGACATCTGAGGACTATTTCTCATTTTTCTCTGTTATTTTGCTTTATTTCCAGATTCAATCATAGGCTCGTTCTTACATAGTAAAGTATGTTCGCACATGCGCACTCTTCAAAAACGGTGCTTTAAATCTCTTGACGAACTAAAAGACGTAAATGACATTTGTATGTATTCTAAATAAAAGACACAGGTTGGACTGAATGTCAGCTTGCTTATTTTGCTCAAGATAAGGATTTATTAAGTCCACATGTCATGCAAACTAGAAACTATGCCTTTAACCACAGGTCGAGAGCTGTCGTTCCAACTACACAACTGCGATGCTGTTTGCGAATGTTCGTTAGAACGATGGTTTCGGGAAACACTGACTCGTTGAACTATGCTGATAACGACGGAACTTGCGAACATTGTTGGCTAACGATGCTTTAGGGAAACGCACCCCTGGCTAGCTTTACTGATACTTTTCCATCCATCCATATCCATCTTATAACAAAAAATTGGTTTGTTAGTACAAAACATAATATATGATAAAATATATTGATCAAATTTTAAACATTTTAATTTAAACGTTAAAACATTAAAAGCACAGCAAAAAAAAAAAAAAAAAAAAAACCTAACAACAAACAACGAAAAAAGAAGAATACAGTAAAAATATAGGCTTCCCGAGGCACCATTTTGATTCCTCAGATCGCCCTCTAGGAACCCTCTAGAGGACCCAAGCACCCTTTAAAGGTACTCAGATATCCAATTGTGTACACAAGGAACTGACCTTTTGAAAGGATGACATAGAGGTTCTCCTCAGTCTAAAAACATAACATATAATGTGTGTGGCCACATTAGTCACAGTACAAATGTAGCCTATATGCTGTCCCATTTAGTACAATCTGCCTGTCACATATTAAAGTGCCCCAATTATGCTATTTTAAAGGTTCATAATCTTGTTTTGGAGGTCTCCTATGATAGGTGCATAAAAAAAATAAAAAATAAAAAATAAAAATAAAAACACGTAAATTTTATGTTGCAGCTTAAACTCTTTTATCACAGTGTCTAAAACAGTTTGATAAAGGATTCTGTCTGTCTTCACCCCTCTTCAGAGTCCTGCATGGGTCATGTTTGGTCAACCCGCACCCGCAGTACTTAACAGAACACCCGACCTGTTATCCGACAGCAGCACTACAGTAATTTAACTCTGTACCCGACCCGACCCGTTTGACATAAAGACCACGACCCAAACCGCACTAAATCTATGCATTAAATCTACATCAAGTTGACAATTTTTTATTTTTTTTTTCTCATGTAACAAAAGCAATCAAACCAACTTGGCATTCTGAGTTGATGCATTTAAGAAAAATAGATACGCATACCATGGTGATAATTAACAGAAAAAAGATGAGAATGTGCATCCGTTGTGTAAACAACACAAAACGTTTGCCTATTATGTGAACAATCTGCCCATACAGGCTATTTTGAACAAATGCGCATAGGCTTTTTCTACTGATGCTAAGAGGTCTCCATAAATTAAAAGATAATAGCCAAATGAGCCTATATTGTTCTAATATTATATCATGGATATTTTAGTGGATTCACTCTGAATTTAAATGAGGTTGTCTCTCCTGAAACTCTGCAGTGTATACATGGCCGTTGGTCCTCTTAGCAGCATGGAAAATAAAACTTTTATTCAAATTACGAATAGATTATATACAGAAAGCAACCAAAGAGCGAGCATTCCTTTATAATGACTAAAGCTGTCAATCACCTCAGTTTTAGCACGCAAACGCTGCTGTGCTTAATGCTGAAAACCATGTTGGACACATTTGACAGTCTTCAGACTACAGATCAGAAATAAGCACGGGACCGTTTGAAAGCAGCTGCCTATCACTGGGTACCGAATCAAGAATCAAGTTGAAATAGTCTCGTGCCTATTGATTCCCGACCCGTACCCGCACTGCAAATGACAACGTAAATATTATTCCACCTGTTACATTAAAATTAGCGACCCGTGTGCAGGACTCTGCCCTCCTTTCCAAGAGCCTTCTATGCTTTAATTGGTCAGATGGCCCAGTCTGTTGTGATTGGTCTACCGGCGCTTACAGCACATGTTGGAAACGATAAATTCATTACCAACCAAACTCTTCCAGGCCTCAGCTGCAACGACAGTGTTTGAGGGTGGGTCGAAGTAGACCTTGTTCAAGGGAAGCAGGTGAAGGGCAAAGGCTGGCATTATACAAGTTTGTTACAAACCTACGTAGGTTCGTGCAAAAAGTAAGACTGGAATTTCTGACAACTTGTTGCAAGCCGTTTTGGCAAATAAGAACTCCACAACATTTATTTTGCACTTTGGACTTTGAAACTATGCAGACCATTTACATTCACAAACAGCTATATTTCACACTATATGAAAGATAATATCTAAAATAGAGGCACTTAAAATAAAACAAGAGCACCCGCTGATTCATTTAATCAGATATCTCTGTCATTTAAAATCCATTAATGTAATTGTAAATTAAATTATGAGCCTACATGATACATGAAACTTTCCTACCTTTCTTGTTTTCTTTTATAAATAAAAGTATAAAATGAAAAATTGAAAACAAAGGATTACGCTCTGCCACTGGGATACACAAACAGCAAGCGTTTCAACATTTTCTTGTGTATATTATGTCAAGATTACCCTTTTAGCACACCACTCTGGGGTAAAGAGCAACTGACGATGCATTTTCCTCATAAATGCTTATTTTCTTGGCTCAGCTCCTTACTTTTAATTAAATCAAATTTCTGAAAGAAATTAACATGGTTTAAGATCACTCCTACATCATCTATATTTACCCCTCCTTCCCAATGTGGCCTCCAGCTCTCCCGAAACCATTAATTAGCATTGAGTGTTTTATGTATTTGCTGTAGCATGAAAAAAGTGCCAATGTGAGTGAATAGGTGAGGAACTGTTGGCATGAAAAGAGCTGAGAAAATGCACATGAATCAATTCAGTGCTGGCCTGGCCCAGTGAGCTATGCCAAGCTGCTACATTATTTATCATTGCTAACAGACGTGGTTCTGATGAAGCAGTGAATGAATAATCGGGGCCTCCAGCATCAGCATTCGCTAGCGCTGCTCCAACACTTAATACACTGTGAATGAAGAGCACTTGTTGTAACTATTTGTCATTAGATGCTTTGCTTTGGATGGTTCTTTGGCAAAGGGAAGCATGTGTATGGCGAGTCCATATTTGTGCAAAATCTGCTTTGTGGTAATGCTGTAAGGACAGCATAATGTGGCCCTCCATGTCAATATAAATGTGGGAGGATATAGTAAGTAAAACTAAATTAAGTTTTATCTTGTTGTAGTTGTAAAAAAGTGAAAAAATATATGATATTTACCCACATAAGTAACATTTTGGCTTATGTCTGAATACATATTTGTGTAAAATCTACTTTGTGGTAATACTACTTACTGCATAAAGTTGCGTTCCATTTCAAGTTGAATATGGGAAAAAAGTATTTTGAGGAAAACTATTGGGGGGATTCTTCCAATTATGGCTTCAGCCCCATTAATGGAAGTCAAAACGTTGCTCTTAAAAATATGTATTCTGTTTACATATAAAATTAATTGCCATTTTCAAATGTCTCAGTAACTACAGTACCCTTATAAGTTATTCATATGTGACCTGTGCAGGCAAAATGAGTCGGACCGTGCACAGGCTAATTTCAAGCTATAGGCAAAACAAGTGAAAATGAGTTCATAAAGCCCTCGTCTAGCGATCCCAGTGCTCCAAATAGCAATTAAACATCTAAAAGTATCTTTATTTGTGTGTTTTCTGAGAGGAGTACCTTTCCTTTGTCCATGAAAAATGCAGTTTTTTTTCTTTTTTCTGCTTGCTTCTCGACTGGCGCTTCCTCTCAGCATCAGCACAAGTTTGGTAAAGTTTGTAAAGTTTTCCGACCTTGTGAATATTCATAGCGAATTCTCGATGGCATGAGTCTGAACCAATGAAATGTGATTTTCAAACTCATGCTGATGTAAACAAAACGATCTTAATCGCGATGATTGACAGAACCGTTGCGTGTGCACAAAGACGCCCGATGTACACATACTGTATACACATAACTACAGTATTTCAAAATAGCTGTCTTGGAGAGTATTCACGCAAACATTATCTGTTATGTCTTAAATACATGTTGGGGAAAATAATCTGATGTGTAACATATGTGCGGGATAGTTGGTCTGAATATATAGGCTGTATGTTAAATAAAACAATTGTGGTATCATGGGAAAAAAAAGTTGATTGTGTATTTGAATATGTATATCTTTCCTATAGATACTGTTTTTGGTTTTGACTTGGTGTGTGCCAAATTTGGTGTTATTACCAGGGATGACTCTATCGACTTCAAACAGGTGTAGCTCAGTAATTGTTTTGTCTAGTTGCAACAAATAATGCATTATTTTGAAGGTTTTTTAACAGAGAATGTGAATGTGGAATACCTGTTTTGTTTAGTTTTTTTTTTACTCATTGCGACTCATTTTGCCAACACGGGTCACATATAGGTAGCATTGCATGCACTAAATAGATGCTGACGTCTGACAGAAGCGATCAATTAAACCTTTTTAAGGTTGGATATTCTGACATTGAATTGAACACAGAATTTAACCCCCCAAAACCAATTGTCTCTCTCATAAAATGAACAATAGACTAGACACAAATACCTTTGTGTGATCAGTTTAAATACGAGTAGTTTTAAATAAAGCCACCAAAGAAACTGTCCCGACAGTACATCTATGATTCAATAGCACTATTTGATTCCATTATCTAGTATAACACAAAGACTTCTGAAGGATGAGAAATACTTCTTGAGATGGTGTCAAGATTTTTTTTTTTTTTTTTTTTTGACAGCTGTAGAGAGGTAGGGAGTATATTTTTATCTTGGGATTTTCATCAGCACAATTGCTTCACTACCAATTTTCATCTCTTTATGTGAGCATGAGACAGCTGTATTATTTGAGAACGAAAAGGATGCATTTGCTGATTTATGCTGTTAAATATTGTGTCTTGGCCCTCTTGACATGGACTTGCAATGCGCTCAAATCATTGGGAGGTTAAGTGTTCTTGTTTATGTTAATTTATAAAGGCCAGATATTTACACGCTTGGATTGTACATTATTATGCTGATCCTCTTAATGCAAGAGCAGGGGAATGTGTTTGTGTACCTTGTTTAAGAGCACACACATTTGGAGGGAATTTTACACCTCATGGTGTATTGTCACAAAAGTCAAGCACGTACACAAAGATTCACGCTATATGCCAAGCTATTCTGTAACTATATCCTAAACTTAGAGCAGGTATGCAAATGTAAACAAAAGTAGAAAATAAACAAATAAAGAAGGTGAACAAAATAAAATCACACCACATACACTGATTCCCTCCTTCATACAGTCCCAACCACACAGTCACCTTATCGCCTCTCAACACTGACACAAAGCAAAATACAATCAACACTCTCCAAATGACATTTGTTCATGGTGGTGGAAACGTCCCTATTGGGAAACCTCACAATTGTGCACAAATATGAACATAAAATTACGTCTGCAACTCTAGTTTCTGTAGGCACACACTGCACTCTTACAGAGCCTGCGGGCCTATGTGTCCCCTGCAAATCCTTCTACTTTTGGCTGAGTTCCTCCCCTTGACATTTCCTTCTTTCTGATATTTGGATATTGCCAGCTGCCACATTAAAGCTGGGATAGTTGCACACGCTGTCAGTGGCATATGCCTTGATTTTGGGGGCAACTGCAAACCCCTCAATTCTGCGCAAAAATGGCCTTTAATGATCTATCATCTGTAATTCTGCCATTGGGACCAGTTTTTCTACTTCCTCCAGGCCTAGAATGGCATTTCAGAAATATAAGTCAATCTGACGACTCCACCATTCTTTTAAATTAGGTCACAATTGCAAAGGAAGGGTTTTATGCCTAATGGCAGAGTAACTTTACTGTATAGGCTATGTACCTTCCAGCTTTTTTTCATTTTCATTTTGCTTATGTGCATATAGCGTAACATGAAATGCCATGTTAAAATCATTGTTGTAGGTTCAGGGGTTGATTTGTTTCAACTCTCAGCTTGTTCTCATTTCCTATAGTTGTGCTAGTACAGTATGTCTGACAAATTAGTGCAGCAAAATGTGTAAGGATAGATAAGAAATTTGTTAGATTGTGGTTTGAAGTGTGCAATCAATTAAGAGCGTGTAAGGAAAGTACCCTAACACCAACTGTTATGTATTTTAGAGAAACCTCAAGAAATGTATTACTCCATGGAAAATAGTTAGCAAGTTGTCTTGTAAGCTGGCTAACATTAGACATTTTAATGGTAAAATTGCTTCCGCTCATTTTCTGATGCTACTACTTATTTTCTTGCAACCATTTGCAAGTGCAAATGAGAGGCAAAAACAGGCATTAGCCACTAAGAATTCACAGAATAGTGGTGATACAAATGTTTACGGATGTTTGACATTAAACAAAATGTATGGAGGTACCTCCCTACGAACAAGAATATGCAGCAATATCTTTTATTACCCCCGGTTTCACAGACAAAGCTAATGTTAGACTAAAATGCATATTTGAGCTGTTTTAACTGAAATCAACTTACACTGACATATCTTAAAATATGTCAGAGCCATTGTTTTGTCTCAAGATGGACACCAGTAATGTTTATTTTTTTCTAGGGCACATATATACAGTGAGGAAAATAAGTATTTGAACACCCTGCTATTTTGCAAGTTCTCCCACTTGGAAATCATGGAGGGGTCTGAAATTGTCATCGTAGGTGCATGTCCACTGTGAGAGACATAATCTAAAAAAAAAAAAAAACAGAAATCACAATATATGATTTTTTAAACTATTTATTTGTATGATACAGCTGCAAATAAGTATTTGAACACCTGTCTATCAGCTAGAATTCTGACCCTCAAAGACCTGTTAGTCTACCTTTAAAATGTCCACCTCCACTCCATTTATTATCCTAAATTAGATGCACCTGTTTGAGGTCGTTAGCTGCATAAAGACACCTGTCCACCCCATACAATCAGTAAGAATCCAACTACTAACATGGCCAAGACCAAAGAGCTGTCCAAAGACACTAGAGACAAAATTGTAAAATTGCCAAGCTGCTTGGTGAAAAAAGGTCCACTGTTGGAGCAATCATTCGACAATGGAAGAAGCTAAACATGACTGTCAATCTCCCTCGGACTGGGGCTCCATGCAAGATCTCACCTCGTGGGGTCTCAATGATCCTAAGAAAGGTGAGAAATCAGCCCAGAACTACTCGGGAGGAGCTGGTCAATGACCTGACAAGAGCTGGGACCACCGTTTCCAAGGTTAATGTTGGTAATACACTAAGACGTCATGGTTTGAAATCATGCATGGCACGGAAGGTTCCCCTGCTTAAACCAGCACATGTCAAGGCCCGTCTTAAGTTTGCCAATTACCATTTGGATGATCCAGAGGAGTCATGGGAGAAAGTCATGTGGTCAGATGAGACCAAAATAGAACTTTTTGGTCATAATTCCACTAAACGATAATACCATCCCAAGAACACCATCCCTACTGTGAAGCATGGGGGTGGTAGCATCATGCTTTGGGGGTGTTTTTCTGCACATGGGACAGGGCGACTGCACTGTATTAAGGAGAGGATGACCGGGGCCATGTATTGCGAGATTTTGGGGAACAACCTCCTTCCCTCAGTTAGAGCATTGAAGATGGGTCAAGGCTGGGTCTTCCAACATGACAATGACCCGAAGCACACAGCCAGGATAACCAAGGAGTGGCTCTGTAAGAAGCATATCAAGGTTCTGGCGTGGCCTAGCCAGTCTCCAGACCTAAACCCAATAGAGAATCTTTGGAGGGAGCTCAAACTCCGTGTTTCTCAGCGACAGCCCAGAAACCTGACTGATCTAGAGAAGATCTGTGTGGAGGAGTGGGCCAAAATCCCTCCTGCAGTGTGTGCAAACCTGGTGAAAAACTACAGGAAACGTTTGACCTCTGTAATTGCAAACAAAGGCTACTGTACCAAATATTAACATTGATTTTCTCAGGTGTTCAAATACTTATTTGCAGCTGTATCATACAAATAAATATTTAAAAAATCATACATTGTGATTTCTGGATTTTTTTTTTTCTGGATTATGTCTCTCACAGTGGACATGCACCTACAATGACAATTTCAGACCCCTCCATGATTTCTAAGTGGGAGAACTTGCAAAATAGCAGGGTGTTCAAATACTTATTTTCCTCACTGTAGAAGCTACTTAAATGCCCTAATTGAACTCAGTCTAAGCCCTGTCTGTGACACCGGGCAGTAGTCATGCACCGTACCATTTGAAGGTTTGGGATAAGTATGTTTTTATATATATATATATATATATATGTGTATTTACTAAGGATGCATTAAATTGACCAAAATGGACAGCAAAGGTATTTATAATGTTTAGAATGACATTTAGAATGATTTTGAACCACTGAATTTGTGGAAGTAAATTTGTAAAGCAAAATAAAATGTACTGGAAATTGCCAGTCTAATATTATAGGTGGTATTTCTAAACAGACTGAATGATTTGGAATTGGTGTCTGGAAGGTGAATATAGAATGGATTATTGCATTTTTGGTAACACTTTACAATGAGGTTTCATTTGTTAACATTATTTAATGTATTAACTAACATGAACTAGCCATGAGCAATACATTTGTTACAGTATTTGTTGATCTTTGTCAAATAAAAATACAGCTGTTCATTGTTTGTTCACATTGATTCACAGTGCATTAACTAATATTAATAAATGCTCATTTTAATACCAGTGTCAGGTAAGAGAAGATACTTTTCTAGATTTCGCTGATCACTTATGCAAGTTTATTATAAACAGCCACTGCCATAAACTTGTGAAATTTACTCAAATAAGGTTTTTATAATAAATTAAAATTATATTAACAAATAATAAATTAAAATACACATTTGTAATACGTGATGCACGCAAGAACAGCACATGACCTTCTGTAACGCCCACGTCTAGAAAACACAAACTTGACCATGTAATAAACACAGACATGTTAATCCTGTCCGAATAGGTACATGAAATCACAGACGTCGAGTGATAAGAATTGTAACTCAAAAGTCCCGTCCGAATAGAGCTAAATACAACTTTTGATTTTAATAATGTATTAGTAAATGTTGAAATTAACATAAACAAATATTAATAAATGCTGTAGAAGTGCTGTTCATTATTAGTTCATGCTAACTAATGTAGTTAACTAATGTTAACCAATTGAAACCTTATTGTAAAGTGTTACCGAATTTTTAATAATGAAATTGTGTGTGAAATGGTTTCAGTTGAAATATTCACAGCTGAAATATACAACCAAGTTAAATTGCATTACCATAACATCTTTTTCAGTTAGTGCAGTTCAACATGCTTTTTTGTTTAAAAGAAATTCCTCATTGATTTACTTCGATACAATTATTAGAATTAGCATTAGAATTATTTATTCCATAATTCATATAGCCTAGGTCATAGATGGCATTATTAATTGTGTTATAAAAAAACAAAACAAAAAAAACCAGACTAAATTATTATCAGCCCTTAAAAACGGCAATGTCGAAACATACGTAACTAAATGGATGGATGGGGAACAGTTTAGCAGGATTATATGTTAAAATGCAAAATGAGATTTTGCATACACGGATGTGACAAGATTTATGACACCCCATTGCAGCTCCAGCTCCTTTCATAGCGCTTCATTTGATATGTAGATGAATGACATCCTTGCTCTGGCATAATCAGGCATGCTTTGTCATAGGCTGACCTTCGACTTTGGCCCAAATCCTGCTCAGTTCTCTTATGTATGTATGTGTGTGTGTGTGTGTGTGTGTGTGTGTGTGTGTGTGTGTGTGTGTGTGTGTGTGTGTGTGTGTGTGTGTGTGTGTGTGTGTGTGTGCTTGAACTTGTGTTCCTGTGATGGATGTGTGGAGCAGAACAGCTGTTTAGGCCATTGCCGGGCTCAGGGTCAACAGTTTTGGGTGACAGCCCTGGACACAGAGATGGATAGAGACACCATTTCTCTGGCAAGGAGCGTTCTATGGCAGGATACAGTTCTTGTTAGTCTATCTATCTCTGTGTGTGTGTGTGTGTGTGTGTGTGTGTGTGTGTGTGTATGAGCGTGAGTGTGTGTGTGTGTGTGTGTGTGTGTGTGTGTGTGTGTGTGTGTGTGTGTGCGCGTGTGTTTGTATGAGCGTGAGTGTGTGTGTGTGTGTGTGTGTGTGTGTGTGTGTGTGTGTGTGTGTGTGTACAGATGTAAATCAGCATATAAACTGAAAGTCTGGGTTAAAAATCCAGCAAAAAATCCAACTAGAACCAGGGCTTCTTCACCATAACCGAGGTACGAAGGCATCTGCATGAACCTTGTTCGTGCGGAACGTGTTGCCCCAAGAGGGAAAACCCCCTGGTCTGGAGCCACCACGGCAAGGGTTTAGCAGGACAAAAGGCAGCGTGTTGGACGCCACTGCCATCAAACCCAACAGTCTCTGAAACTGCTTGACAGTTCGTGACTGGCCTAAGCTTCAGTTCTTTCATGGCTGCGAGGATCACATCGATATGTGCTGGATACAGACGTGCCTGCATCATTGTTGAATCTCATAGTACGCCCAGAAAAGTGGTGGAGAAAGCAGACTCTTCTTGGCGCTCATGTGGCTAACATTAACATCTCGATTAGTCAACATCTCGATGTCGAGCCACCAAGGTCTCTGAGTGAGCCAATCGTCAATATAGTTTTACACGCGAATGCCCCGGAGTCGGAGCCAGTACAGCATCCACGCGTTTCTGAGAAGGCAGGTAAAAAAAAAAAAAAAAACCTTGAGTGACTGCAAAAGACCTGCAGCAAGACTTGGTGGCAACAGGCACTGAAGTTTCAGCTTGCACAGTAAGGTGCATAATAAACGCATGCAGTTTCCAAGACGTACACCAGTACTGACACAATAGCACAAGAAAAGTGCTCAAAATCATAGAAATAAGCCACATACGTTTTGGGATTCTGTTCTGTGGAGCGATGAAACAAAACTGGAAATTTTCTGCCTTATGGATCAGCGGTATGTCTGTAGGAAGAATAATTAAGCATATGCTGAAAAGAACCCTCTGTCTACAGTTAAGCATGGTGAGGCTCGGCGATGCTCTGGTGCTGCTTTGGATCTTCTGGCACTGGAAACCTGCAGCGTGTGGAAGGCAAGATGGATTCATTAAAGTATCAGGAAATCCTAGGAGAAAACATCATGCTGTCAGTGAGGAAGCTGAAGCTTGGGCGTCATTGGACCTTCCAACAGGACAATGATCCCAGAGTCCTGGAAGATTCTACAGTGGCCATCACAGTCACCTGACTTGAACCCCATAGAAAATCTCTTGTGGGATTTGAAGAATGCGGTTTCAGCACGCAAACCCAAGAATATTTCTGAACTAGAGGCCATTGCTCATGAGGAATGGGCTAAGATAAGATTCCTCAGAAACACTGGCAGAAGCTGGTGTCTGGTTATAAATCTCATTTGCAGCAGGTCATAACAGTAAAAGGGTGTTCTACTAAGAACTAAAGAGGCTTGCCATGAGGGGGTTGAATAATTTTGAGACTGCAAAAGTCATTATAAGTTGCATTTGGGAAAACCACTTATTTCCGAAAACCAGCTATTTCAATTACTTTTGTTTGATTTGTTCATTGAAACAGCTGAAGGTCTGTGAATTTTGCCAATAAACCTGATTTGAAATGGGGATTAAATAAAAAAAAAAATTTCTGGTAATATTACTTGTTTAATGTAATGTTTAGTGTAAAAAATATTAATAATACATTTAATTGAATCTTCATTATTATTATTACTATTATTATTTATTACACTATGTATTGCTTCTGCAACAGAAACAATTATTACTACAATGGTCAAATTGCTGAAAAGTGCCATACATCAGTCTAGTTTGTCATAAATCAGTGTTAAAGCTTCAATAATGTCAATCTACTGGGTTTTTATTTGGTCAGAGGAACGTATTAAAAGAATGTGAAGAGAAAATTGAAGGTTAACTGTTATTTTTTTCACATTATAAAACCAGTAAAGTCAGAACAGAACATTAGGGTTTGATATGAAAGATGTAATGCTTTTTTTATATTTTATATTTTATTGATTACACTTGCAAGTTAAAAGGCAGTTTCAATACTTCAGAGGATTGATCGATTCCTTCGTGGTTTTCCTCTCTCTCGCTCTCTGTTCTATTGTACACTCCTAAAGCTCATCCACATTTGCAATCTGCACTTGTTAATTTCCAGTCTGTAACTTTCACTCATTCACTCTCTTACTTTTTATCTCTCTTTCATTTTTTGAGGAGGCACCGTTCGTGCTTCATCGATTAGAGGGGGTTGGAGTAGTTGAAAGTATACAGCCAAGATTTTTGTGTTCCTCACTAAATTAGGCCTTTCTGTCAGCCACTCACTGCGTTTAATCTGCTGCAGTTTAGGAGGGAAATAACATGCACCATTTTCTACGTGCTCACAGCCATTGAGGTTTTCCTCCCACACAGCCGCTTCCAATGTGAGAGGCTGCCGAAAAACATTCTCAGAAGCGAGCGAGAATGCTTTGAACCAGGAAAATTGTTTGCCAGTCCTCATCGAAACAGCTGAATATGGAATACATTCACAGCACACCTGCAGCCTTTAAAAATAAAATGAGTTTAATTAATGTTTTTCAGAAAAGTACTCTCTCACAATTATTACTTTTTAATGCTCTAAATCAGAAAAAAAGGTCCAAGAGCTTTTTTATAACACCTTTTTTCTTTTGGCCTTTTGCCACTTATGTAGCAGATAATAGAGAGAGGAATGGAAATGATTCAGAGAGAGGAAGGGAAATATCACAAGCCACAGTTCTGATAAGAAGCTGCACTGAAAAAAAAAAATGGTAACCTAAAATGATAACATCTAAAATAACTTGTTTCATCCAAGTCAAAAATATGATTTAGTATTGCTGAAAACTTAAGCACATTAATACATACCAACAAAATACATTTTCATGGGTTAGGCTAAATCAAGTAAAAAAACAGGGCTGCGTTTCCCGATAACATTGTCTCTTAGTGCGCAACGAAGACTCTTAAGGTATAACTTAACTAAAGATATACCATTTCTAGGCATGTTCCCCGAACCATACCTTAGGAAGCTGCTTAAGATATACCTTCTTACGTGCGACGTTACCAGGTGCTGTCCGTGGCGATGGTGCTGAATTGGTTGATAACGGTGGCTCGAGAATAAATTATTCTCTCATGCAGGGGGTGCTTCACTGCATTATGTGAGACAGCGGTGTTCTTTATAAAAGAAGGACTTCAGAAATTGTTGAAATTGCATTTATTAGGACTCATGGGATATTATAAAACATAATCCAAACTATAATAGCCTATAATAGCCTAGCCTACATATTTTTAAATTGTATCATATATTGCTGCCATAATAACCATTTCAAATTTTTACGTGCTTTTTTTCTCTTTCCCATTTTTGTTCGCTGAGGTGGAGCTGCGATGAAAATTGTTCTTGTAAATACTTTCCAGCATTTCAGTAATAAAAGTGTACATCTTACGTACGGTGCTCGGCAGTGATCAAAAAGGATTTAAACAGTGAATTTTGAATCTCTTCTTGTAAACTCAGAGATGTAGATTCAGACGGTAATTAAATTAGCACATGACCTGTTTGTCAAAAAACAGTAGGTACTAATTTGTCCAGGGATTTTTTTGCAGGTTGGGTGAGAAAAAACACTGATATTATGGATTCGGACGGCACTAAAATCACAGACTTACCCCTTTGAATGTTTAAAATACCGTACGAGCCCATGAGAAACAATTAGCGTCCGAATAGGCCTAGGACTTAACTGACAGTAGCCTATGCTTTCACTGTCCTTTAAAAGCGCTCTTTAATTAAAATGAATAATATAATAATATAATTAAAAATCTATCAACAATCAGAGTAATGACAATTTTATTCTTTGCATGAAAACACTTGAATTAGCCTAATTGAACACTGTCTGTGTGTATTAAAACTTCAGAATTATACTCGTATAGACCTGCAACAGTGATAAGGTAAAGCTAAGTGTTCCAGACCAACCTTCCGAACGTATGACTTACAGAAGGTATACTTAACTAAGAGCGTTTCGGGAAACACGTATTAACGATAAGGTACAGCTTAAGGTGTAACTTAAGAACGACGTAGAGTTAAGAAGGTAACTCAGCCCATCTCTTTAAGGTAACAATAGCAGGTTACCACTTTTTCCAATTTGGGTTAGTCTCTAAGAATGCAGCACTGTGCTTTCCTGATGGCCACAGTGTGCCAAAGTCCTTGTTAAGTAAGTGTATACTACTGTGATAGCAGATGCACTTAGGAGGAGCAGAGCCAGAAAAGCACATCTGTTCTTTATGAGAAATGCAGTGTGAGTGTGCTCTGCAGTATCCACATTTCCTCTAGGTAGACATATTCTTGGCTGGGCTGATTGTGATTTAGAAGCTCTTTACATATTGCAGATTCAAACGCCTATGATTGTGTTTTGAAAGATACCTCTAGAGACTGCAGGTGCTTTATAAAGTTGAAACAACTGATTTTATTTAAGAGTGAAAAAGGCCACATCAAGTGTGGTTTGTTGTGGTACATGAAATATAAATTTATTCCTCAAGGAATGGCAACATAAATATATAAAAAGATAAGAAGGGTAAAGAATCATGGCTCCCAGGAAAGTAGAGTAAAAAACAATTTCCCTAGAGAAGCCAAATGCATATGAACTATTTGTTATTAAAAGAATAAAGTGATTAAAACACTAAAATACTCTTTTTATTTATCACACTACTTTTTATTTTTCTTCATTAACTGCATTCATGTTTGAAGTTTATGATTTACCCTCACAAACAAATGATTGCAGTGTATCCCACGGGGAATGGCCCACATTTTTAATCAGTTCTAACCTTGAGCTTTGACATGTAAATTTCATCATGCTGAATTTGATTTTGCATGTCCCCTATGTGATGTAAATATATGCATATTTCATATTCATGTGAGTAATTGTTATTCTCCCCAAAGCAAACAGTGACAAAAACTAGTTTGTGGTGAGAATCACGCAGTGACATAACATGGAAGTTTGTTTTTATTGCTGATCGTAAGCCGGGTTTACAAGGCCTTGTATCATTCTGTAGTTTGCATGTTTGATAGATTGTTACATTGTCCTATTATTGTACTTTAATGCTCTAACATGCTTTATGTTGTTTATATCTTCCTCTCCAGTGAGCTAATAACTTTAGAACTACTGGCTGGTTTGTGAACAAATAATCTGATTCATCCAGTTAACTTTGTGAACCAGGTGACAACAGGTTAAGTGAATAGGTATGTTTTTTTTAGTCAGTCATTCCTTTAACACTATAATACTTACATTATCAGTGCATGCAGAAATTGTCACATGGGCTAATGAGCTGATGAGTTGAATCAGGTGTGTTTGATTAGGGAGACAAAGAAAACGTGCAGTGTTGGGGGTACTCCAGGACAGGTTTGGGAACCACTGTTATAGAGTATATGTCATGATTCCTGTCTTGTGTTCCCCTTGTCTTGTGAGGAATTTTGTTATTTCCTGTTCTGTGCCATGTTTTGTAGTCCTTTGTAGTTTATAAGTCTCCCCAGGTGTTTCTGATTAACCACGCCCCCTTGTTATCTTGTTTATCTTGCCTGTGTATTTATAACTCTGTGCTTCAGTTGTTGTTTGTTGGTCGTTGTAGCTGTTTCCATGTTCCATTGTTTGCCCTGGATTTCCTGTTTGTTTCATTAAAGTAGTGCTTGCATGTAGATTCTCTCTCCGCTTCGTCCTTGCCTCATTGTTACAGAACGACCGACCAAAGATGAATCCAGCAGCATTAAAGGGGAATCTCTAGCCAAGAAGGCTGACACGATTAATTCTGAGGATTCTGTTCCCAGGATGGTTGCCTTCACGTCGCCTGAGAGATTGTCTACGGCAAAGATGGCCGCTGCCACGCCTAAGAGATTGTCTATGGCAAAGATGGCCGCCGCCACGCCTGAACCTGATCCCTCAGCAGAGATGGCCGCCTCCACGCTTCCTGAGTCTCTTTCTGTTCCTGAGACTGCGTCTGTTCCTGAGTCTGAGCCTGTTCTTGAACCTGAGCTTCTTCACGTCACGTCTGCCGATCCGGAGACCGTTCACGTCACGTCTGCCGATCCAGAGACTGTTCCTGTTCCCGGGCCGGTGTCTGTTCCTGAGCAGAATCCCATAGCTGCCCTCAAGATAATTTTTTGGGGGGGCAGTGTGTTCCTTGATAGGACCATGGAGGCCGCGCCGCCATGGCCTCCGGAACTGCCTGGTCCGCCCTGGCCACCCGAACTGCCTGGTCCGCCCTGGCCACCCGCACAGCCTGCTCCGCCCTGGCCGCCTGCACAGCCTGCTCCGCCCTGGCCGCCTGTTCTACCGCAGTCTCCAGGCCCTCTTCCACTCCACGGGCCTGGCCCTCCATCCCGTCCCCGGGCCCGCCTCCGCTCCACCTCCCTCCTGGACTGTTTCCTGAGGAGCGTCTGGAATCCGCTCCTTAAGTGGGGGGGCTATGTCATGATTCCATGTTCCATGTTCCTGTCCTGAGTTCTGTGTTCCATTGTTTGCCCTGGATTTCCTGTTTGTTTCATTAAAGTAGAGCTTGCATGTGGATTCTCTCTCCGCTTCGTCCTTGCCTCATCGTTACAGAATATACCAAACCAATACCTAACTATGTGTCAAATCCTAGATGACAAAACATGAACAGAATCACGGCTACGAGCTGAACAAGTGAAAAAAAAACATTTTGTTTTTTTTTGTCCGGAACACCAGCCGTGGTCCAGATGTCAAGAGATTTTTGTATTCTGTATTGGTGCTGTCAAGCTGCTGGCTAGATCACTGAGATACTTTATTTTTGGCATTCATTTTTGTTTTCCCCTTTCATCTTAATCTGAGTAAGTAACTTATTGTGCACTGCATTTGCCCAATTATCTATGTATGTCTCTAATAAGCTTCTGTCTCGTTCCATCTCTCCTTTTCTGTCTCCTTTTATGAAGCTTGCTTCCCAGAATATAACATTCAAGTAAAATGCCTCAGTGTTTCTTATCATAGTCCCCCAGGTCCAGTATCTTCTTGAAATCGATGCCTTTCTGCAGGTACATTCACTTCACTGATGTCAAGTGATTGCCCACTTCACTTGCATGACACTGGGAAGATGAAATCTTGTCCTCAGATCTAATGATGTATCAATGGTCTCCATTTTATCTTATTTTTTACTGGTTTTCTTTGTGTGTTATACTGTTATAAATTTATGTTGGAGAGTGTCTTTATGACATGGTTTCATGGCATGTAATTAGTTTTGAAGTGGAAAGAAACCTCAATACACAATACATCTGGGAACTTATGAATGGGAACACCACATTCATATGTATTCACAATGAAGGCCAGGCAGTCATGTTAGGTGCTGGTGCCTGACCAGACGTCAACATACCATGTGATCCCAAGGGTTTTCTACAGGGGAATGTGTCAAGATCATCCATGCCAGTGTCAGGAAAACATTTCTATTTAGATCTTTATATATAATCCAAATATGCATTTGAGGGCCCCCCTCAAACTGTTGCCACAGTGTTGGAAGCACAACATCTGGGGTAAGATCTTTCTGAAATTACTGGAATAGCTAAACCCATTCATTAGAAGGGGTCATGCAATTTTTTCCTTGTTCTTTTTCAACCCTGCGTCATTTCAATGTCGTTCCTTTTCACCCGCCCCGCCTTTCACTTTCTGATTTTGAGATTTTACGGAAAGTTTCCAGTAATGAAACGGCTATTTTGGAAGCTTTCTTTCCATTGAAGTCTAGCAGTGTTTTGTCAGAAATCTTTTGGCTGTCATTGCTGGCTGGGTTTACTTCCCTGCTGTCACTGTGTCTCAGTGCAGTCTATGCTCATAGTCAAGCCAGAGAGCAAAATTGGGAAATTACTGCCTTGCATGTTCAACTGAATTTTTTTGACTGAAAAAAAAAAGAAAAAAGAAATAGCTTTAGCTGATTAACTTACAGGTAAGAGTAGTGCACGATTGGATAACTGTCCCACATAACTGTCTGTTGATTTACCGAACATTGTAGTCTCACCACAATCATTGTCTTTTTGTGGGTAAATTGGGACAAGTGAGTCAGATTTCTGTTAGCAGCATAACCCAGTATATGGATTAATATTCCAGGGATGCAGTATTGCCAAAGGCTATAAAAGAGTGCTTGGGGATTCATGCATGTCTGAAAAGTGGTAAGTGCAAATTGACCACTCCAGGAATACATTCCAGTACAGTTAACCTTATGGTAGTGCACAGTTTGCACAGCCCCTTGTAAACACCTGTTGCTAAAGTATTCAACAGACATATTGATATCTATTAGATATATCAAAAGATTTCATGGAACGTCTGGGATCATTTGGACTAAGATATTTGCACAAAGAACTTCCAATGGCTTCTAGGGTGTTGTGTTCTGGAAACTCAAAACAACGGAGTTGGGCTTAGCCGAGTAGCCAAACGAAGTAGAAATAGATTTTTTTTTTTTTTAATTTCCCCCATCTTCCTTCTGCTAATTTATTTTGTATTATTTCTGCAGGATTAGTGCCAGGATTTTTGTCAGTGTAACTGTATTTGGTCTCAACACCCGGTGTACTTGTTTCTTGAGTGGATTCATTTGAAGGTTGTGTACATCAAACCCAAACTGATCTGTAAGACATATATTCATTTGTCTCTCTCTCTCTCTCTCTCTCTCTCTCTCTCTCTCTCTCTCTCTCTCTCTCTCTCTCTCTCTCTCTCTCTCTCTCTCTCTCTCTCTCTCTCTCTCTCTCTCTCTCTCTCTCTCTCTCTCTCTCTCTCATTCTCTCTCTATCTCTCTCTCTCTCTCTCTCTCTCTCTCTCTCTCTATCTCTCTCTCTGATGGCTTTACAGTGTCTGAAAAGGATGACTTTTTGTTTAGTGTTTTTAATAATAGTTTGCTTCTATCATCTTGCCATCTGCTTTACTTGACATATTTCACTTTTAACTTTAATAACTTTATTCAAGTTAAATAAAAAGCCAATTGAAAATACTTTCAGTGCCCTGAAGTTCATACAGCTTTGACAACACCTCAATTGACCTTGAATCTGGAGAACAAATTTGCATCAACATGCCTCCAATAGGGACATGGTTACATGGTTACAAAGTGAGAAAGAACCACCAAACAAACAGTTCATATTTATTTCGTTGGATAAGCAAACCGCCTGGAATCAGAGTCAATTTAGTTTGGTCCTGTAAAAAGCCCGGTCCCCATCTGCTCCCTTGTATCCCACTAACAAGGCTTGTGCCTGGGCAAAAACAGCTTTGTCATAAAAAAAAAAAAAAAAAAAAAAAAAAAAAAAAACATTGTCTGTAAAAAAACAGCTGTTCTGAAAATAAATAAATAAATAATAATAATAATAATAATAATAATAATAATATTAAACATGTAATTTTCTCTCTTTTATAGATAAGACACCTTTTTTCTTTCTTTTTTGTTGTATTTTTTCTTTTTTTTAATCCATCATTCATCCGTAATCATCGTATCATAATCTTATTCTCCATATTGGGATATAATTTTGGAAAGTTGGTGGGAAGAAATAAAATGATAGAAAAGTACGTAGCAAAGCACTAATGCACAATCAGCCAACAATCAAACATAAATTATCAAAGTAATATTGTATGTTTGAGAATTAGAACAAAAGGAAAAACAATGTTTTGTGTTCATTAGAGAAATACACAACACACATCCGTTTTGCTTGGCAGCTGCCGGCACTCAGATTGAGCTGCTTGCTCAATTTAGTTAATTAAAATGGACTAATGCAACACATTTCTTAAACATTCTGTCACAACTTAATTTCATTGCTTGTGGTCCATTTGAATGTGTAAATCAATAAAATAGAAGTACTTTATCCATTCACATTGGGAGGACATGAATGATTTCTGTTGGCGTTAGCGCAGCATTGCTAAAACTGGGTAGGGAATTTCCAGTTCCAAAAATCCTTTGCTTGAGATTGGATTACATGTTTTTGATCAAGATGAACCATGAAGCATTTGATCAAGATGAGTCTTAAGTGGTTTGGGTAGGTTTTTTTTTTTTTTTTTTTTTTTTGGCTAATGCAAAGTATATAATTGAGCTGGCACAATCCTAATTTTATTAGGGTTAACTCAATTACATTATGGTTCCGATTACATTATGTTTTTTTTTTTACCAATTTCCAATGTTTACAACCATTTTCCTCTTTGAATTAAGCCAAATAATAATTTTTTAGACCACAAATGGCTTACATTAATCAGGATGCAGATTAATAGAAATATTGATCTTTACGTCCATAGCAGCCTACTTCCCCTAATGTCCGTTTCCCATTTCCTGTAGAATGCATCTATCTCTGAGAATGGTGTGGAACATGATTACTTCAGGATGGAGACAGGGCAGAGCTATAGGAAAGAAGAAGAAAAAAAGAAAGAAAGTAAGGAGAGAACACAGAAGCAGAGCATTTTACCTCTCAGTAGTCATTCTGGAGTGAAAATGGAGAAAGCATTAAGGCAGAGTGATAGAATGGAAGGGATCTGAGTTATTAGAATGAGCTGAATAATTGTATCTGCTGTGCTGCTCCCCTTAGTGTGACTTTGGGAAAGAACATATACATATTTTGTCCTTTTCTCATGTGGTTAAATGGAACAAATGGTAGAAAAGGTTGTTCTAATGTGGACTCTTTTGTCCTTTTAATTCTGTATTTATACTACAATTTTAAACGTGTGCATCTCTTTAAAAATGATTAATGACAGTTTCCTTCTGTAAGGGTGGTTTCCTTACAGTGGTTCAGGCTGCAGGATTGCCGAATGACTAAATAAACATTATCAGAAAGATGCTATAAAACTGTACATTTTGTCTATTTCCTCCCACAGCTACTTATACCAATGACGGAAATAACTGCAGTTATAATAGCAAAATATGTGGGAGTGTGACGATATTGTATTGCAATAGGTAACACATTAATTTTAATACCAAATTAAAACTAGTTATCATCAAACATCATTTGTTATTGAAAGGGTTTATTGACAATATCTGGTTATGGTTACACTTAAAATAGTTGCAAAATAGATGAATGAAATGATAAAACCTCATAACATTAAATGTACCCAGCATTTTACCTGAGAGATAGGAAGAAAGTACATTACCTTGTGATTAGTAACTCACTGCGTGTGAGTGTGTGTGTGTGTGAGAGAGAGAGAGAGAGAGAGAGAGAGAGAGAGAGAGAGAGAGAGAGAGAGAGAGAGAATATTAATATATGTCTTGCAGATTAGCAGGCATCAGTCTGGGTTTGATGAGTCGTTGTCATGGAGTCTCCAAAATCTGCAGTCCTCCAAACTACAGAGAGCTACGAATCCCTTCAATCAAACAGCCTAACATTAAAAATGAAAGAGATTCAGGAGGAATCATAGTTTGGTTCAAAGATCATCTGTGGCACTATATTCAGCCTGTGAAAAAAAAAAGGAAAAACACACATTTGGATAAAACTTCAAAAAGAGCTTTTGTGTTTAGATGAGGACATGTACCTATGTGCCACATATATCCCCCCATATGATGAACATATGAACAATTCACATATATTTCAACGGAAACACTTTGCTAAGGCACGTCAGAATTATGACAACACAATAAACAGGCACGGAAAACAAGTCCTGCAGCTCTGCAAAAGCCTGGGTCTGTATATAGTTAACGGCAGAACAAAGGGAGATTCTCTGAGTCGATTCACCTACTGCTCATATCTCGGCAGCAGCACAGTAGATTACGCCATTACAGATATAGACCACAGTAAAATCAACTATTTCACAGTGATGCCACAGCTGCCGTTATCAGACCACAGTCACACAGTCCTCAGTCTGAACAGATCCGTGAATCTCCTGCCTTCAGATCAGAAGGTTAAAATGCACCCCTCCCCTCCAGATTTATATGGCATAAAGACAGTCCTGCCCAATATGAAGCTCAGCTCCACAGCACTCGGGTTCAGAACATGATAGATTCATTTCTATTTACTCCATTTAGCGAAGAGAAGAAAACTATCAATTTAGCAACTCATCAATTAAATGAAATATTTCCAACAGTGGTCAGAAAAGCCCTGAGAAAAAGATAAAATTACAGATGTAAGAAAGAAATTGCTAAAGCTGGTTGGTTTGATAAATAATGCCAAAATTGTATTTATTATCAAATAAAAAACACAGAGACCCTGCAAACCAACAAACACGAGACACATATCAGCAAACCCTTAAAATATACAAGTCACAACTAATACAGAAAAAAGCTGATCACATGAAAGCAAAGCTTAATAAGATTGAGGAGGCAGTTGATCAGAATTCTTTTTGGGAATTATGGAATAATTTAGATAAATCAAAAGAACCCAAATACATTCCCATCTATGACCCAAACATTTGGACCGAACATTTTGGAAAACTCTATTAACAAAACGAACCAACCCTCACCCAAAAACATCTGACCTCCCAAATATAACCAGGAACGCACTGTAAAAGACCAGCTAAACCATTTAGACCAGCCCATATTATTAAATGAACTGACAGACAAGATGAAATCCCTAAAAAAAAAAAAAAAATCCTGTGGCGTGGATTTAATATCTAATGAGATGCTGAAACACAGCAGCCCCAAACTGAAAGATGCAATTCTGAAATTATTCAATCTTTTATTAAAATCAGGACACTTTCCTGAGATCTGGAAAGAAACATTTATTACACCAATTTTTAAACAAGGTGAGAAGTACAACCCAAATAATTATAGGGCCATCACAGTGAACAGCAACCTGGGCAAACTATTCATCATCACTGACAGATTAGTTCAGTTAATTCAAGAACACAAGATCCTTAACGATTGTCAAATTGGTTCTCTTACGAGAGGTTCTCTCGTATTGCGTAAGTTGCTTACGCTACGGGTAAAGTTGTCTTTTCTCGAGATCTGAAGCCAAAAATTATCCTTAATTTTGTATTTATTGTCAACGCAGTGCGGCAGACAGCAGACCATAGCAGGCTGTACGAGCGTGCTCATTGGCTGTCCTGCGGCAACTGCAGCAGCCTACAAGTGAGCCCTGTGTGACGTCACGCCCAATGTCGTGTGACGTCACGCCTCCACGCGCCTGGCCCGCCAGAATGGGTGTGGCTAGCGTGTATAAAAGAGGGGCTCACAGGCTGGAATTCAGATTTTTCATGTCTTCACCGAAGCTCTTCGCATCGCTGGATGTTGAGAGCCGCCGCCGTTGAAACAAGCGACCAGCAAGCCTAGGAAGCGTCTGAAGAAGCTGGCCGCCTTCAGCCTCCGTGCCTGCTACGCCATCCGGCGACATATCCTTTTCTGCTGTGTGTGTTCGCCTTTGCGTCACACACTTTCTCTCTCCTAAAAGAGCACGAGGCGTTTTTCAAAAAATACCTCGTCTTTCCTGCGGCTCGTGCCGCTCAGCAACAGAGACCGCCACGTCATCCGCGCTCTCTGCCTGGGCCGCGAGCACGCCGCCACCGCACTCCCCGAGTGCGAAGAGCTCTCAATATCGACCCTGCGGGCTCGACTTGAAGATTTCAAAGCAACCTGTCACTCCGCCTGTCCCTGCGGGGCCGCGCAGAAATAAGTGCCGCCCCCAGAGACCACCGGAGGCCGTTGCGGCAACGAGAAGCTCGCCGGATCCGTTCCCTCGAGCTTCTCTCCCCCCCCCTCCCGGCCGCGCAGCCGCCTGCACTCGCCCGCGCCACCGCCGCTTCAGGGGATGAGGCAGAGGAGCTGGACGAGGACGCCGCCGCTGAAAGCTCCCCCTCTGTTCGAGCCGCGCAAACGGCGCCGCTCACAAGGGAGGTCAGAAAGCGGACGGCCACGGGATAGCTTCCTTTACGTTACAAGAAAGCTACCCCGCGCGTCAATCTGGTAACATCAATATTGCAGTAAACGAGCCTGTTATAAATACATGCACGCCTGCAAACAAACGCCGTCACGACGAGCAATGTTCAGTACCCCGCGTGCCTCACTCACCGGCGAAGGGAGAAAGAGAGTGACTAGAGACTGACTGAGACTGACTGACTGAGACTGAGACTGACTAGACTCAGACAAGTTCTGAGTCCCGCTGAGGCCGGACCAACCTCCAATTCTCGCACATTTCTCAGTCCCCTCTAAGTTCAGGTTACTGGAAATACTAATATTGCAGTGAACGAGCCTGTTTTAATACGCACGCCTGCAAAACGAACACCGACACAAAACGTGACACTCTTTTATATGCTCACGCTTACCAATTGCTTATGTGTTCTCCCCCTGTGGCACAGTGGCAGAACACTAGGCTTTCGCGCCAGAGACCTGTGTTCGAATCCGGGCTCTGACAGCAGATAAAATGTATGTTTTTATGAGCGTCTAAACATATGAGCCGTCAAAGCATTTCGCTCTGTCAGTCCCCTAAAAAAGGCAACTGCAGATGTGTATTTTGCAGCCAACGAGCGCGTTGTACAACCCGCTCGCCTGCACCCTAAACACCGTCTTCACGGCACCCCAGAGAAATCTCATAGGAGTACAATTCTGACGATCCGGCTCACGCCGCATGTGTTTCAAGTGTAGAAAATGTGCCGACGTTTCTGTGCTCACCCCTACACTCAAGCACTATAAACCCTGTGTCTCTATCAGAGCCCACTCTCATAAAGCGGACAAAAGCCGCTCGAGTATTGAATGTAGGTCACGTGTCCACAGCCCCGTGCCCACACCTACCCACTGCCCGCTCTGTTACACGGTCCCTCACTCCCTGTCACTCGCTGTGTGTAAGTCCTGTGCCCGCCCCCTAGCGCTCACACATACTGACAAACACTGCACCCCCGGCGCCGCTTTTGCGCGCCGTCCCTCACACAATATTCCGGGACAATGTGTGTAAAACGGCCAGCCATCTCTGTATGCGAGCCGCCGTATTCAAGCACCAAGAGCGCGCCGCGCCCGCGCCTCAGAACCACGGCTATCGGAAACCGGAGGTCATTCTGCCCTTAGCTGTACATGTGAAAGCATGGGAAGCTATTCCAGGCGTGTCAGAATGGGTGCTGAGCACAGTGAGAGAGGGCTATTCACTGCAGTTCGCTCGCCGTCCCCCTCGCTTTCGAGCGCGAACCGAGACGAGAGTGAATGGGGAAGCACCAGACAGATTCTCGCGCAGATTCGCCCGAGAGACTGGTTTATTTCCCTCGATCTGAAAGACGCTTACTTTCAGATCCAGATAATACCCCGTCACAGGCCATTCTTGAGATTCGCCATCGACGGTCAGGTATATCAGTACACCGTCCTGCCGTTCGGCCTGTCTTTAGCACCCCGTACATTCACAAAGTGCATGGACACGGCTTTCGCTCCCCTGAGAGGTCAGGGCATGCGAATTTTGAACTATCTGGACGATTGGCTGATTCTAGCACAGTCAGAGGAAGAACTTAACTCCCACAGAACTGTGCTTCTCAGCCACCTGGAAACCTTGGGTCTCACGGTCAACTGGACCAAGAGCTCATTACTGCCCAGTCAGTCAACCTCTTTTCTGGGCGTGGAACTGGACTCTGTGGCAATGACGTCCCGGCTGTCAATACAGTGCGCGCGCCGTATCTAGCGCCTGGCCGTGTCTTTCCGGTGGGGCAGCGCCGCACCCCTGAACACGTTTCAGAGGATGCTGGGTTATATGGCGTCAGCTGCAGCAGTGCTTCAGCTGGGTCTATTACATATGCGCCCCCTACAACGCTGGTTGAACGCCCGTGTGCCTCGCCGAGCCTGGGCGGCCGGCGGCATACGAATCAGAGTGACTCAGAGCTGCGTTTCAGCGTTGAGCCCTGGTTAGCGGCCGATTGCTACCAGCAGGGAGTGATAATGGGAGCCATTTCACACCGCAAAGTTATCTCGACGGATGCATCCAACTTAGGTTGGGGCGCTCTGTTCGAGGGCAAACTGGTCTTTGGCCTGTGGTCAGACCAGGAAAAATGCCTCCATATAAACTGTTTGGAGATGATAGCGGTCAAAAACGCGCTCAAGCATTTCCTCCCACATATACGGGATCACCACATACTAGTCCGTTCGGACAACATGTCTGTGGTGTCCTATGTGAACCGACAGGGCGGTGTCAGATCCAGAAATCTCTGCATTCTGACGAAGCGCCTTCTAGTGTGGGCTCACCACTCATTGCGCTCGCTGAGAGCCACGCACGTGCCTGGTCACCTGAATGTCGGTCCAGACAGACTGTCCAGGTGCAGCATTCCCCCGGGAGAATGGTCCCTGCACCCTCAGACAGTCCAGCTACTGTGGCACCTGTTCGGCAGGGCGGAAGTCGACCTATTTGCGTCAAAAGACAACGTTCATTGTCCGAGGTTTTTCTCAAAAAAGCGAGGATGCGTTGGCCCAAACCTGGCCCAGCCGCCCGCTGTATGCTTTCCCTCCGATCTCTCTGTTACCACAGGTAATAAAGAGGGTCAGGGAAACACGCCACTCAGTGCTTCTCATAGCCCCGCGATGGGAGAACCAAATATGGTACCCAGAGCTAGTGAGGCTGTCGCACTCACCCCCCTGGCCGATCCTGGTCAAGAGAGATCTCCTCTCTCAAGCCGGTGGATCGATATGGCATCCCCACCCGGAGCGCTGGTCTCTGCACGCGTGGGTAATCAACGGATACCCGTTGAGCTGCCGGAAGGGGTCATAAACACGATCACGTAGTCTAGAGCCCCTTCCACAAGCAGACTCTACGCGTCTAAATGGTCAGTGTTCACTAAATGGTGCGCCACTAGGAGCCTGGATCCACGCACATGCGTGGTTTCGCGGGTGCTCTCCTTCCTACAAGAGCTGTTGGACAAGGGCAGGTCCCCCTCCACGCTCAGAGTATATGTTGCGGCTATCACAGCATTCGCTGAGACGACGTGCAGCCATGCAATAGGAAGAAATGAGCTCATCATCCGCTCCCTTAGGGGAGCCAGGAGGATGAACCCCCCGCGGCCCCCCTCGGTTCCTATCTGGGATCTTTCTTTGGTCTTGGAGGCTCTGAAAGCTTTTCCCTTTGAACCATTAGAATCCGTGGATTTGAAATACCTTTCGCTTAAAACCGTTTTCTGATAGCTCTGGCATCAGTAAAACGCGTGGGGGATTTACACGCGCTGTCTGTCAGCCCCGCGTGTCTCGAGTTCGGACCTAATGACTCTAAAGTCATCCCCAAACCGAGACACGGTTACGTCCCAAAAGCGATTGGCACTCCCTTTAGGGCGCAGATCATCTGCCTGTCGGCTCTGCCAGCATCCGATAGTGATGATAGTGATAACCTCCTATGCCCCGTCAGGGCGCTGAGAGTGTACATCACACGCTCCGCCGCCTTTATGCGTTCCGAGCAGCGTTTCGTTTGGTGGGCGCACCAAGGGTCTTGCCGCCTCGAAACAGAGTCTGTCCAGATGGATAGTGGACTCTATCGCAGCTGCATATGCGTCCAAACACCTGCAGTGCCCATTCCACCAGAGGCATGGCCTCTTCGTGGGCTTGGTCTAGCGGGATTTCTATTCACGACATATGTATGGCGGCAGGCTGGGCCTCCCCTTCCACATTCGTGAGATTTTATAATGTGGAAGTCCCCGCCTTGCAGGCTAGACTGTTATCAGTCTAAGCAGGATGTATGTTCTGCCCATTTATTATGCGCAGACTACTCCTGTGTATTACTAGCTTTTCTGGTAGCTGCACTAGGGATAAAAGTCTCTATATACAGACCGGCGGTTCCGCTCTGTATTTTTCCCCATCATGCGCTGATGTATTAGCGCGTTGCTGGCCGCCTATTCTTCACTGTGGCGCTAGGGCTTACACTCCCTGGGACTCATGCATTGATGCTCGGCGCACACGGCGTTGACAAGGGGTTCCCGTAGCGTAAGCAACTTACGCAATACGAGAGAACCTCTCGTAAGAGAACGTACTCAGTTCCCTAATGTAACCTCGGTTCTCTCTAGAAGAGGGAACGAGTATTGCGTAACCTGCCGTGTCGCGCCACGAGCTTATTCGCTTCAGTCTATGAAAACCAGAATTCCAGCCTGTGAGCCCCTCTTTTATACACGCTAGCCACACCCATTCTGGCGGGCCAGGCGCGTGGAGGGTGTGAAGCGCCCTCATTGGGCGTGACGTCACGCAGGGCTCACTGGTAGGCTGCTGCAGTTGCCGCAGGACAGCCAATGAGCACGCTCGTACAGCCTGCTATGGTCTGCTGTCTGCCGCACTGCGTTGACAATAAATACAAAATTAAGGATAATTTTTGGCTTCAGATCTCGAGAAAAGACAACTTTACCCGTAGCGTAAGCAACTTACACAATACTCGTTCCCTCTTCTAGAGAGAACCGAGGTTACATTAGGTAACCGAGAACGATTTATGCCTAAACAGAGAACATCAAATCACATTTACACACTCCACACACTCATACAAAAACACATCCAGCAAACAAAACAAGGAAAAATATTTGGCTGTTTCATTGATTTAAAAAAAGCTTTTGATTTAGAATGGCATAATGGACTTTTCCTAAAACGAATCCAAAGTGGAATAGGAGGAACGACATATGACATCATAAAGGACATATACAATGGGAACACATGCGGCGTTAGGATTAATGACAAACGTACTGAATATTTCAGTCAAACTAAAGGAGTCCGTCAAGGCTGCAGCCTCAGCCCGACTCTATTTAATATCTATATTAATGAATTGGCATCAACACTTGAGAAGTCCTCTTGTCCTGGTCTGATCCTCGAGGACAGAGAAATCGAAAGCCTCCTGTACGCTGACGATCTTCTGCTGCCGTCTCCTCATGAAGAGGGACTGTATGAAAGCCTCTCGCTTCTAGAACAGTACAGCAGCGACTGGGCCATACCAATAAACATGGAGAAGTGCAAAATAATGATCTTTCAGAAAAAAACTCGCCTTACTGACAAGATATACAAATTTACACTGGGGGGGAACAATTCTTAATCATGTCACCTGTTATAATTATTTGGGTCTGACAATCTCAGCTTCTGGAAAATTTGACACTGCAATAAAAGATCTGACTGATAAAGCATGTAGGGCTTATTATAGTATAAGAAAACCCCTCAAATTTAACCCACCCATTAAACTGTGGCTGAAAATCTTTGACAGCATCATCAAACCTATCCTTTTATACGGCTGTGAAATCTGGGGCCCCAAATTTAAATTAAATTACGAATCCTGGGACAAAACCCATGTTGAAATTTTCCACCTTGAGTTCTGCAAGAACATCCTGGTAGCTCACAGAAATGCTCCAAGTCTAGGTTGCCGGGCGGAACTAGGCAGATTCCCCAGATTAGGAAGAAGAATACATACACGATTGGTCCCTGCACCCTCAGACAGTCCAGCTACTGTGGCACCTGTTCGGCAGGGCGGAATACCAGAATACGTCACACAATTAAATAAATTAAAATACTTCCACAAAATAATGTCTAATTATAAATTGGCACCATACCTGACCGATATCAGAAATTATGGTCAGAGAAAGCTCCTGACAAGGTATCACATTAGTGATCACAGTCTGTGTGTGGAGATGGGCCGACACAAGCAGAGCTGGAGAACAAGAGAGCTCAGACTGTGTTCACACTGCTCTGATGGAGTCGTAGAGGATGAGCTTCACTTCCTCACCGAGTGCAGCAAGTATAAAAACATCAGAGACACTTATTTCACACAAATAGCACAGATTTTACCTCAATTCCAACAAGCGAGCCTCATAAACAAACTGTGTTATATTTTGGGAGAGAAAGAAGAGTGTATTCACCTGGCAGCGAGAGGGAGAGAGAGAGAGAGAGAGAGAGAGAGAGAGAGAGAGAGAGAGAGAGAGAGAATGAGAGAGAAGGGTGCTGTGGCAAGTGGAGGGGGGACCAACCTTGCAGTGAAACTCTTTTGGCAGTGACAGGACTTTGACCAGACAATAACACTAAACTAATTCTGAGCCATGGAAACAAGTATACAAAACCCACACATACTTATGCTTACAAAGGACCAGGAAAGGAGGAGCTGATATGCTTACTGTGTAGGATTTCTATGGATACTGGATGCCACCGAGCAGAAAATGTACATTTATTTAGCACATGAGCAATGTGCTTAGTTCAAGGTTTGTATGTTAACGTGCACATTTATAAAACACTCACTGCCTTCTTGTATGTCCCTGATGGGGGCAAGTGGGTGGAGTGGCATTTGTGTGCAGCTCTTTTGTAACAGGGAAGAGCAATGAAAGGGAAAGTGAAATCTTTCTCCAGGGACCTGTCAGCTACTCCTGTTCAGTCTCTTGAGGTCCACTCTCTATACACGCACACACAGTCAGCACACCTCTCATTCTTCCCTAGTTTGCACCTATACACATTGAGACAAACATCAGGAACATGACAGAACATATAGATGTCCCAATAAAGTCAGGGCAGTACTGATTTTACCAGCCATGCCTCAAAGGTAAAGTCAGGACAACATTTGTTAGGCCTACTATGATATTAGACTACATAGCCTATAATAAAAGATAATGAATTTCAAACCTGAACCAAAAATTGTTTTATTCAGAGATCAACAGTCTGTCATTAGTCTGCCACACAAGAAAAAAAACTTTAAAATCATGAACTCAAATGTCATTGTGAAAAAAAACAAAAACAATGACTGTTGTAACAGTGCGCAAATCAGACCTTTCAGGCTATATAGCCTAACGCTAATAAGCCTTATGCCAAAATTATTATTACAACTAAATTGTCGGTCATTAAATAAGAAAACTAAATAATTGTGTAGATGATTTGCTTTGTGTAACCTGACATCAGACATTAGGCCAAATAATTTTTTTGCACACAGACCAATCAATCACACCTTTACAACTGGCTGCCAGCAGAGATGTTTTGTTTTAGCGGCGTGTTGGGGTTCCGGTACACCAGCCATGTCAACAAAATGAATGAGTGAAAATTAGCTTATCAATGCATATCTAAATTCGCGCCTACGGTATCTTTGTAGAACTTCAAAAAAAGAAACAAAAAAGATGCCATGGCGGGGGCTGGCTGCAGGACGACTCAACCTCCATGGACAGTTTTTAATGTTTTATCAGACAATAACTACTCAAGTTTACTCAAGATTTTGCTTTAGTATAATTCTCTTTCCAGCAATTAGGGCCGGATTCGGGATTCGGGACAACAGCTTAGATTTCGGGACTGTCACGAATTTTTCGGGACATCTGGTCACCCTACGTTAACTTTTAAACTGAAAATTGCTGTGATTTGTGCTTTTTTTTCTGTCATGAGTTACTAGCAGCAGCACAATAATGTAACAAGAAGGCATTGGAGACAATGCAGACAAGGAATAATAGAATAGAATAGAATAGAATAGAATAGAATAGAATAGAATAGAATAGAATAGAATAGAATAGAATAGGATTATTTGATGAATAGAAACAATGTAAACACCTTTACTTTTACTTTTGATCATTTTAATGCTTCCTTGCTGATTAAAAATATTAATTTCTTTTTTACTGACCCAAAGTTTTTAAATTGTGGTGTACATGCATTGTGCACTACCAATTATTTTGTAAGACATAAACAAACAGATACATTTGCTGCCTGTCTGGCAGCATAACTTTAAGAATCAGAAGGAAGAACCATACATATACAGTCAGGAGTTTCTGGGTGTTTGATCCAAACAAGAAAAGCAAGTCATATTGGACTTTATCCTTTTGCATGGTAAAGAATCATGAGAAGGACACAGACTAGTTGTAAATGAATCAAATAAGTAAATGATCCTATGATTTGTTTTACTCAAAAACACACATGCTTTAAGGTAATAATATGCACGCAAAGTCTTTAGGATAATGTTATAGTGGAAAGCAAAATTTGGTTTTTTTTTTTTTTTTTTTTTCTCTGATAGAGTAGTCAGTGGAGATTAACAAGGAACAGCAGTTTTGACCTCTAAGCTAATCAGGGTGTTTTAAAATGATGATAAATATTAGGCACATTCCTGAGCAAATGTGTGCTACAAGTTCTTTGGGCTGAAACAGATCATATTGTTGTTTGTTCTTGCAAAAATATAATACAGATACTAAATGCATAAAAATTACTTTTGTGCATGATTCAGTTTTAACGGTCATCTGGTCACATGCCTCCCTCTTCTCTCCAGCACACCATCCTCTCTCTCTATCGTTCTCCTTCCGGCCTACACACACACACATTTCCTGGTCAACCACCTATTCCAGCAGAACGCCATTACCAGTAGACCAATTTCAGCAGACACTCAGATGGAATATCCAAGCCAGTGGACACGATTTATACTCCGTAAACTTGGCATCACCCATTCAGAAAACTCATCATTAACAGACCATGAATTCATGTAAAATAGGTACAATTCTGTGTAATATTACTTTTCAGCCATGCTTGGATACATGGTTAACTTATAGTGCTGGAATGTAGTTCAACCCCCGCTGTGCTGGAAGTATTTTCTGATTCTTAGTCTCAATAACAAATGATCTAATTATGATTTTCTCACATTTTTCGTTTGAGATGAATGTGAGAGATCTTTATTAAATCCTCATTATTCTGAAATGTGTTTTGTTCCCCATGCTCTGGTTACAGATGTGTTCATAGGTGTGATATCATGACAGGTGTGACATGTTGTGGCACTGAAATCAAGGAGCGCATGGACTGTTAAACCTTCATCTAATTTGATTATTTATATTCATGGGTATATCATATATCATAGCTGATAGCCTATACGATTAGACTTTTATTATGCAACCACTCCTTCCTTATTAACTGGCTATTATCAACGTGTTGTACAGACAGACAACTACACAACAGTTTAATAAAAGTTAAGTAGGCAATCCACAACAAACAGTTTTAAAATTTTGCAATGTAATAACTTTGTTGAAATAAAACCCATGTAACTATAAGACCCTGACTTTTCCTAAATGTGTCTATATTTTATTCTATCATTGTTATTTTATTAAAATTACAAGACACAAAAGAGTTCTGAGTATTTCTACCTTGAATGACCATAACAGTCATACTAACCGTATGGATTTGCCCCAAATTTGCCCCAGATTTGACCGTATGCATACAATTTTCAGTGTAATTTTACAGCATGACATTTTTGCTCACTAAAACAAATATTGGTTACTAAATCAGTTCGTTTTCTCGCAGTTTATTATATTTTCATATTATTTTCCCGTGACGGTCAGAATGACTGTTTTGGCCAGTTTGGGGCATATGAGTTCCATATGTGCCCATAAAGGTTTTACCTATGCATTGAAATGCATATTGCCAATGTTTTTGTAAGTTATTGTATTCTAGCTATTGTATTATAGGCCTACATTAGAATTAAAATGTAGTGTTCTGATGTTTATTATTACCTATCCTAACATTACAGATCCATTTATTCGTAGATTTAGATATATTCAATATATATATTAGGGGTGGAATGGTACATGTATTTGTATTGAACCAAAACGGTACGGGTGCATGAATTTACACGGAGAATACACGGTATAAAAATAAATAAAACTCGCGTGCAAATTAATTAATGTAATGCGGAACTACTGTTAGATATGCGGATTCTTTAGGGACACCTAATATGTAGCCCCGCCTTAGCTCTGAAGCTCTGTGGCTATAATGAACAGGCTGCAATGTCAAGATTGCAATGCTGGAATATGTTGTGTGTGAGCGTGCGTGCGTGTGTGTGTGTGTGTGTGTGAGAGAGAGAGGTGCGGGCGCGATCGAACAGTGGAAACATAAAAAAACATACTCTGTCTCTGTCATTCTGTTCATGGGTCATTGACGAATAAGGTTTTTAAAAGTGTAAAAAATGTAATGAAGATATAATTAATTTTGAAACCATTTTTTAGTTTTATTAAGTGTTAACAATGAGATTATGTGGTTTGTACAATCAATTAAGACTGCTTATGTAATTTTTTACAAGATGGACAAAATTTGTCACCAAAAAAGTAATTTGGTTTAATCATTCATATATTTGAAATGATTAATTTTCAGATAATTATTCATGAAAAAACCTGATTTGACACTGATGTTGAGATAGTATATAGTGTATAAATATAAAATAACATTATCACTGATCTCATAAATTTGATCATTTTATTGGACTACTCTAAACCCTCCTACATATTCAAGTAAAACATTGCACAGGGAAACGAGAAAAGGGGACATTTAGAAACAAAAACATAATCTGCTTTATATTTGTATTATTGTAGTTCCGTTAGTTATTAAAAACAATATTATTCTATTTAAATATTTACTGTATAGCAGTTTTACCGAATGACCAAGGCTGGTTATACCGAATGACTATGTCTGCTGCCCTTGACATTATGAATATTTAAGACAATACACAGACAAAAATAGTTACAAACGCACATTTTATTTTTAATATAATATTAATGAAAAAAAGTACATCAAACATGAAACAATTTCTGTCAGGACCACTATCATCAAATACGATTGACAATTAGCATACAGTTTGGATTGCCGGTATGGTTCCGTTCTGGGCAAGAACTCCCTGCGCATCCATGCAGCCTAGCATGGATAAGAGCAGCAATAACCCCCGTTATAGGGTAAACAGAACAGAACCAACATGAATGTATGCAGATATAATTAATTCAAGATTTTAATGTACAACATAATTTGAGAATTTAGTCTGATTCAAAGGGGAATCAGAATGTCATACTGACTGGGCGAGTGGAGGAGCTGTGGATGGAAGAGGGTAATTAGCTCCTGAGAGTTTTCTTCTTTGGTAATTAAAAACAAAAATAAAACTATACAACTACTAATAATACTAATATTAACTAATAATAATAATAATAATATAATATTGGCAGGTGTGCCTGTTAATCACTCAAGTTTTCTTTAGTTACTAAATGCAAAATAGAGCTGCTTGTATGCATTGTAACAATGTTATGATGCAATTACTACTATATATAGTATTATAATAATAGTAATAATAATAATAATAATAATAATTAAATAATATAAATAATAAAAACAAATTATACTTTTCTCTTCTTTAGGTAGTCTCTCTTCCTTTTTAACAGGATCAGCTTTGATCCTTTCCCAGTAACGAGCTGCTTTTTCCTTATTTGATAAAGGCATCTGCAAAAGTACAATTCTGTCAAAATGATGTAATAATATATTCTGCAAATTTCCTATTAATAAAATGTTGTATTTATTTATTCTAGATATGTACAAATATGACCTACATACGTTGCTGTCATTCGGAACAACCAGTATGTCATTCGGTATAACCACATTTTCAGTATTACCAAATTACACTTTTGGTAATACTGAATGACAATATTTTCAAACAATGCTAACAGGCTGATATCTAACTAGCTAGCTAGTTAGCTGGCTAGCTGGCTAGAAAAAAGACAATCAAGCATTTTATATTTAGTACAAGTTTTTAAAATATTACAACATTTTCCATGTTTTATAGCGGTTGTACCGAATGACCTGATATTTCGGGACATGCGTATAAGCAAGTGAAAACTTGAACTTTTTAAATAGTTAAGAATGAGTTAGTTACTTTGTAGTGGTGTCAACAATAATCGATTCGGCGATGCATCGCAATGCGGGGCATGCACGATTCAGCATCGATGCGGCAAAGTGCCATAATCGATTATGTCACTGTTTTAGGGGTGTAACGGTACGCGTATTCGTACTAAACCGTTCGGTACAAACTAAGGCACGCATTTTCAAACCGAACGGTTATTTCAAATGTAAGCGCGTCGCGAGCGCTTATAATGTCGACGCTGGCGCGACCACAACATCAAATGGCAAACGCAATGTAAGCGGAACGAAACTGAGCTACTCGTGACAGACTGTTTATCAGTTTGGACCAACGCAGCGCGAGCCGATCTTATACTACACAACGCTAAGAGATCCAGTAAAGAAAGCATTTGAACTCGCCACTAAAGTAATAACATCGCTGCGAGATCTAGTGAGAAATATTCACATTTCTCCGTTATTAACGGATCAAACAGCGCTGACGTGGAAACCAGGAAGAAACATTGTGACATGAATGAACAATCCAGTGTCCACAGATCTGCAATATTCACCATGGATTTACTGTAGTAACACTAACTGCAACTTTGGAAGTTTGGCAGGAATAGTAGGCTATAATGCTTTCAAGTAACGTTATGTCGGATTTATTTCGACATTATGAATAACATTGCTGCCCTCAAATGTAAATCTGAACTAAAATAAACATTTGTTTATAAGCACAAAATATTACATTTAATTTTTTCCAAGGAGCTGTTTTGTTTTATATGCTCCTAAGAAGAGTCAATTATAGCTCCATCATTGCTCAAAGAAAAAAAAATGTCATACTTTATGATGTTAGTTCTAATAAAAAAAGAATAAAAAAAAAAATCAAGGAAATTTCTCTGGCATTTCTTTCTTTTTGCTGTATCGAAAACGTACCGAACCGTGACACAAGTGTATCGTATTGAACCGAACCATGAATTTTGTGAACCGTTACACCCTACACTGTTTATTTTCTGGCCTTGAGTTGGACAATAAAGTTGAAATTTAATTTCAAATGGTTCTCAAGCAGAGAGAAGAGAAACATTTCTCATTCAAAGCACTGAAAGCAGTGATTTATGCTTTCTTTTTCAGGTTTGAAAATGTCATATCCAATACCCTGTACCATTAAATTTTATTTTATTTAATGACATTTATGTCAAAGATACAGGAGAGTGATAATACACACATAGCAGCCAATAAAATCTGTTGTTCAATATCTGACTGCTTGTATTGCCTCATGACTGATGAAAATTTTGCCTTGTTGTGTGCAGTAGAATTTTGATGCATCGCAATGCATCGCAATGCATCGTAGAATCGAATTGAATCGAATCGTTACCTGGTGAATCGTAATCGAATCGAATCGTGAGGGCAGTGCCAATGCACACCCCTATTACTTTGCTTCGCGACTGTGTGGTCCTTTGCAGGTTTCTGAATGATATCACATCCTGTCACATGATATTGACCGCATTACTTTATCCAAAATGGTGCCTTTACATTGGTTACTCCGAATGACATCAATTAAATTAATTTTTACGGATATTATTTCTCTTAACAAAGAAATGACTTCTACACATAATTTTAATACCATTTTGCACTATGTTGATATATAGTGTTATAAAATCATGCCAGAATAAAAAATATATAAATGTATAAAATTTTAAGATATTTTAATCACAAATGAAATGGCTGTATTGGCCTTCGGACGGTTAAACCGACTGACTTTTTGACACTTCAGAATCTTTAAAATACCTTTATATATACTTAAAACCTTTTGGATTCAATAAAAGAGATCAAGTTGTACTACCTTACATACTTTTGACGTTATATCTTTGTTTTTTATTATTATTAAGGCCTTTGGACAAAAAAATGACCCGTCACGTCATTGACCCTCAACAGGACATCATTCAAACTGCAAAGTGTTTACTTATATTTGTGTACACTCGCAATAAAACACAACATTGTGCTTTTTGTCAAACTGTAACCTAACTGTCACCCAACCAAAATCTCTCTCTCTCGCTCACACACAAATCTGTTTATTTTTAAGTTACACATTCTACATTGATTAAAAAAGAAAATCAAATGTGTTTTTAATGGTAGTATTATTTTATACAGAAATAAATTATTTATAATTAAGATGAGAGTAAAGTTAGTGTTAATTAAAATTTTAAGGAAACCAAATATATTGATCTCAAATATAGCAAATTAATTTTAAATTCATTCAGGTACAATTACCAAACATATCTCAAGGTCTTTTTGTCTTTTTATTAATTTAATGAATAAACTAATTATATAAAACTATTGTCAGTGCACTACAAATAAACTGGTTCTATGCCTTTACTTTATTAATAAAACTTATTTAAAAAATACAAGGTTTAAGACATTTATTTTCCTTTGGTGGTACAGCCTGAGACATGCACAATAAAAAAAAATAAAAAAAAGTGCCTTCTGCATTTTTGTTTTGCTTTTCCCTCCATTGTACCGAACCGTGATGCCTGAACGCTCAGAGGTATGAACCGAAACGTGACTTCTGTGTACCGTTCCACCCCTAATATATATATATATATATATATACATGTTTTTGCCTTTAATTAGGATAGGACAGCTGCTAGACAGGAAGTGAGGTGGGAGAGAGAGAGGGGGGACGGGATTGGGAAAGGTCTACGAGCCGGGACTTGAACTCTGGTCTCCCGAAGCACAACGGCACTACATGTTGGTGCCGACCACAAGTATTTATTACAAATTGCACACTTTGTCTTCAATAACAAATGGACATTAATAGACAAATAATACTATAGCTATACTTTGTACAAAATATTATTGCATATAATGTATTTTGAAAGTATACTTTCAATGCATTGTTACAATGATCATTTCCAGCACACAGTTAAAATATACCTAAAATATATTTTGAATAAAGTGCAAATAAATACACTTTTAAAAAATTAACAGAATTTTCACTCCAAGTATATTTTTCTAAAATATATTTTTAGAAAATATACTAAAGTACAATTGTTTTAAAGTGTGTTAAAATTTGTATTGTGAAAATAGTTGAAGCATGATGCTAATATGCTTTTAATATATTTAAAGATGGTACATTTTTTGTTAGTATATTTGCAATGTACTATTGAGAAAGGGAATATTTTTTCAAAATACAATAAAGTATACTTTTTTTTCACTAGGGTATGACTGATGAAAACAAACTAAAAGTACATGAAAACGATAATAAGAAAGAAACTAACTGAATATTTGTAACACTGGCCTTGACATTGTCATGGAAATTAAATCATTAATATGAACAGAGAGAGAGAGAGAGAGAGAGAGAAATATATTTGTGTAATTAAACAGAGCTTTTGAGCTTGACTCCATATTCCTTTTCATTTTTCTTTCAGCATTATCCAGCATCAATTTCAGCAACACCGATGTTCTATGTAGCTTTGGTGTTCTGGTTTCACTTTATTTTGATGGTCCCTTTAACACATTCTGTTGACTATAAGTAACATTGCACCTATGTCAGCTAACAACTAACTGTCAACTAAGAGTAGTAGACTGGTAGGGTTAGGGTTAGAATAAGTTGACATGTACTTGCAAAGTAACTTATAATCAATAGAATGTCTGTTGGAGGACCATAAATATAAAGAGTTAGCAGATATTTTAAGCCTTCAGAAATCATTCTAATATACTGATTTGCTCCTCAAGAAATGTATTATTACTATTACAGTTGAAAACCGTTCATACTTTGACGTTCATATGTCCGTATTGAACGTCATTTTCGTCATGTCATATCTACATTTGAACCTTCTCTACATTTAATTCCTGTCGTCATGTTATGACGTCATCGCCCTTAAAACAAGCACAAAAGAAAGATTGCCTTGACAGGTGCTGCCTCTCTATGTGAGGAAAGTTTTGCGTCAAAAATAATAAAAAAAATCACCGCACTCACCACGTGAATAGACATGCAAAAAAGTTAGGAAACGTCAAAGCTTCATACCGTTTAGTACAGCCCTGTTTGTAAATAAGTTCAATAATCAATACAAAATCTAAAAATAAATGGATCTACAATGTTACGATAGGTAATAATAAAGATCAGGACACAAAATTTTAATTCAATTGAATTTGAAAATGTATTTTCCAGCCTAACTGATAAATATTTTCTTATTTTCTTTGTACAATAAAAACAAATCTTACGATACAATAACTTATAACATATATACAATAACAAAAAAACTACTATATACATTTGAATACATTGTAAAAACTTTAATGGGCACGTATGCAGCACAATACACACAAAAACAGGCTAAGAAAAAAACATGAACATTAGAGAAAACGAACTGCTTTAGAACGATTCGTTTCAGTGAACAAAAAATATTAACGAACAAAATCAGGTTAACACGGTTTCCTCCAAGTGGGCTCATTTGAACGCCGCAAACACCCCGAATCATTCACTGACGCTTACGCACAGTCCACACAGGTAAACACCGCCTTTCGTGCGCAGCTCCCACACACTACTTTGTGACATTTGGCACATGTCTCCTTAGTTTTATTTTTTTTGCAGTTCCTCCTTACTTGGCACTGCCTTCTTCTCTCCATCTGCTGCTGCTCCTGCTCTCAATGGCGGGAAATGTAGCGGACTTATGATATCTATAATGTGTGCGGTCAAAATTACCGCAATGGCCATTCTAGGTAGAAATATAACTGTTTTGTCTTTTGTGATTTTAATAAAATAACAGTGTCAGAATAAAATATACACATATTTAGGAAAAGTCAGAGTCCTACAGCCACATTGATTTTATTTTAACAAAGTTATTTCACTGTAAAATTTTAAAACGGTCAAAATGACTGCCTTGGTATACATCCAAAAACTCCACATTGATCCAACCAGTGGTGGTGATATCACCTTATCACTCGGAGAAGGATATAACTGCACTCTTTTATTTGTTATTTGTTGTCCGGCATCCATTCAGTCATATCTGCCATTCTGACAAGACATGACCAATTACATCAAATCCACAGCTTTGAGTGACAAGGCATTGGTGAAGGAGAGGTGACAGCAAAGGCAGACATCTCTTAGTAACACTGCAACAAAATCTGAAATATAGAAAAATCTCTCACACCTAGCTTCATATCAACGTCAGTGACTGACAACTACCCCCCCACCAAACCCTACACCTTTGGTGCACTACTGGCTATATTTATACTTTTGACCTTTTCTACTTGTCTTTGTCCACCTAGCCCTTCTAACCACGTCTCTTTCTGGTTCGAGAGTAGGCGGCCACCATGGCACTCTTGTCTACTATGCAGGAAACAACAGCGTTAATTATGCCCATTCTTCACCCAAGGATTAAGCTTGTTGACCGCAGGGGTCGCATTCTCCACGATTACTGCCGCTATCAACTCTGGCAGAGCTAAGTTGGCTGGAGAATGATGTGCGGCCATCAGTGGGCTTTTTGTGCGTTAAGGGCTTTTCAGTTTGCTCTCCAAGAGAAAAGGGGAGACAGGATTATCTACTTTACAAAATTTTTGCATAATCAGTCTTTTCGATCACTACAAATCAAACGCTATCAGTTGAATGAGGAAATAATTGGTTATAGCCATATTAATGATCTATTTTGGAGCAATTATTTTCCTCTACTTATTACTGAAAAGGCCTGACAAATTAATTAGAAGATACTACAGTAACTGTCACATTTTGATGAGGATAATGACAAGGTGAGGTGTAGCGGATCTTTAGTGGTATAAAATTTCCATTAAACAAAACAAAAGAAGGATAACCAATAAGAAACAAACAAAACATTGTGTACTTAAGCACAAAAAACACTAGACAATGAACTGAGAGAACTGAGAGCAATATGTACACACAAGATAATGAGCTGAAAGGAAATAAGTGTCAGATAAACAACTAATGAATAACCAAACCTGTGTTTGAATTCGGCCCCTATACTCTCAGGCTACGTCTACATTAATCCGGAGTCTACATTAATACATTTAAAAATGGTGGTTTCGTTTCAAAATACTCTCCGTCCAAGTTTCTCATCTACACTGAAATGTCGGAAAACACTAAATTCACCTTACTGCGCATGAGTAAAACCTAATAAAATCTCACTGAGATGATACAGACATAAAGTTCACTGTAAAGAGGTTGCTGTAAATTTTACAGTAACTTACTGGCAGCTGGATGCCAGTAATTTACTGTAAAAATGTTTACAGTATTATTGCTGTATTTTCACTTACAGTATACTGTACCATTTACTGTACTTGCATTTACAGTATTATTACTGTATTTTTCATTTACAGTATTAGTATTGAGTTTATTTAATTTTTTTTCATTTTCATCATTTTAATTTTTTTTTTAAATGTATGTTTACCCCACCCCCCAAAAATCACAATAACTCATGAACATTTGTCCTTATAATATTCTTTTTAATCGTTGAACATTTTGTTTTAGAAGTACAAATTACAAATCTTGACCTTTAGGAGCCACTAGCTGAAAAAAAAAAAAGGCAACATCACCAAAGTCCAAAGAATTAATCTCCTGGGGACCATTTGTATCTGTAGCATGGCAAAAACATACTCACACTGAAAAGCAAAACAGGCCTTAAAATAATAAAATACAGTCAAAGTCAGTTTGTGTTGTTACTTTTCAGTAATTTTGACAGTCAAAGTTGACAAGCTCTCTGATGAGAAACACTGAGGGTTTCAGGCTGATGCTTTTCTTTGGACCTTTCCAGATTTCCATCTGATCTGTGCCTTTGGTGTTTGGTGCCATCAGGGTTGATTCTCAGAATGAACCTGCAAGCACAAGCAGGGAAAAATATATTATTTTTTCAGACCGGTGTTGGCAGAATTTTCCCTTACTCTCAAACTTGATGCTGCATGTACTTTGACGTTAATAAAAGCACTACATTTGATTCTGAATGCACCTACAGGGATGGTATTACCTCATAATCCATTACATTAAAATCATTAAAGCTTCATTCTTTTTCAATACATTCCTGTAGCTTAGATTTCCAGGGAATGGATAACTTAAATTAAACTTAAATACAATGCTAGTTGCTTTGGATAAAAGTGTCGTCATGCATGTAAATGTAATGTAAAAAAAATATATATATATATTGGTTTACCCAATTCTGCATTCGACAAAATAGACAGCTGATTGATGATTCTGCCCTTCATTGTCAGCATCCATGTTTTTGCTTAGAGAACAGACTCTCCTGAAACAGACAAAGTCACAGCAGCCTTTTAGTGTTATAGTTTACAGAAAAAACTAAAATACAATAACAGACCTTATTACTAACAACAATAACATGTGGGGTGAAGATGAGGTAAGATATGATGTTGTATGGTGTTTATAGTTTTTAATCAATTAAACAACATTACAAATATTAGTTAGCAAAACTTTGCTATATTGATAATGGTATATTGCTAACCCTTTCCTCCTCCTCCAACGTCAACCCGTTCTGTGTATTACTGGAGAGCGTCAGCAGTGTTGTCCAGTCCGGAGGGAATGGCTCCTGCAAATTCAAAATAAAGAACAGAAACTGAGGGATGATTTAACTCTGCTGCCTGGTAAACCACTGTTTTCTCCCCTTCCTTTGGTTTCATCGGCAGTTATATTATGTTTGCCTGCTTAACTAACGTATACTTCAGCTAATTTAGTTGATGTCATCTTACTCACCTGTAGATGTTATAACCGTTACGAAGGCAATCACAAAAAAAAGACTCCAAAATACACCTCCGACATTGCAGACGACATAATTCAGACCACAAACTTGAAAATAAAACAAAAGATGAAATTAACAATGGTGTTGGATAAAGGGTTAGTTTACTCAAAATTGTAAATTCTGTCACCATTTACTCACCCTCAACTTAACATAAGCTCTATTAATTTATTTATTGTGCTGTATACAAAAGAAGATATTTTAAAGAACACGAGTAACCAAACACTTACTGGTCCCCATTGACATTCATGTGTTATTTTTTTTTTAAGTCCATTATTTATTTATTTGTTTAAGTCCATGGGGACCAGCAACTATTCCATTACCAACAATCTTCAAAATATCTTATTTTATGTTCAGAAGAAAGAACTTCATGCAGGTTTAGAACACCTTGTGGGCGAGTAAATGATGACATAATTTTCTGTTTAAGCTGTACTATCCCTTTAACTTAGTTTTACTCACGTTGTACATCTGACAAAAAATTGTGAAAGAAGAGACAAAACATACCAAAGTTATTATGCTTCTCTGTTTAATAAGTTTACTTCGGCTAATTTAGGTGAAGTTGACCATAACGTTACTTACCAGTTGATGTTATCACAATGACGGCAATGAAAAGGCTCCAACACACTCCATCGTTGCAGATTGCAGATGGCATTATCCAGATCACAAACCTGAAAATAAATCAAAGCATATAACATTACGTGAAAATATTGTTTAAAACCCGCATTGAAACAAGGGTTTCGTCTATCTCACTTTACCTCAGTAACTTTAGGCTATTTCACGTTAGTTCGCTGCGGTTAACGTTATTACAGTCGACGACTCCGCCCGCCTGATGAGCTAACTTGCGTTAAAGAGGCAGAGGAACACACAAACATTATTTTTTATCGTTTTAACTAAAGAATATTTCGGCTAATATAGGTGAACTTAACTTACTCACCAGTTAATATTATCACCGTGACAGCGACCCGGCCGACAGTCAGGAAAAAAGGCAGTAACAAGGCACCAAAACCATTCTGACGACAGTCAGGAAAAAAGCCACTAAAACCATTCAGACGAAAACAAAACGATAAATCATGTTAGTTTGCTGTTAACATAAGTAAAAACATTTGAAAATGTTTGTTTTACATAAAATAGAAATAATATACTAACCTTTTTAGTGAGTTACATGATCTTTTGTCCATGCATTGCCACTTCTCCCCTCAAAAAAAAAACACTTGAAAAGAAATCTCTCTTGCCATTGGTCAGTTTTTCGCGGGCAAGTTCACTACTGTAAATTGATTTACAGTAGGGAAGAATTACAGTAGTGACCCTATATTTTCCCATAATCCTTTGCTGTTTACAGTAACATACTGTATATATATTTTACAGTATCTTACTGTACATATTACAGTAAAATACTGTTCAAATTACAGAAATCCGTTACAGCTCATGCTATTCTTCTGACAGGATCATTTTATCTAGCAAAATACCTCACCATTCACTGTTGCGTCCAGGTCGCACTCAGTCACCATTATATGTTTGGTCTAAAATGCAACTGCTCTCATGTTTTGCCGGAGGACAGTAATTGCCAATACATTTTCTGTCATCTTTACAGGACTTTATGAAGCGTGTACAAAGTAACATATATTTTGCAACACTAGCTACATTTACACAGACACCTTTTGTTTCAGTGGGAATTAATTCACTTCTGCTTTTGCATAGTTTGTGCTTGCTGTTTAATAATAATAATTTGAAACCTAGAAAACAGGCAGCTCTAGTGGTAATACCAATATTTATCTTGAACTCTATCATGGAAAGTAGTATGTATGTATTTAATCAATTAAAAATTTAAATTTATACCAGTATGATATTACGCTGTAGCCACATTAGACCTGAGGTTTGGAAAATGGATGGATGAATGATTCATCTGTGGGCGCAATCTTCTGGTCAGACGCGGGAATTCATTCGGCCCAACCCTCCCCCCTTACAGTGCATTATGGGTATTCAGTCATACACTCTTTATTGCTGCATGTGCATTATGGTATTGAATGAGTGCACTTGATAACGTCCACTATGGTTTCGGACACCACTACTGTCCCCTCAAATAACGCCCTATTTAAGCATATAGGTTTTGCTTTGTTTTCGGACAAAGCCCATGACAACCAAAAAAACGCAAGCTAGAAACCATGACAACAGAAGGAAACACAGGAAATAATACGTTCCAAACTAAAAGTCCATGACAACTAAACCAAAATACCAACAGAATGTTACACTAATTGAGTACATGATCCATTTTTTACATGTAAAAAGAAACACCAGCATACATGAACTTAAAACACAGACAACAAACAATCAAAATGTCCTCATTTACTCTTCATGCAGTCAACATAAATTGGATGACATACACCCAAACACTACTTTTCAAAAAAATGTATTAACACTTTATTCAAAAAGTATTAATTAAATTAATTATAAAATGACAGTAAAGACATTTATAATGTTAAAAATTTCACTATTTCAAATAAATGCAGTTATAAGAATCCTTAAAAATATATTATAGTTCCCACATAAACATTAAGCAAAACCATTTTTAACATGTAGGCTATATTAATAAGAAATGTTATACTTGAGCAGCAAATTAGCATATTATAATTATTTCTGAAGGACCATCTGACATGCAGGTACTGTGTAAGGGGCCGTTCACATATCGCGTCTAAAAACGCATGCAAAGCGCGGCCGGGCCACTATCTCCTTCTTTCCACAAGCACTTGCATCTGTCGTTGCTATGCAACCATGACCTGCGCGAGCTTGCAGAATTCTGAAAAGTTGAGATGTTCTCATCTCGTCATAGGCGGCCCTGGAAAAATGTGCTTCCATTTTGAGCGCGCTTGAAGATCAGAAGAATATCTATTAGCTTACCTGTTTATTTTATATGATCATTACATAAATAAATGATAAAAAACGTAATAAAAATAGCATTTCTCTAGGGAAATATTATATCGCAAGAAAAATTATCGCGATACTCAACAACAATATCGCATATCGCATATTTTCCCAGTATCGTGCAGCCCTAAAAAAAAAAAAATATATATATATATATAAAGATTTATACATCAATAAATGAATAAATAAGCTTTTCATTGATGTATGGATTGTTAGGATAGGACAATATCTGGCCGAGATTTGAACATCTGAAATCGGAGGGTGCAAAAAAATCGAAACATTGAGAAAATCGCCTTTAAAGTTGTCCATTTATGTTCGCGATTGTGCTGCATTCACTCACAAAAATAAATGTTTTATAATTTACGGTAGGAAATTTACTAAATATATTCATGGAACATGATCTTTATTTAATATTTAATGATTTTTAGCATAAAAGAAAAATATATCATTTTGACCCATACAATGTATTGCCACAAATATACATGTGCTACTTGTGACTGGTTTTGTGATCCAGGGTCATATATATATACACACACATACATACATCTTTATAAGCCTCTAATCCGAAAGCTGTGTGAATATCAACTGGAACTGAAACATGAATTTATATTGGACTAAAAACAAAAAAACCCTGCTTGCTCATTTCAGAAGTCAACCACTCGCCATGACACACATCAACAACAAGTCTTTGTTAGACAAGTTACATGTTCAGTGGAGCAGTACTATTCTAGCCATGTATTGTTTTGTGATATCATTCTAGCATTGAAGAACACAACGTTTTTCCACATTGTGAGAGATAGATAGAGAAAGAGGGAGAGGGAGGGAAGTTTGTTAAAAGCCTGGCCCAGATGCCTCACACAACTGACAGCTGCATGTGAGGACGATCCATTTAACTAATAGACTGATATTTAAATGCATCTGTTCTAGTGCAGGAGCTGATCAGGAGCCAAGCCGTGGCGCATTGTGGCTGGGAAAAAAAATGCTGACATTTTCACGCCGGCAGAAATAGACAATGTAAAAATAGGTGATGGGCTTTCATTAAATCACATTACCATAAAAATGCAGTAACGCTTACTTGGTGACATTTCCACAACTGGAGAAAATGTTTTTCTTGCTAGCTTTTCTTTCCTCCTGTCTGTGCTGCTCTTTCTCTCTCAGCTTTCTTTTTATAAACAAAAGTAAAAAGTTGAGCTTGTTATGCAGAAACAGGATAATTACGTCTCTTCTGAAAATCGTTAATGTCATGATCTTCTCACGATGTTGCACATGTGTGCATGTAATCTGTGGGTGGCACTCACTCAAAGCTCTTCACACCCTCAAGTCATTGTATTGATGGATTCAGTTTTATCACCAGGTGACCCGGTCTTCAACATCGCCCTTCTTTAGCTTCAAGCGCAACACTTTAATAAGCGTTTCTTCTCCCGCTCGAGAGCACACACTTTGTGCCGTTTCGTTACATGCTTTTTTCTCATTCCTTCATACATAATATTCTTTTTATTTGATGCTCACATATGCATGAGTCATACCCTCCACCTTCAGTGTGGTGTTTTAAGCTGCATTTGCTTCCCTTATTGGTGAAAAACAGAAGGATAAATGGGAGGGGACCATGCTCATATGCCAATACAACTAATCGACATTGCTTGGTATGCATGGAGGAGGTTGAGCCATCGTGTTATAAATTGGCATGTGGCTCCTAGCCAGGGCTGAAGTGCATTAGTCAAACGGCCTGCATGTAATAAAATGTGGGGGTGGGGGTGGGGGTTTGCAGGGGGACAAGGCTCTCTCTAGATTGAGATCTTAAAAAGGCTACCCGCCGAACAATATATTTGGACGGCAAACCCGAGCTCAATCCAGTCGGCCAGATCCTATCAGCACACCAGCTTACGCGAGGCTAAATTAGATGACATTCACTTTGACAAATAATTTTCCCTCTCCTGTGCATATAAAAACCACTGGGCTCTCACATCTTTAAATTGGACTCAGATGAGAGGGGAGGAACAGGTATAGATAGAAGAGTTAAAGCCTTTCAGAGAACAAAAAAGCACATGTGGAGAATGAGTTGTGCACAACAGGAAATCATGGATGCATCCTTATTTGGAGGTGTGTTGTGGAAAAGCATTGTTGTTCATTATAATAGCAACTGAACTGTTCAGAAATGTTAAGAGCAAGAGATAAAATGGAGGAAAGATTCCACTCAGGCGAGTCCAAGTTGATGCAGTTTACTATAGAAATGAAAATGATGCAGAATCAGAACAAAACTGTGGACTGCACATGACGTGAATAAAATTGATCAAGAACCAAGATCAGAATCTTACTAAAGTCCACATACAAGAAAAACAAAAAGGTTTTCCACCAAAGCTTTGATGCATCAAAAAGATCATAAAGACATTTCGAAAGTAATCCATGTGAATCAAGCGATTTAACCCATATCATTTTGTAGGATGAACAGATTTAATTGAGGCTTTTATTCACATATGTGACCCTGGATAAAAAAAACAGTCACAAGTAGCACGGGTAAATTTGCGGCAATAGCCAACAATACATTGTATGGGTCAAAATTATAGATTTTTCTTTTATGCTAAAAATCAGATAGAATATTAAGTTAAAGATCATGTTCCATGAAGATATTTTGTACATTTCCTACTGTAAATATATAAAACATTAACTTTTGTGAGTGAATGCAGCACAATCGCGAACATAAATGGACCTTAAATCAACTTTAAAAGTGATTTTCTCAATGTCACCCTCAGATTCCAGATTTTCAAATAGTTGTGTCTTTTAGATTATGTATACATCTCAATTTCATAAAATTGACCCATATGACTGGTTTAGGACAATATTTGGCAGAGATACAACTACATTTGGAATCTGAGGGTGCAAAAAATCGAAGCATTAAGAAAACTGCCTTTAAAGTTGTCCATTTATGTTCGCGATTGTGCTGCATTCACTCACAAAAATAAATGTTTTATACATTTACAGTAGGAAATTTACAAAATATCTTCATGGAACATGATTTTTACTTAATATCCCAGTGATTTTTGGCATAAAAGAAAAATCAATAATTTTGACCCATACAATGTATTGTTGGCTATTGCCACAAATATACCTGTGCTACTTGTGACTGGTTTTGTGATCCAGGGTCACATATAAACATTAATCAATGAACATAGACCGATCACTTTATATATGACAAACACAGAATCTCAACTGTGACACGAGAACCAATAAGGTATTTCTGTTTATCATATTTGATTTAAACCTGGTCCTGGAACTAAAGGTTCAGTTGCCCCCCTTTTCTGTGGTCCTGCGGAGAACATGTTCCTCAATTTCCATCCCAGATATGCTGATAATATATTGCAGAGCAACTCAAGCCATAATTGTCTTAATTTATAATACAATATATTTAGAAGAATCTTTGGAAAATCTGTCATTCATCGCTGAAAGCACATTTTTAGAACATACTAAATATGCATTTGAATTCCTTCTTCTTCTTCATATTACCTTGGCTGACAATAGATTTAAATTTGCCAACAAGCATGGCCATTTGTAAAGATATCCATTCTGGATTGCACTGTAAAATGTAAAGGGCTTGTTGGACTCCACTGGTCCAAATCACACTATTCTGGCCAAGCTCTCTTTAGAACCAGCATGAGGATCCGTTGAGTTTTTGATTCCTGTATTTTGAAATGCTTGGCTGTAAGTTTAAGGCACTCTGCTATATTCCTGGATTTGGTGTCCAACAGAGACTCAGTGGGAAAGATCCAGTCTGCCTTACTAGCCTGAGAAACACAGGCAGCATCCAACAAAGAGGAGGCAGGAAATCAGCATGGCTTTGAAGCATAATTGGTGTGAATCAGCCATGCTTCTAAGCAGTTCAGTCTCAGTCCAGGCAAACTAACTGCAACGTATATTTTGTTGACCATGGCATTACAGTATAGATAGATGGTATTCTGTTTCACAATGCAATTCATGGGAATTACCCTTCTGAAAGCATTCCAAAAGTGATGAACAAATTGTGCTTGCTTAATAGTTGTTTTAGAAAATGAGTCCAAAAAAGAAAAAAACATGGAAAAAGGACATAAAAGTATTGACTTTTCTTTTAAGATTGACATTACATGAATTAATTCAAATTCACATTGGGCTCCTCTTTAATTATACTAGATAAACTAAAAGATTTGACAAAATCATTGATGTAGTTTTTAGGTTATTCTTTTGTAAGCCACTCTACATGTTGGAATGGGCAAGAATACCACTGAAGCATATTTTGTATACATGTGAAAAGGGAAAAAATCACATTAAAGATGATTTTTAATGATGTTGTTTTGTTTGTAGCCATCAGATCTCACTTTATAACCAGCTTTTTTGAGTAAAACTTGATTTGTCAAGAGGAATGAACTTTTGAAGTATTGTGTATAATTTCACAATCACATTACTAATGGCTTACTTATTGCTTTTTCTGAGATGGGATAATAAACTATTGTAATATATGCATATATATATATACACAGTGGGTATGGAAAGTATTCAGACCCCCTTAAATGTTTTACTGTTTGATATATTGCAGCCATTTGCTAAAATCATTTAAGTTCATTTTTTCCCTCATTATTGTACACACATCACCCCATATTGACAGAATAACACAGAATTGTTGACATTTTTGCACATTTATTAAAAAAGAAAAACTGAAATATCACATGGTCCTAAGTATTCAGACCCTTTGCTCAGTATTTAGTAGAGGCACCCTTTTGATCTAATACAGCCATGAGTCTTTTTGGGAAAGATGCAACAAGTTTTTCACACCTGGATTTGGGTATCCTCTGCCATTCCTCCTTGCAGATCCTCTCCAGTTTGTCAGGTTGGATGGTAAACGTTGGTGGACAGCCATTTTCAGGTCTCTCCAGAGATGCTCAATTGGGTTTAAGTCAGGGCTCTGGCTGGGCCATTCAAGAACAGTCACAGAGTTGTTGTGAAGCCACTCCTTCGTTATTTTAGCTGTGTGCTTAGGGTCATTGTCTTGTTGGAAGGTGAACCTTCGGCCCAGTCAGAGGTCCAGAGCACTCTGGAGAAATTTTTCGTCCAGGATATCCCTGTACTTGGCCGCATTCATCTTTCCCTCCATTGCAACCAGTCGCCCTGTCCCTGCAGCTGAAAAACACCCCCACAGCATGATGCTGCCACCACCATGCTTCACTGTTGAGACTGTATTGGACAGGTGATGAGCAGTGCCTGGTTTTCTCCACACATACCGCTTAGAATTAAGGCCAAAAAGTTCTATCTTGGTCTCATCAGACCAGAGAATATTATTTATCACCATCTTGGAGTCCTTCAGGTGTGCGTTCATGTGTCTTGCACTGAGGAGAGGCTTCCGTCGGGCCACTCTGCCATAAAGCCCCGACTGGTGGATGGCTGCAGTGATGGTTGACTTACTACAACTTTCTCCCATCTCCCGACTGCATCTCTGGAGCTCAGTCACAGTGATCTTTGGGTTCTTCTTTACCTCTCTCACCAAGGCTCTTCTCCCCCGATAGCTCAGTTTGGCCGGACGGCCAGCTCTAGGAAGGGTTCTGGTCGTCCCAAACGTCTTCCATTTAAGGATTATGGAGGCCACTGTGCTCTTAGGAACCTTAAGTGCAGCAGAAATTTTTTTGTAACCTTGGCCAGATCTGTGCCTTGCCACAATTCTGTCTCTGAGCTCTTCAGGCAGTTCCTTTGACCTCATGATTCTCATTTGCTCTGACATGCACTGTGAGCTGTAAGGTCTTATATAGACAGGTGTGTGGCTTTCCTAATCAAGTCCAATCAGTATAATCAAACACAGCTGGACTCAAATGAAGGTGTAGAACCATCTCAAGGATGATCAGAAGAAATGGACAGCACCTGAGTTAAATATATGTCTCAGCAAAGGGTCTGAATACTTAGGATCATGTGATATTTCAGTTTTTCTTTTTTAATAAATGTGCAAAAATGTTGTTTTCATCAACAATTCTGTGTTTTTCTGTCAATATGGGGTGCTGTGTGTACAATAATGAGGAAAGAAAAAGGAACTTAAATGATTTTAGCAAATGGCTGCAATTTAACAAAGAGTGAAAAATTTAAGGGGGTCTGCACTTTCCGTACCCACTGTATAAAACATTCTGCAGTTTTTAGATTTAGATAAAAAAATTAAATGTTTAAATTGAACAAATTGTTTACATGGTTTTATAACATCTATCTAGCTGCCTTATTTGCAACTATCCACCTTTTCCCTGAGTAAACGATGATGGATTCTAATTTCCGTTTGTATGCTGTCCTGTGCTGGTCTCCATAGGAACCCATTTTTAATAGAGTTTTTAGAGTAATTAAACAGAAACTTTTTTGAACATTACTAAAAATTAGCGCAGAGTTAAGCTGTGCTGTTGTTGGCTGCCACAACAACATCAATAAACTGAAGAATTTCTAAAAAATATTATATTTTTTGAGCACTAGCTAATCTGAAAAGAATCTCCATATACGTTACTGTATGTCTTGAATTTTATGCCAAAGACTGACAAGAAAAAAACAAGTATTGCTTACAGCACTTAAAGGTGCTGTATGTAACTTTTTTTATAAAATGAATCCTTTTTTTATTGCCCGTCTGTGAAGGGGTTGTAATCACACATTACAATGATCCACTTTTCGCGTTTTGCTATTACCTCTGAAGGGCAGTATTCCTATTTTTATGTGAAGTCTCCGGGTCGGATTTTCTGCGAAATCCACCGGATGTGACGTGCATGCGCGCTCCCGAGCCTCTCCGTTTTATATATACAGTCTATTGCGACGGCACTGCAGCTAACGACATGGAGTCTGATAACACCAAAAAACGACCTGCCTCCAGCACAACACAGACTCCAACACAAACTCCAAAAAAAAAAAAAAAAAAATTGTTTTATCTGCTGAAGCTCGTCAGGCCAAACGTCAATCGGATCGACTCAGGACGAAAACACGGATCAACATTGGCAGAGCGTTTGAATTATGGAGAGACCTCCGCTTTGTTTTAGGTATAAAAACAGACCCTGAGTTGGCTTTCATCCTTTTGGACAGGTAAGCTAACAATACTTCAAAGCATGTAAAATATATTGTGATTTTGTGCTTTAGTTGGCTCAAGTTAGACATCATTAGTTCGCCAGCTAACGCCGACCATTTGCTAACGTTATCTGATGTGAAAGACTACAGTTGTAACTTTATTGCTTTTCACGAGCACGAGCGCTGTTGTTGCAATCTGAAACATCACCGCTAGAGGCCGCTGGATCCTACATACAGCACCTTTAAGTTAAAATACTCCCATAAAAGGTATATGTGAGCTCTTATAATTCTGAGGACAACACCCCCCGAACTTCACCCTGATCGAGAGCTGTATGTAGGATATGAGCACCCTGTTTTCAATGTAGCTAATATCGGGCAGCTTCATGTCATCTACACACTCATTAAACTGAAGACGGTCATTGCGACACTATAATGTGATGGCACTTTGGAGCCATGTGTTTTTAACAAAGGCACAAAGGCACACCTTAAGAAAAAAATTAGCTTTTTATTATTCCCATAGTGTATGATTGTAGAAAAAAAGAAAAAAAAAAGTTTGTATTGAACATTTATGGAGCAACAGCTTTGTGTGAATATAAATCATAAAAGTGTTTTATTTTGTTTAAAAATCGTATTATGGCTTATTAGGTCGTGAGGTGGGCCTTTTACCCCACACACGGGGTAAAAGGCTCACCGGCATGGGGGAAAAGGCACACAGTATTTATACAAATAGTTTCGCTAAAATAATATGTTTTTAATAATCAATAATAAAGTAAAGTTAATTCTTATTCAAAACAATCACTTCAGCAAATTTTGCACTATTTTCTGTTTATTTCGATTAATAATTATTTGTTGTTCAATAAATATACTGTCATTAAAATATGTTAATATAAAACATATATTTTAAAAAATACATACATTTAAAAACGTAAAGATTCTGAAAGCATTGAATGAGATCCCATAATAATTCAATTTAGATTTACATTAGTAACATTAAATCATATTTTATTTACCATGTGAATCTAACCATGTCATGTCAACAAATGGGAAAGTCGGCCAGTTATTTATATAATGTTAATTATTGTGGCTTTCGCCCGACAGCAGGGGCACCTTTTACCCCACATAGCATACTTTTGCATTGTTGAAAAACAGTAGTTTTAATTACTTTGAACAAAACTGAACATCCTTAACAAGACCTTTGTCTCAAAATATATTTAATAATTTTAGCAATTCTTTCGCTCATTTTGCATTTGATTCTCATTAACATTTCTAAAAAACATAAAATATTAGATCAAAGAAGTGCAGAATCAACTTTGCGCTGCTGCCCGTGATCGCATCAAGGATCAGCCAAATTTCCACGTGCATCTTGAAAAGAGGATGTTTAGGAAAGTGCTGCGGCAAGTTTTTGTGCCATCTAGTGGTTTAGATCAAACAAGCCTTTTACCCTGTGTAGCCTTTAGCCCCATTGTACCCTAATGCTGAATGCTGCTTTCAATTTCTTTGCATACAAATAGATCTTTTCTTTTTTTAATGAATATGGAAACATAATGGATCATATTTGGCAAGTTATGTTGGTTTATTAGTCTAACATAATGAATAATGCACAAAGTAATTAATAGATAATTGAGGTATTCTCCTCTATAGTGATGATCTGGCAGCCATACAGCCAGACAGAGGTAAATAATGCAGCCTAATGGCTTCAGTCTCCAGTTTAAATAGTCCATTTCGGCTTCTTGCTGATGTTTTAGCTTGCTTCCACTACAAATATTACTAGTCAGTTTATTAGAGAACATGTAAGGCTGTATGCAAACACTTACTGACTACAATTTGCTAATTGGGCTCTTGTTCCACATTCTGAAGGCTTTACTGGCAAAGTAATGTAGTGCTTACTCAAGTCTGTGTTGAGCAAAGCTTGTTTTTATAGACGCTAGCAGCAACATCAGCAAATCCAGAATGACTCACTCTAGTGCTTTGACAGAGCTGCTTAACTTTGCGCTCACACTCACACACAAACATGCACGCGCACGCACACACACACACACACACACACACACACACACACACACACATACAACCATCTATATATGACTAAAATTAGTTTGTCCTAAGTGACATAATCTACAGTAGCAGTCATAAAACCTTTACATGGCTTAATAGGAGAATTGTTGGATGAAATAATTTCTGGAAAAGTGTGGTATAACATTACCTCATGTTACATGGTGTGACATTTGTGTCATAACAGATTGTGTCAAACCGTTGCACTTTAGGCTGAGGTAGTGCATGCTTTCATAAGGCACTAGAGTGTTGTTGATGTCACTTGACACTGGATGTGGTCATTAGACATCAATATCAATGGAGACCCTACCAATAACATATAGCCTTGAGAACCAGCATGAAGACCCAAGCAAATTAATAAAGACAAATGCAAAAGATAATCAATGTTACTGCCAGGTCTATGTGTTGGCATGTTTTGCAATGCGTGCTTTTATAATTATAATCAGCCGTCAAAACACCCAAATCTACTCTGCAGTCCACACATACACACATGGCAGCACAAACACATACCACGCCACTGCAGTTGTTTGCTGGATGAGCAATATTGCCAACACATTATATTGGGGCCCGTCGGCTGTCGGCTCTATGGATTTATGCTTCATCACCAAGCTGTATCTCGTAGCGTTGATTATAATTCCCTGAAGCCCTTAATTAAACGGTGTGCATGAGAGCATTTTTTCCTTCTTTATTTATTTCTGAATGAGCACAGCATAGATTTACTGACCGTCCAGAGGAGTGCTAGCGAGCCAATCTCTGCCATCTACTATAAATTAGCAGGGCTTTGAAACACAGTCCAAGAAGAGCCTCTTTTATTTTTGTCGTGATATCTCCTTTTCTTTATGGTGATCATAGTCAAAGTTATCCGATTTATGTCACTGATATGGCATGTTTACAAAGGTATTGTGGAAAACACAGAATGTAGAGAGGTGGAGGTGGAGTCGGCCTGATAATAAAAAGTACATGGGTTCCTTAATCAGCTTAAATCAACTGAGTGTGCATATACAGCATTACTTTATTTGACCATTTAGTTGCCTTACAGCATTTGTCAGCACTAGCACAGCAATAACACATTCTCATATTTCCCCTTATAGAGTGCAGGATGTACCTTTGGAGCCAGGAGTGCCAACATTACCGGAAAGTACCATCCTCTACACCCCCGCCTCGTTCCCTCTCCCCTCATTCGCTTCCTTTCCATTCCATTAGCTTCTATCCGAACGATTCCAGCCCATTAAATGAAAACGTGATGAAATGTATTGGATTTACTTGAGGATAATGTCCTTTTCTCCAACTGTGATTCTCCCTACAGCCATGCCAGACACTGGATGCATTTATTTTCACTGCTAATTGATCGGAGCATTCTCAGAGGACTACGCACATCTGAATCTGTGGAGTTAGCTATGTGTGTGGATTTGATGGGGTTGTCCATTCATATGTCAAAATTGCTCTTGGCTCTAATTCAGATTTATGTTTGGTTGTGTATGTGTGTGTGCATGCTGATTTTGGATCATTGAATCATGATAGAGTGTAATGAGCCTCAAACTGCTATTTTGTTTGCATGATGAGAGGAAATTAAAGAGTGTGATTTCAAATCCTTTTAATGGAAGCTGGACTGATGCATCAGTCAGCTGAGGGTTATCACTATCAGTTTAATAATATTGGAGTTATTTATGTTTGGTGCAAGCTGAAGAGAGATGGAGTCGATGTGAGATGTAAGGTAGTATGTTCTCTTTCTCACTAATGTCTACTGCTCTTAAAAAAATGGCAGTTCTATACCTATAACCTTTCTGTATCAGATGTTATATACAGAACTATAGTAAAAACCATTTGATTTAATTTTAATATATAAAAAATATAAAAAAATATAAATAAATAAAAAATATTAAAAAAAAAAATATTAAACATTTTTTTATGGAAAACCAACACATTTATCTGTATCTATTATTACTATATTTACATGCAGTAAGTACACTGTTTACAGTTCAAAAGATTATTTAAAATGAATAGGTAAATTATAAATAAAAAATAAAGTAATATACATTCATATGTAATGAACTAAATATATTTTAGCAATGAAGTTATTGACAGATTTAAAAACATTACTGACTTAATGCTTAAAAGTGATGTATTTATTTATTCATTCATTTATTTATAATAAATAGCCTAAATCATTAAATTAATTGACTATGTTATGTGAAATACTGTCCTTTATCCCGGCTTAATGTATATGTACTAAATTGTAAGTGAACAAAGAGCAGGATATATTTGTTTGAGTTTGTTTGTCCCTATCAGCCCAGGACTGCAACACTGCGGCTCAACCAATGGTGTGAGTTTGGGGCGGGACTATATTTTCAAACAACCAATGGCAGATGGGGGAGTGCTTTGAAAACCACTTTGAAAACAGTCATCATTTTTTCAGTTTCAAATAGTGAATAGAGACAAAAATAACGTCAGCTTTATTTAAACCATTTCTTATTACCAACTGAATATTACGTTTTTTTTGTGTGTGTGTGTTTTTGGCATTTCAATGCCTTCTGAAGCATTTGCAAATGATCTAATACATTTGGTCATTGTTTGAGGATAAAGACACGGTTGGAGATGAATAAACAAGTAATTTCAATTGATGCTCAGAATGTGAGAGTGTTTGTTTATTTGTGTGCATGTGAATACAAGATATTTCATTAGAATGTTGAGTTCATATTAAGAGTTGACAAATAAAATGAATCTGTGCTGTAGCCCACTGGGTTTGTTTGTTTGTATACTCTATGTGTGTGTGTGTGTCAGCAGGACAGTGTATAGTTATGTATTTAGTCCCAAGTGGTGTTCAACACAGACCTGTTCAAACTAGCACACACAGTGGCTGGAGGTAAGAATCTCTGAACTTTAAATGACTCCGTTCCCTTTCACAGTGTTTTAATCAGACACTGTTATTTATGAAGCAAGATGCGAGGGTGGGGGTGCCAGGCACTCCATGAAAGCCTCATCTTTTCCCATTTACCCCTGTTGTCTTGCCACCGCTGGCCCATCATTTGTGAAATCAACTGTGGCAGACGGAAAAGTTGGTGGCAGAAAATGGACTTATCGAATGCACACAGGCATGACTACCATTCCAATACAGGGAGAACAGACACTAAGAAGTGAATATTTGTGACTCAAGGATCCAGAAGGAAATGAATAGAGCAGTCGGGGGCTGTGTGATGTTGTCTGAACATTTGTCACTCAAATGGGACACACTTGCATTTTGCTTTTCATTTCATTTTCTTCTCTAGGATGAGTTTAGGATGTGGCATGACTGGATTTCGCTAGTGAGGAAGGTGGTTTATGATCCAAACATAACGCACCTGCTTTATGGAGAAAGAGGAAAAATAGCATTCCCATTAGAATTGACTACACTGAGGATTTGCATTCATGTTCTGCCAAGCGCAAAGCCGCACACTACAAGACGGAATATTGTCACACATTTAAAGGTTTCTTGTTTTCTGTTGTGTTGGTGAACACTTTAGACAACTAATAGCAGACTAGGAGCATCAATTACAAGAGTATTCTCTTCCCTGACTGAAATTGTAGCTGAATTTGCCTCACAAAAACAGGAGATCCAATTCTTGACGTCAACTAAAAAAGAGGTTGTGGTTGTTTTTGCACAGAACAGATTCTCGCAAGCTATTGCTCATTGCTGCTCTTTCACTAGTCGGGACAGTTCCCACATTTAAATTAGTAGTGTCTGTGACTAGTCACAGCTTTGGTTATGATGTGGGTGTTTCTGTGTGCTAACTAACTAACTAACTAACTAACAAGACGTATGTTAGGGGAGGCACCGAAATGAAAATTCTGGGCTGAAACCGAAAATTCAGGATGCACTTGACTGAAAATAAATAATCAATCTAACTTATTTAATAATCAACACTCAAATAGCTAAACTTAGTTGTACAAAATTTAAATTGCACATAAGGCAGTTTTTATATCAACTTTTTAATAATTATTAATTATTTCTACTCTAGCTTGTTGGTGAAATAAACATTTAACAGATAGGCTATATTTGAAATACAAACCAATTACAATACATTGTATCAAATTGTTTTTAAGACAGATTTATTCAAACTTACATTAAATAATAAAGACATCACTAACAGGTTAAGAAAACAAATATGTAATACAGTGCATATATTTAGCAAAATGCTCTTCTCTAGAGTCATTTTTTAGCTAACTGATGAGTTTATAGACATTATAGTTTTGTTAGGTAAATGTAACATTAAGTATAGCCTACAAGCTGTTCAACATACATTCTGGTGTTCACCCATGTTTATTTCATGCTGTAATAAAAAGGAGATGATCTGTTCACGTGCGCTTGATCTGTGCTGCCGCTTGAACTGAGGCGCTACAACAATATGTCATGCCATAATAACGAGCGCCAAAAAGACATTTAGGGGAGATTGGGGTAAGATGAGCCAGTGGGTAAGTTGATCCACCCCCTTTATCTTGGCAGCCATACACTTTTTTTTGTCATTTGACCATATATTTTGGAACAACCCATCATTTGGCACCCATTTACTTTAAAAACAGTTTTTGGCTTGTCAAAGTAAATTTTTAACATAACAGATGTAATGGCTGTTACATATTGGTGAATTAGCAATGAATAAAATCATGCAAATCATTTAGCTAAATATTAGCCTGAATTGGTAAGCTAACTAGTTTTGTCCAAAATGGCACCCATGTATGGGGCAAAGTGAGCCAAATTCTGTGGGGTAAATTGAGCCAGTGTTTTAACTTTCCCCATCATAAGGCATTGTAGTTAAGTTACATCTCTGAAAGATAAACTGGTATAATTTCAATGTAATGTTACACAAAAAAACAATCCTCTGCCGATAAGAACCAGAAGATGCTTAATCATATCTTTCCACCTGTAGTCCCTAATGGCCTAATATTTTCAACATTGCAGAAAAACTACAATGCCAAGCACCTTTAGACTAAAATGTTTATTAGTTTCAGTGACATTTATTCATTCATTCTATGTCAGTTTGTATCAAACTCTGTTTAGTCTGTTTTTGGGAAGGTTACATCTTTGGTGTTCAACATTTTGTTTCAGAAATGCAAACAATCAAATATATTGAAATTTCAACTCCATTTGGTTGATTTTATGTTGTTTAAATTAGCTTTAAGAAAATAAATATGACTATTTGTAAAAGGTATTTCTTTGATTATTTAAGTAGTTTTTTAGTAGATTATCTTTACAATTTCATCTGGGTTTGATTCAGATTCAGTATGTAGATGCCATGGTCAGTTTACACCCACATGGTGCAACCTACCCACTGACTCGGATCAACTTACTCCTAACCAGGGGCAAATTGAGCCACAGGAACACTTTTTATAAGAAGCCATATTTTTAGAACCCTTTGTCACAGATGTATTCTGATTATTTTAAATGATAGGACACATCCTGCAAGTACATTAGATACTTTCATTGTACTTCTGCCTACTTATCTCTCATCTTGAGGACCACATAAGTAAAACACGGCTCATCTTACCCCATTTTCTCAGGTATCTCTGTGGTGTGCTGAATATGTGAAACACTGTCTCAGCGATAATGATGGGTCGCTCATGAACATGCGTTGGTTATAATTTATCTTTGGCTGCATTATAATGACTTCTTAATTCGGAATGTGATCAAAGATTGCGGATGTGGACGTGTTCGGACAAATTAGCAATTAAAAATTACATTTTAACCGCTCAGATGAACGAAATTATTATTATAAAGTCATCAAATGAAGTCAGTAAAATGATCTGATCTATCAGTGCTGCGTATGGGTAAAGTTACACACACCACAACTTGTATAAAGAGAGCTTACTTTATGTAGCTATAATCAAGTGAGTAGTAACCATTATAGTCTGCATTTTAAAACTCTTTGAGTGATGCATTATGAATGGCCATCACAACTAGGCCACTCATGCGCCGCATTCTCTTCATGTGGTTTTGCTTCTCTGCATTGGTAAATTTGAGTCATTTCTTCTTTGCAGAGTTTAAAAGGTCGTGGCACAATAAATAATTATTTTCATCAATACCACCACAGGAAAAACTTGCACCCAGTTTCAGAAAATTGTTTGGCGCGATACAACTAAAAATGTAGGGGTGCCAAGCTTGTTGACCCCCCCCCCCCCCCCCACACACACACACACACACACACCTGCACCCCACCCCCTAGAACAGCCCCTGCTGCGCATCAACAGAAAACAGCACACTAAAAGATTTTAGATTCAAGAAACCATATAATTACTTATTAAAACTGAGAAATGAATATTGTCAATCCAAAGCTAGTATCCACACAAATGACACAATTAACTGTTGTAGCGTATCCACGTTGAGTGCATGAAATAGACATTGAACCATCTCTTTTTCCCATGATTAATCTTCTCTTGCCTGGAGGGGACTTCCTCTCTATATCCATCTTATGATGCCATGCTCATTTGTTACCTGTTGATGGGACATGGTTCAGTGTCTGTCCTCCATGATTAGATAGCCACTAATTACTTTCCTCTTGCTTTACTTTCTCCTTTTTCTTGTTAACTGAACTCTTATTTTCCTTCGCTCTCCAACCTAGCAACCTCTCTCTTTCTCACACACACATTTTTTTTTTTAATCCAAGGTTTTACACTCCCCTTCTTTCTTTCTCACTCCCACGCATTCTCTCTTCATCATCACTCTCACATACCCTGAAATATCCCTTCATCCCATCCTACTCCATGCCTTGTTTCTTCTTGTTTTTCCTTTCTGTCTTTTTCTCTCTTTCATTTACATGTACTTTGCCAGTCTAAAAACCACTTGTGGCCAACTTGAGAAAATGAGGGGGCAGGCAGTACATATATGATGTTTAGTGCTTGATAATATTGCACCCGTGTCGTGGAAAAGATTTGAAAACACCACAATATTTGACATTTGATGGGAGTTGACTTTGTTCTTCATTCAGTTTTGAGTAAAGTAAAAAAGTTTTTCGTCAGTAAATTACTAAAATCAAAATTGTCACTATGAAATCAAAATGGACAATTCCAGATTTGTTTTATGGAATTCCGCAGCATTTATTATAAATGGTTTACCTGTGCATATCATTATTTATTTATTTTTTAATTCATGTCCCCTTGTAATCTTTAATCAAAATAACTTCTGATGATGTGTGTTTTACAGTACAACTTGTGACTCGCATGAGATCATAGCAATAGCCACCAACAAAGATACAATCAATAGGCCTACCTGATGGATAAAATCATAAAATCATACCCATTTGCAGGTATTTGCTATTGTGCAAGTAAGGTGAAAAACAGCCTACTATTCGTTAGCATTCCCTCTCCACAATTTATTTATGTGAAAATAATGTTTGTCCAAATAATTTACTTTCTAAATTAATAAATATTTCACATAAATAAATTAAAATATTTGTTCATGTATTTATTTAAAATACAGTGTAATCCTCTAAACCAGAAAAAAAAAAAAAAAAAAATGCAGCATCTAAACAAATAATCATATGTTATATGGATAAATAAGCATCTATGTTGCAGGAATACTATTACTGAATTATTTGACCGGTTAGTTGAACTCCAACTGGTGAATGAGCAGATGGTGAACAAAAAAAAAGGTAGTTCTGGTGTCATCAGCTGATACTTTAACCTTAACCACACTCATTCTGAAACCAATATTTAAATGATGTGCATTTTGTTCTGCTTAGAAAAATACTAAGCAATGCTGAGGTGGTATTTATTGGCATTACTTGTCAACTGTTTAGGCTACAAGAAGAATAGTCACTGCATCTGTCACATGCTGTGCTGCTGAACAGGGTCAGTGATGTGAAAAAAAAAAAAAGTTGTAAGAATCCCAATAGATATGAAAGCTTTAGCGTAAAGTTCTGCCAGGAAGACTCAATGTTACGCCACTCATTACTTCTGGTTATTCAATCACTATCTAATACCTAGAGTCAGTGTTGCCAGATTGGGCGGTTTTGAATTTGATTGTGCGGGTAAAAAAGTGTTTGGGCGGGTGGACAAAATTTGGGCTAGTTTGGGGTCAGTTCGGCGGTTTTCAAACATCTACATTTAAATGTCTAATTTGTTAAAAAACTAAACTAAAGTGTGCATGTAGTCCATTATATAATCAGTCATCATGACATTACTGTACACACACGTCCATGCAGAGTCAGCTGGCGTTAGTGTTGACGTCACCGACGAGCACGCACTCTTAGCCAATCAGCGATCAGCAGGCAGATGCGATTTAGCGCGATAAGTTGACTGTATATTCAAGTGATCGCTAATGCCAAAGTGACATACTATACAGTAAGTTGTATCTACAGTAAAGAGTGAGATAGTGAGCAACTCTATAAACGTACATGTGGTGGGAGATGACTCAATGATGAATATAACTCTGAGAGGACAGCACAGTTGATTGAATGACTTGAACTGAAATCAAATATGGGACGACTCCTGTCCATGGTCATGTGCACACCTAAACAGACATCTGCAACTCTTACACCATCCAGACTGCACTCTACTTGTCCCTGACAGCTGCTGAAAAAGGTTTGAATCAACAATGAATCCGTTTTGACTGCTGAATTCTGCGTTATGTTCTACAGTGTGTACTTCCGAGGGTTAAAGTCATCGGTTCATTTCTTGATTGCCGTTTTGACAGTGTCCACCTGGACATTTTAGTCATATTGGCTAATTCTCCTTAATAATTGCCCTGTTTTGATCTGTTTTCCTGGAAAAATTATTTATTTTTTATTTTATTTTATCATCGTTATTTTGTTTTAAGGAGATACAAATTGTGCTTATCAACCTTGAATGACATGGTAATGAAATGATATCACATTAAATTGGCAGTAAAATTTTGGGCGGTTTTTTCTTGTAGTGGGCGGGTTTTGGTGAGCTTTTGGGCTGGAAATCACCGTCCCAATCTGGCAACACTGCCTAGAGTATAACAGATCGTTACTTACACATGTTTGAGTTTGCAGATGACGACGCAAACATTCAGTTCGCAGAAACTGACGCCGGCGTTCACTCACCCGCGTCTCGATTGCAACCATAACAACACAAAATCATCGTTGATTTTGATCTCACGATTCTCACCAACTCTGGCGCCCGCTAGGAAACTAGGAAACCAGCGCATGGCGGTTCTAAAAAAAACAGCAAACTAATGAGATACAATCTCATACTGGTGTTTCAAGATGGTTTTCAAGTTTTCAGTAGGTGCTTAGTTCCACCAACTAGGGCTGTAGTCAAGACCACCTTTGTCGAGTCCAAGACAAGTCCAAGACCAGGACTAGTCGAGTCCAAGTCAAGACCGAGTCCAAAGAGGTTCGAGTCCTAGTCAAGACCGAGTCCAAAAAGGTTCGAGTCCGAGTCAAGACCGAGTCCAGGACAGGAAAAAAAAAAGTCTGCTAAAAAAATATAGGCTATAGCCTATAGAAATTAAATCACTATGTAATAATGAAATAATGAATAATTTTAATTTTATTTAAAATAATTGACAAATTCAAAGAACAAAAAAAAAAATAAATAAAAATTATATAGGCCTAAAGGAGCACACACATTCGTTTCGACTGTCTGACTCTGATCAGCCTCACATTCTGTTCCTGTCAATCATACACGCGATGTCAACCAATTAAACTGCATGAGGGAAGGCCGAGCCAACTCACAGACACACACACACACACACACACACTAGAGATGCGGATAAACCGCGGATCGGGCGGATGACGTGACGAAAAATAATATTTTAATTAAATTCAGGCGGGTGGCGGCTGAAGCAATCAAATGAAAAAAGTTTGCCACTAAGCAAACCTGCAAGTTATGAGCTGGGTTATTTTGTTTCGATATTAGCTATATTTTAAAACAGCCAGTCATTGGAGCCTAACGTTACCACTCTTGGAATAGGCAAAGAAAGAAAGGTAAGAAAAAAAGTCGGAAACCTTTGCCCATTAATTAGATGTGCAAGGCAAGCAGGCTAGTTTTCGGGGTGTTATGGACAATCAAAAATGTGAATATTCACATTGCACTAGCGGTGGACTTTCAGCGAGTTTATTTAAACATTTATTTTTTAAAGAGCCGTTTGTGAGTCAAAAGAGCCGGCTCTTTTCAGTGAGCTGATCAAACGAGCCCGTTCACGAAAAAGAGCCGGCTCTTTTCAGTGAGCTGAGTGAAACGAGCCGGCTCACGAAAAAGACCCGAAATGCCCATAGTTATTAAGTGGCCAGTGTTTCACTTTCCCTCCAATAATATTTTGTTTTAATATCGCGGCGACGTATGTGTGATTACTGGGAACATAATAAAGACTCCTGGACTCGGTCGAGACCAAAAGCCATATTTGGCAAGACCAGTGGCCGAGACCGAGACAAGTCCGAGTCCGAATACCAGCGAGTCCGAGACAAGTCCGAGACCATAGAAAAATGGTCTCGAGTCCGGACTCGAGTCCAAGACCGGACTCGAGTACTACAGCCCTACCACCAACCACTGTTAACATGCCCCCTCTACTATGATCAAACTTCATTCATTCAGGTAAGGATATTAACTTGGTTACTCTGCTGCTCCCTTCACCAACAGCAGAGCGATAAACTGGTGACTGCAGTGATGTGGCAGCTGGGCCTGTTTGCACCTGGTCACTTAAAGGGATACTTCAGGATTTAGCATTAAAGGTCCCATGACATGCTACTTTTTGTAGGCTTTAATATAGGCCTTAGTGGTCCCTAGTACTGTATCTGAAATCTCTTTCCAAAAATTCAGCCTCGGTGCAGAATTATAGCCACTACAAGCCAGTCCCAGAATGAGCTTCCTTCAGACAGGCCGTTTCGGTGTCTGTAGCTTTAAATGATAATGAGGAGGAGAAAGGCAGCGCAAGGTGGAGGGTGGGTGTGGCCTTGACCATCTTGAGCAACGGTACCGTGGCGTGCATGTTTACGTTGGATATATTGCAATGGCACGAAGACACACAGTCTTTCAAGCATTTCAGTTTGACCCAGAATCTGATCCGGATGGAGAAGCAACGGATGAAGAAGTTGCAACTCAGCGGCTCCAGCAGGACGTTTCCGAATGGTTAGTTTAAAATATTATGCCTGGATACGGTATTTTATTCGGATGGTTTACAGTTATTATCATGTAGCGCTAACATACTGTTGCCTTTTCATGAGAGATCTGTAAAGTCTGTATTTATCTTATTACAATTACATCAAGCTCTGCGATCTTGAAATGCGGATACCGCGCGCGCCATAACCAACAGGAAAACGGTTATCCAAATAACAAAGAAGTGTACAACACTCGCGTTACAGTGTGTGTATTCACACACATAAACTGCATAGCTCAGCTGTATAGCTAATGTTACAGCCACATTCTACGTGTAACAATCTAGGTAACCATGAACAGTAAAGCAACACACTTATATATCATTAGTTGACTTACTTGTCCGAGGTGTGTAGCTGAGCCAAAGAGAGTGATCCAGACTTTAGTTTCAGACGTTCAGCAAGTCCAGCTCTGTATTGACCCTTCGGTGTTCATTTGTACATCCAATTATTGAGCAATTGTTATGCTTCGCTCGCTCAAAAGCCATGATATCTCTCGTGGACAAACTAAAAGCGCACGCGCGCGCGTTCCTACTTCCTAGCGCATTTTCTCATGGCCGGAAAATATTCTCTGGGCGGGCAAAGCAGAGACAGGGGAGGTAACATTTCCTCCTTATGACGTCATAAAGAGGAGATTCAAGATCAGCGCGTATGAGCCTCCATTTTCTCAAAGGCAGAGAAAGATAGCAAAAGCTCGATTTACACCGATTGAAATTTCTAGAAACTTGGGGACCATATACAGGCTAGGGGAACTCATATTAATGTTAAAAAACCTCAGAAAGTGAAAATTTCATGTCATGGGACCTTTAAGCTTTGTATTAGTAGAAAACCTGTAGTATTTTCGAATTACCGTGCTTTCCACCCTCATATCTCCCTGAGATGAGAGATTTATGTATTTTTTGTCTAGAAAAAATCCTCCGATGATGTCAAAATCGTCATTTTGCATTATCTGAGGATTTTTTGGCCAGTGGCTAAAGACTACAGCCAGTAGTAGGGGCTGTCCTGCATGTTTTCAACCTGCCCATAGAGGGTGGGATCTCACTCACAGAATGTACACATAGTTCAGCCGTCTTTCTTTGGAAGCTAAGCTAGCAGGCTCTTGTTCTGTGGAGAAAGCTGAGAGTAGTAGGAGAAAGCTGAGTAGTAGGGGATACCATCCTCTTTTTCCCGGACATGTCCGGCCGTCGAGATCGTCCAAAATGTCCGGGATTCGGCTTTTGCTTTCTGCAGTCACCATTCATTGTTTACATGCACACCTTTTGTTTCAATCTAACTGAATTCATTCCGATTGGTGAATCTGAATGTAGTGTTTACATGAACGCTAAACAAGTGATCGGTTGATGTGCATTTTAACATTGCTAAGAAAATTCCCGCTCCTCCGTGAGAGATACGAGACCGATGCGTCTCGGTGTCGGTCATCAGTAATCACGCCACCGGCCTTGCGCCGTTCTCCCGCGCCCCTCAGCCTCGTCCTGCTCGCCACAGTAAACATAATGAATGAATGGCGACTGTAGAACGCAAAAGCCGAATCCCGGACATTTTGGGTGATCTCGAAACCCCGGGCAAAGCAGACTCGTCACGGAGACTCACTAGTACTAGAACTAACTAGCACTATGAGCACCATTCTCTCTAGAACATTGGATGTTGTTGCACCCATTAAATTAAAAAAGGTCAGAGAAAAAATTAAAGCAGCATGGTACAACAATACTACGCATGTTCTAAAGAGAGAAACCCGTATTTTAGAGCGTAAATGGAAACAAACTAATTTAGAGGTCTTTAGAATCGCGTGGAAAGACAGTATGTCACGTTATAAAAAGGCCCTAAAAGCGGCCAGGGCTGAGCACCTCCGCAAACTAATAGAAAATAACCAAAATAATCCAAGGTTTTTATTTAACACCGTGGCTAGACTAACAAATAAACAGACGTCACCCGAACAAAATATCCCGTTACAGTTCAGTAGTAATGATTTCATGAACTTCTTCACTGAGAAAATAGAAAGCATCAGAACCACAATTGTAAACGTTCAATCTTCAATTGCGCCTTATAATTCAGCCTTAATTATCACCCCGCAAGAACAATTACAGTGCTTTACAACTATAGAACAAAAAGAGTTAAATAAACTTATCACTTCATCTAAAACAACAACATGTTTATTAGATCCTATACCAACTAAACTACTGAAAGAAGTGTTACCTGTAGTGGAAGAGCCTCTCCTTAATATTATTATCTCGTCTTTATCTTTAGGTCATGTTCCAAGAACATTTAAACTGGCAGTTATAAAACCACTCATTAAGAAACCACAATTAGATCATAATAACCTAGCAAATTATAGACCCATTTCAAATCTTCCATTTATGTCTAAAATATTAGAAAAAGTGGTGTCCGCTCAACTGGGCTCTTTCTTGCAAGAAAATGATATCTATGAAAAGTTTCAGTCTGGATTCAGACCGCACCATAACACTGAAACTGCGCTCGTTAAAATCACAAATGATTTACTTTTAGCTTCTGACCAAGGCTGTATCTCAATACTAGTTTTACTCGATCTTAGAGCTGCGTTCGACACTATAGATCACACAATACTCTTAGATCGACTACAAAATTATACTGGTGTTCAAGGACAAGCATTAAGCTGGTTCAAATCATACCTATCTGACCGCTACCATTTTGTCTATTTAAATGGAGAAAAATTGATCATAAATCCAGTAAACTATGGAGTGCCGCAGGGATCTGTGTTAGGCCCTCTGTTATTCTCAATATATATGATGCCACTTGGAAATATTATAAGGAAACATGGAATTAGTTTCCATTGTTATGCTGATGACACTCAAATATATATTTCATCACGGCCGGATGAAAACGCTAAATTATCCAAATTATCTTTAGAGTGTGTTAAAGATATAAAAGATTGGATGACGCGTAATTTTCTTTTATTAAATCCAGACAAAACAGAGGTATTACTTATCGGTTCAAAAAAACGCCCACAAAACCTCTCACACTACAACTTTAACATAGTAGGATGTCCTGTTACTTTATCCTCTACAGTAAAAGACCTGGGTGTTATACTCGATTGCAACCTGTCTTTCGAAAATCATATTTCATATGTTACAAGAACAGCCTTTTTCCACCTTAGAAATATTGCTAAGCTGCGTAACATGCTATCAGTTTCTGATGCAGAAAAGTTAGTTCATGCATTCATGACCTCGAGACTAGATTACTGTAATGCTTTATTAGCTGGTTGTCCTGCATCCTCAATAAACAAGCTACAGTTAGTCCAAAATGCCGCCGCTAGAGTTCTTACTAGATCAAGAAAATATGATCATATAACACAGATTTTATCATCACTGCATTGGTTACCTAGCCTGGGTGCCAGCCCGAACCCCGCCCACAATATTTTTTGGTCGGGAAGTTCGGTCTGGACTCGCTCCGTTGAGGAGCTATTATGCCCGAACAAAAATTGTTCGGACCAATCAAATTGTCAGGGCGGGCTTTATACGATGATGGACAGATGAGCAATGCAACGTAATCGTCCACGTCACCAAAGAGCGCTTGATTTGAATTAGTTTACAACAAAGACGACTGCTGCTGGAGAATTGAGATTTCACGAGTTCACATTTACAAATAAGTCAGATAGAATAAATGCGTTTATAAGATTTCACACAAATAAGTCGATAGAATAAATGCGTATATGACGTGCTGTCCGAGGAGAGGGCTGTGGGCTCGGTAGCCATGCTCCCCCGTATTCCTGGTTGTGAGAGAACAAGACAAGAGTGAGGATTCGGGGTGGTGGAGGGATGCTGAAAAACTGTCAAGGAGTGTTAGGTAAGTTTACAGAGTGAATATGCTTCCTCATGCTGATAGATAGGGTAACGTTAGACATGGTATTGTTTGATGACAAGTTTATATTGGATTGATTATTTGTACGTGCTCCTCCCGAACTTTGTTTATGAAACATCATGTGTAGATTCCGCCATCGCGTCTGTTATATCGACAGCGCATTCATTTTAAAAGAGGAACAGAGAGCCGCGACATTTTGTTGGTTGAAAATATGAATGAAGAACATGCGTCATTTACTCCGTTGCTCTGATTGGTTGTAGGTCTATCCAATTGAGTGCAGAGTTTTTTTTTTTCCTGGTTTGGTTGAGACACGCCCCATAATCAAATCTCTATGGAAAAGTATCAGACTCACATTCTGACTAGAATTGAGTATGACGACGTCAGGCTATTGGTTACCTATAAAGTTCCGTATTAATTACAAGGTATTGCTACTGACTTATAAAGCCCTAAACGGCTTAGCTCCAGTCTATTTAACGGATCTTCTATTGCCCTATAATCCATCGCGCTCTTTAAGATCACTAAATTCAAGGCTTTTGGTCATACCTAGGATATCCAGAACCACCAAAGGAGGGAGAGCATTTTCACATTTAGCTCCAAAACTCTGGAATAATCTTCCTGATACTGTTTGTTGCTCAGACTCGCTCTCCCAGTTTAAAACTAGATTAAAGTCGCATCTCTTCAGCCAGGCATTCATATAATATTTTTAATCTTACAGTTCAAACTACAATCCGGCCTCTAGTTCATAAATGCCAGAGGAGGACTGGCCCCCGACTGAGCCTGGGTTCTCCCAAGTTTTTTTTTTTTCTCCATTAGGTCACCTGATGGAGTTTTAGGACACCATTAGGTCACTTGATGGAGTTTTTCGGTTCCTTGCCACTGTTGCCTTTGGCTTGCTCAGTTGGGGATATTTAATTTGATTTTATCAATCAATAAATTCCATTAGAAACAAACCTTGTTGTATTATTTTAATTTAATACTGTGAAGCTGCTTTGATACAATCTGTATTGTGAAAAGCGCTATACAAATATACTTGACTTGACTTGACTTGACTAGTAGCCTAGCCTTGTTGTTTACTGCCCTCTGTAACCAGTAGGCGTGGCTTGGGAGTGGCCTCCTAGGGCAGCGAAGCAAGTGCATTCTGGGAGTTGTTGTCTTTCATCCACATAAGCCAAAAATACATTTTCTGGCTTTTCTCAGTCTAGAAAGCGTGATGTCACTGGCATGATAGCATCTAGACAGCTCCAGCAAAATGGCATCTCAAGAGCATGACAGATCGAGAGGGGGGTCTTAATGCATTGCAAAAATTCAAAAATTGCGATCTGTCCAACAAGCGAATACAGGGTTCTCAAGTCTCACGCATTGGCCATGAGACACACGCAATTCAACCAGTACACACGCTCACACGCCACACCGTGTATTTCTCACGCTGAAAAGGCAATGCCAACCAAGTTGTCCTGCAAGCTTTATATATAACGTATACGAGGCGCAGGCACACAAAGTGAAGTTTCCTGCCGCCAGCACGTATCTCGGCCAGATTGCGTTCGTTACTTGGCAACATAGATGCGCGGACACATGGAAGTTGACGGAACATTCTCGGCCACCGTACGTTCGTTACTAGGTAACCAACAACATCACGCGAACACACGTCGTGATGGAGAAGGTAAGTTGGAAGAAAGCTCGTCTAACATTTTTAGGCTGGAACATTTAATATATAGCCCATCGTATACATTATTATTGATGCAGTCAAAAACTCTACAACTACTTTGCAACTACTTTGCAACCAGAAGCTTTTGCTCAGTTTGGCTAGCTTACGTTATCTGAAACTAAGGGAAATGTTAGTGGGTATGGGAAGGAATGAAAATGTATTTCATTTCTTCATTTTATTTTAAATTATATATTGTACTGTATTAATAGTCTTTCTAGTTACATTAAGGCTACATGTTTTTCCAAACTGTTTGGAGCAATTTGTTATATTTTTGTAATTTTTGTATATTTGTAATTTTGAAATATAACATTAAAGAGTATATTTGATGTGATGAATTGCTCTGTCATTTATCAGATACCAATTGTTATAATTTCAATTTGTGCTGGTTAATTATGAACAATGGGTAAAATTGGGGGCGGGGCTCCATTAGGGCTCCTCCCCTAACCGCATGTGATCTCACTCCAAGCTTTTGATAAAACTTGAGAACCCTGCGAATAACATCTCCGATGCCATCAAGGGCCGAATAGAGCTGGTAAGTCCCGCCCCTTCCGCTAACCCCACTGGACCTCTAGGTTGAAAAATCGTCAATGCTAGTGAATGGGAGAAAATAATTATTTTCTGGTCCCGTTTGAATTGTGCCATGAATGTGAACATATGTCTGTGAATTTTTTATATAATCTTTCGTGTGAAGAATGCTACAATTTAGCGGGTAGAAGTTTGATACGTTTAGACTTTGTGTGAGAGCACTTTGTGGACTACAACTCTTCGCTGCTTTCGACGCGTTTGAAACATCACCACCATTCGCACACGGACACTAGCTCACGGATCCCGCTAAACATGACTGTGTCTTTGGTGCACTTCACCGCCTTCTTTCAGGGAGAGGACAAAATCGTTGAGGTTGGCGAAAACCACTGGTAAGTCAACTTTATGGGGTGACGTCACATATGCGACATGTAGTCTTTCTCGTTATGTCTTTTCCACAACTGCTAGCCGAAGAATCATACCATATACTGTCAAACTCGTAACATGAAAGATTATATAAAAAATTCACAGACAACATATGTTCACATTCATGGCACAATTCAAACGGGACCAGAAAATAATTATTTTCTCCCATTCACTTGCATTGACGATTTTTCAACCTAGAGGTCCAGCGGGGTTTTACGGAAGGGGCGGGACTTACCAGCTCTATAACCTGTTTGCAAAATGACTGTCATAAATGTGACCACGGCGGGTCCTGTAAACAAGTTCCACTCACCTCTTAGTTGTCATCGTGATGTTCACCATCACCGCAGATCACCTTGCTAAATTAATCCAATCCAGAGGATGATATCCAATATAAGCAATATCCATCGACAACACCCGCAAGATAGTTGTTAGTGTGATTTCAGCCGCTTTCGAACTGTGAATGAGAGACGCGGCGGCGCGCCTTGCCAGTTTAAATTTGACGAGCCCCACACGAGCCCCATAAACACAATGCACAGACAGCCAGCTGTCATAGCGCATGCACTAAACTAAATTCTCTTTATCGTCTTAATGCATTTAAAGTGTCAAAAACACAAGGTTCTATGTGTATCAGTGTATTCTAGATCTCTGCATTACTGTAGTCCTAAAAGTGACAGCAGTCTATATAAGAATCAGTATACGTTTTATTCATACAGTGAAGAATATGCAGTTTTATTATTTCATTTGATGATTCTTACTTAAATGCTGTTTTTAGTGTTAACATGTACAGGTAAAAAAAATGTACAGTCAAAATCAGTCAGTTCAGTCAGAGTAGCAGTAGAGTAGCCTGACAATGTTATTTTTTATTTTATTTTATTTTTTTATTGCAGACAGAACAAGTAACAAACAGCATAGCATACAATATTACAAAACAAAGAGTGGCATTAATTGGTAGCGGGGGATCCAAAAATAATATCAAAATATTTAGTTTTTTTAACAATTTCAGTGAAGACATGAAAAAATCAAAATGAAAAACCTCTCAAACAGTGTCGTGCCGCGCCGCGTTCCGATCATTATTAAAGCGACATACATCGGTATTGCGGTATTTTAAAAATTCATATCATAACAAAAATAAACACCAGTATTCGGAACCGGTATACCGCCCACTGCGCCCAGCACTAATGTGTTCATATTTTCTGGTTCTGCTCAGAATCCTGGCGGTAGCGTTCTGTATGAGCTGCAATTGTCTTATGGTCTTTTTGGGAAGGCCAGTGAGGAGTCCATTACAATAATCCACTCTGCTGAAAGCATGCACAAGTTTCTCTAAGTCTTGTCTGGAAACAAAGCATCTAATGCTTGCAATATTTTTCAGATGATAATATGCTGATTTAGTTATTGCTTTGACATGACTACTAAAACTAAGGTCTGACTCTAGTGTCACACCAAGATTCCTGACTTGATTTTTAGTTGTTTGACCCCTAGAGTGAAGGTATGCGTTCACCTTGAGAACTTCATCTTTGTTTCCAAATGCAATGATTTCAGTTTTGTCTTTGTTTAACTGAAGAAAGTTTTGGCACATCCAACTGTTGACTTCATCAATGCATTGGCACAGGGAGTCAATGGGGCTGTAATTGTTAGGCGATAGGGCTAAGTAGATCTGTGTGTCGTCTGCATAGCTGTGGTAAGCAATTTGGTTCTTTCTCATTATTTGGCTCATTGGGAGCATATACAGGTTGAACAGGAGTGGTGCAAGAATTGAGCCTTGAAGCACTCCGCATGTCATGGATGTCCACTCAGACTTATGGTCTCATATACTCACATAATAACCTCTCCCATCTAAGTATGACCTGAACCATTTTAGGACTATCCCAGAAAGCCCCACCCAGTTTTCCAGCCTGTCAAGAAGTATGTTGTGATCGGCAGTGTCAAATGCAGCACTGAGGTTGAGTAGTACCAGCACTGATAATTTGCCTGAATCAGTATTCAAGCGAATATTGTTTATTATCTTTATGAGCTAATAATAACCTCTGTGGTGTGATGCAGTCGGAATCCAGATTGAAAATCGTCAAAGTATCCATTCAAGGTTAAGAATTTGTTCAGCTAATTGAAGACAACTTTTTCAATGATCTTGAAAAAAAAAATAATTCCTCCATTCGTAGATTGCTCGCAGGCATTCAATTTCAAAGTATTTTAATCCTAATCATCCAAGCCTTTTCACCGTACCTTACGTTCGATTACTGCTTAAAGGAACACGCCGACTTTTTGGGACTTTAGCTTATTCACCTTATCCCCCAGAGTTAGATAAGTCCATACCCTTTTCATCTCCGTGCGTGACTTAACTCTGCCTAGCTTAGCACAAAGACTGGAGGTAAACGGCCCCAACTAGCATACTGCTCCCAATAAGTGACAAAATACAGCAAACATTTTCCTATTTACATGTTGTGATTTGTATAGTCACAGTGTATACAATTCGTTACATTTATATAGTGCTTTTTCTGAGACCTCAAAGCGCTTTACATATGGAAGGGGGGATCTCCTCAACCACCACCAATGTGCAGCATCCACTTGGATGATGCGACGGCAGCCATATTGCTCCAGAACGCCCACCACACACCAGCTTACTGGTGGAGAGGAGACAGTGATGAAGTCAATCAGTGTATGGGGATGATTAGGAGGCCATGATAGACAGAGGCCAAGGGGCAGATTTGGCCAGGATGCCGAGGTTACACCCCTACTCTTTTTCGAAGGACATCCTGGGATTTTTAATGACCACAGAGAGTCAGGACCTCGGTTTTACGTCTCATCCAAAGGACGGTGCTCTTTTGGCAGTATAGTGTCCCCGTCACTATACTGGGGCATTAGGACCCACACAGACCACAGGGTGAGCACCCCATGCTGGCCTCGCTAACACCTCTTCCAGCAGCAACCTAGTTATCCCAGGAGGTCTCCCATCCAGGTACTAACCAGGCTCAGCCCTGCTTAGCTTCAGTGGGCAACCAGTCTTGGGCTACAGGGTGATATGGCTGCTGGCTGAGCAAATACAAATAACAAGGTCACATGAGACACAGCCATCTTCTAACCGTATACATACTGGGAACTATATTCCCAGAAGACGAAGCACTGGTACTTCTGCGGAGTGATTTGCTAAAGCTAAAGCTAAGTGAATAAGCTAAAGTCCCAAAAAGTCAGCGTGTTCCTTTAAAGGCTTGGTCAAATCCTCCAGTAAATCCTCGGACAAACGCCTGCCAATCACATTGTCTATATTGCAAGGATTAATCACCTCCATCCGCAATGGTCTTTTTTCCTTCTATATTAATATAGAAGCCGTGTTTTCATCAGTGTTTTATGGCTTCATGCATCCAGGGGAATTTACTTCAGAATCTAAACATTTCGATCCCATCCGTGGCATTTCTTTTTCAGATTTACACTTCTCACCAAAATTCTATACTCTTTTTCTTAAGCACTCAAAAAAAACCTCTTTCTTAATCTTTCTTAAATAACTCGGTGTTACTCTTTCCTTTTCTAAAATTAACAATACTTACTTTCTGTCCTTTCACATCCATGATTAAATATCTAAAAGTTTGTTCTAAAACTCCAGATTTTTTCCCCCCTATTTATTTTATCTAACGGAGAGCCTCTTTCTATGGCTTGGTTCAGGACTCACTTACTGCTTTAGGAAGCTGCGGTCTATATCCCTCTCGTTACACCGGTCATTCCTTCAGAATTGGGGCAGCCACCACAGCAGCCGAACGTGGAGTGTCAACATCAGCTATTAAGCTCCTGGGCAGATGGTCTTCATCTGCATTCGAATTCTACCAGACCCGATTCCAAAAGCATCCTCAAATCTCAGCAAGCTCTCTCAACTTAACATTAAGGTAATTTCATGCAAATACTGGTGGTGGTGTTATGTTTTCTCAATTTATTACAACTCATCGTTCCCGTATTAGTAGTCTCCCTAGCCTTTCATGACTTGGTTGTGGCCTAAACGTGGCTTCGTCTCCATGTGGCCCACGGTGGCCGTGTCTGCCCGCAGTGGCCTTGTCTCTATGTGGTCCAAGGTGGCCTTGTCTGCCCACAGTGGCTTTGTCTCTATGTGGCCCAAAGTGGCCTTGTCTGCCCACAGTGGCCTTGTCTCTATGTGGCCCAAGGTGGCCTTGTCTCTAAGTGGTCCACGGTGGCCTCATCTCTATTACCCCTTTTCCACCAAGGCAGAGCTGGTGCTGGTTCGGAGCCAGAGCCTAGTTTCAAATCGGTTCTTTGTTTTTCCACCGCCAAAGCACCAGCTCCGAACCAGTAAAACTGGTTCTTAAGTAGCACCAAATCATTGCAGGGTCTAGAACGGAGCCAAGAAAGAACCGCTTGCATCAGAGGCTGGGGGCGGGGTTACCGTGGCCAACAAGACTGAAGAGAAACTTGTGACCGCCATTTTCAAATAGCAGCTAATCGAGCTAACAGCAGCTAAACACGATGGACGCGAATTAAAATATAAATCTAAGGCTAAAGTCGGCATCTTATTGTTAAAAATAAATGTTATGTACATGCCGTTACTCTCGCTTGTAATCTCCGTCTGTACAAATAATGGCGAGCCGCGCGAACACGTTGGATCCGCCGTGTTTGGATGCCGATGTAGGTCTGCAAAGCCATGAACATCAATAGCAAAGCAACGTGCGCCATTGTTGATGATGTGTTTGTGTTTGGCGCCGCCGCGCTAACGTTGCTGAGAAAGATGAGATGTAGCTGTGACGTAAGACCTGGCTCTGCGTTGGCTCTTTTAGCCTGTGGAAAAGCAAACCGGTTCTTTGGAGGCTCGTCAGTCGAACCAACTCCGAACCGGCACTAGCTCTAGCTCCGAACCAGCACCTGGTTCTTGTTGGTGGAAAAGGGGTATATGTGGCCCAAGGTGGCCTTGTCTGCCCACGGTGGCCTTGTCTCTATGTGGCCCAAGGTGGCCTTGTCTGCCCACGTGGCCTTGTCTCTATGTGGCCCAAGGTGGCCTTGTCTGCCCACGGTGGCTTCATCTCCATGTGGCCCACGTGGCCTTGTCTCTATGTGGCCCAAGGTGGCCTTGTCTGCCCACGTGGCCTTGTCTCTGTGTGGTCCACGGTGGCCTTTTCTGCCCACGGCGGCTTCGTCTCCATGTGGCCCACGGTGGCCTTGTCTCTATGTGGTCCAAGGTGGCCTTGTCTGGCCACGTGGCCCTGTCTCTATGTGGTCCAAGGTGGCCTTGTCTGGCCACGTGGCCCTGTCTCTATGTGGCCCAAGGTGGCCTTGTCTGCCCACAGTGGTTTCGTCTCTATGTGGTCCACGGTGGCCTTGTCTCCCCATAGTGGCCTTGTCTCCCCACAGTGGCCTCGTCTCCACGTGATCTCTATGACCTTTATCCTGGTTCCACGATTTACGATTTGTCATGCTCATTTTATGTTTAACTAAAAATTATTTTATTTTATTTTTTAGGAACCGCAAGATGGTGGGTATATTCCCTTTTACAATTCTTTGGGGGTAGGCCCTGTCTCGGTGGAATAGTTTCCATACCAATTTTGGGGGTTGGCTGCGCCCCTGCCTCCATCTTCGGGCAGGAAATGCAGAGTCTGCTACCCTCTGAATACGAGCTGTGGACGGGGCCTGTGCCAAAGAACTTTCATTTAATATTTCTGTTTTCATTTTCTGGTCTATTAATTAATAAATGTCATTGTGATATCATCTCTCCTTCTGAGTCTTTCTGGTAGAACTAAAGTAGCCTGAATTTATGCACTTTTATGCATTGTGTGTTGAGTTTTTTATTTTATTTTATTTTTTTACTCAAGATGGTATATTCTGTTAAGTCTTTGCTGGTTTAGGCCAAGTAAATAATGTTGTAGAGTCTTATTGGTGACACGTGCAACAAACCCAATTCTAGATATTTACCAGTCATATACCAGGCATGCACGCATATAAATGATAATGAGATGCAAACTCTCATAAAAGCTTGTGAAATTGTTCCATATACAACAGATTAATTTCATTGTTCCTAGCAGACTCTTATAAGACATGGTGAGAGTTAGAAACGATGCTGTTAAAACAGTAATCCTGAGGCATTTTGAGCCAAATCATTGGTATAACCCTTGCACTGTGTTTTAATGCTAAGCGTATGTGTGCGTACCATGTATGTGTTTTCCTGTAATCACTGCCAGTCATGCCCGGGGAATTAGCCTACTCTTTTTCCAGCATGTTCCTCCATATGTGTAAAATGCTGGCTGTCTACTGAAACATCTCTGAGCTTGTCAATCTAGCATTCCAGCATGTCAGACACTCCCAGGAAGTGCTAGGATGGCTAAAACTGTACTGGAAGGAGGGGTGGGAAACAAAACCCATAGTGGTGATTGGCTATTTGGCTGGTAGCCAAGGTAACAGGCTAAAAGGGTGAAGGTTTCCTCTCCCTCTCTGTCCTCTGAAAGGTCAAAAGAATCAGACACAGTCCCGCAGAGGCAGAAACTGTACAACACCACCTACATCTCAGCACTTAAGCACATTTCTCAAATTACTAGCTCATAGTCCATAATAATGTAATTGCACCCATATCAATCTTTTATATTGATCAATCAATTATACAAATTCACATTTGTTCACATAAATAAATGGTAATATTTACATTATAGTACTTATTGACATTAAGCTGCTATTTTTATATTTTCAGTTTTTATTTTATTTTTGGTTTAAGTTTTAGTTATTTTGTTATGCACTTTTATCACTTTTTATATTTCTATATACAGTGTAATTTAATTATATTTCTGTCTTAGTAATTTTAGTACTTCAACTTATTTCAGTTAGATTACTTTCTTTATACTTAGGATTTATGTATTGTTTGTTTATGTGTTTGGATATAATAAATACTTGCTGTGACTAATGTCAGCGTGTTCTGGTTTAACAGCCCTTTAGCAGACTATTGGTTGATGTGACATTAATCAATTAGCTAAATGAACATTAATGGCAGCCTCTAAACTAAAGTACAGGAGATGCATAGGTGTCACTGCACTTTTCCCACTGTCTTTTTTAGCCCTTAATATAGTTACTCAGAAACTGTGCTGTGAAGAGGTTGAAGTGTAGATAGATCAAATACAAGATAGAAATGCATTAACGGATATGCTGAGTTGTGTATCTAAAACATATTCTTCAAATTAATCACCAGGAATACAACGTTCTTAAACATTTCATGTTACGGTGGTACAACAAAAGTGACAAGATGTATTTTGTCACTTTGATGATTCGGATGCAATGATAAACTCTCTCTCTCTCTCTCTCTCTCTCTCTCTCTCTCTCTCTCTCTCTCTCTCTCTCTCTCTCTCTCTCTCTCTCAAACAGATGTACTATTTGTACATTGTGAGGTGTATATATAAGTTAGTTGTTCATTCTGAGTCTGATGTAGAAACAGTTCCATAATGTCAGAGCTTTCCATTTCTGTCAAATGTGGTCTACATCACAATCAGATGGTGGAACCATTGAAGCGATAAGGATAACACCACCTCTTTTCCCATTCTCTCTCTATTTCTCTCTCTCTCTCTCCGCAACCCCCTGCCCGTGTTTCTCCGCACGGTGGCCATATGTGCAGTTTCACTGTGGCATCCAGACATCTCCCATCTCAAGTCCTGTCATTCTTCCCAAGCTCAGACATCTGTCAGAGAATGAGTGTGAGCCAGAGAGATGCAGCCACGCAGAGCCTCCACTCAGCTGGTGCTGTACTGGTGGAAGTCCGGAGGCGTTTTGTAGTCTCCATTCAAAACTTCAACTCATTGTATTTATTTAAATACCCATCACTTCATCACTTTAAATTGTACTGAATGAAGATAAACTCTTCAATGAAAACAGCTTTGCATTCATATCAGCTGCAATGCATTTATTGCATTCATTTCTTCATTGCATTCTAGCTACTCAATTTATTGTTGTCATATTTATTCTGCTCACTACAGCTACACTCCCCACCTACACCATTACACACCCCACATGGATATTGAACGTATACTGTATCATGTAGTGTTGGTTTGTGTATATCGTACTACTGTATATATATTTGCAAAACATGACTCTTGAACCTTGGCCCTTTCACCCCCTTCCCTCATCGGGAAAAAAAGTAAACAGCCTAAAACTCAGCCTAAAATCAGCCTAGCCTAGTCTAGCTGTGTCCTCTAGTACTGCATATGTTATCTTTGACAAGAATGCAACAAGCAAACCGCACAGCGAGAGTGAGTTATCACCAAAATGTAATAAAATACTAATTATTATCACACAATCATTGTGTACGCTTCAGCAGAATATGTATGATGCACAAAATAAAAAAATGTTTTATGACACACCACGTTATTGGCAGCCCAAGACATCCATCCAGACACTAGGAGACCGCCAGCCGCCGACAAAGTGAACCCAAAGGAATGCAACAAACGCAAGTAGCCTCCAGACTCTTAGCTGAACTGGTGCATTGATATAAAATTGAATAACCCAACGATAGAAGGGTTTAATGAATGATTGATGGTTCGTTCAAGTCATGTATAAGTGCATATATTGCTAGAAACTTGGGATTTCGTCATCTCACTCTTAAAACTCATTCTTTCCTCACTTTATTTCTTTCTGCAACTCGTATGAATGTGCGTGTGTTCGTGTTAGATATTAGTTTTATGTGTTAGAGTAATCAATAAAGTCTTGTTTGGATTTTAAAGAGAAGTGTCTTGTGTTATGTGCTTACAAATTGAATGTCTTAAACTGCTGATCTATGTTACCGTGCTAATAAATAGTGTTTTCACTATAGTTTGGATATTATTATCCGCTGCAGAGTTGATAGTTATGGCCTGTTCAAATGAATGCTGGACGAGTCATTTTCTCGGTTGTATAAGTGATTCTTTTGAATTCCCTATAAATTAATTAATAATTCCCTTTGAGCTAAATTTACCTGTTTGACTCTTACAATATGTAACAAGCAAAGTATTTTTCATAATGTACTAGTAGTGATGTTATTCAATGAGGACGTTGTCATGTCGCTTGAAATAGAGTCATCAGTGTCCAAATGTGTAATGAGGCAGGGAACCCATCACCACAAACAAGCAACATTGATAATAATAAATAATATTATTAGACTTGCACAGCAGCCTATTAAATGTCTGTAACAGACCATAATAAACTTATGGTTTATTTGGGAAAAATGTAACTGTAATGGGTGTATGCCTTTAAGAGAATGTGATTACGTTCTGATTACGCAGCAAGTTCATGAGGTTTGGCAAAACAAGCCAGTTAAAGGGAAGTTGTTGTCCGAGTATGGATTTATCCATATCCGAGGACTGATTTGTCACGTTAGATCTAAAGCAGAGGTCCCCAACCCCCGGGCCGCGGACCGGTACCGGTCCGTGGGACATTTGGTACCGGGCCTCACAGAAAGAATATATAACTTAACGTATTTTCCGGACTATAAATCGCTCCGGAGTATATGTCGCATCAGTAAAAAAATGCGTCATGAAGAAGAAAAAACATAATATAGCCTAAGTCGCACTGGACTATAAGTCGCATTAATTTAGAAATGTAGCCTATTTCACAAAAAAAATAAAAAAAATAATAATAATAATAATTGTTCGGATGGGACAGTTCACCCTTACGGACGTGAGCGCTCTGAAAGCGGCACAAAAAGACTGCTTTAAAACTTTCACAGAGACCTCAGACAGAAATCAAAAAGCCTGTCTTTAAATTGTATTTCGTTTTGTATTAATTGTATCTTAATTTTAATCAATGTTTCATCACCCAATTGCCTGGATTTAATAAGAAGTAAATATAATAGAAAATATTTAATCAGGACACGAAGGCGCAGGCGCGTGAACTGGAGCTGATCTCATAAATTAACCGAAATTCAGCGTATAAGGTAGCCTACTTGCCTCACAGACCTGAGACATAGAAAGCTTGAAATGTCTAATTTTAACTGACTGTTCTCTGCTTATGTAATTCGTTTGAAATGTGCATTTCTCTCTGGCGCGTTCACTAGGCATACTGCGAAGATCGAGTCAGCATTGTCAACTTCATCTTTGCACAGAAAACACTTGTTTATTATTAAACAATTAAAATGTCTCCTGCTATATTTTACATATTCATAATCATTAATTTTGGTTCTTAAAATCGTTTCTTTGTGACAGCTTTTAGGTGCTTTATTGGCAGCGCCACCCTTACATCGCATCAGCACCGTAAATATGGAGATTGTTTTCTTTTGGGGGGCTTTTTGTTTGTGTTCAGGCTTTCTCAGTTGTCTTTAGGCGCGATATTACGAGTACCCTGCTAATAAAATTGCAAGTAAGCCTACACATTGGATTCACGTTTATTATTATATTTAATTATTTTTTATATTTTTTTTATATTTTGTTGTATTTATCCGCCGCACCTTAAAGGCCGGTCCGTGAAAATATTGTCTGATATTAAACCGGTCCGTGGCGCAAAAAAGGTTGGGGACCGCTGATCTAAAGGACACATACTTACACATATCCACCCTTCCACAACACAGGAAGTTCCTGAGGTTCGCCTTCGGGGGTGAAGTGTACCAATATTGTGTTCTTCCTTTTGTAGGCCAGTCACTGTAAAGCAGTTTAAAAAACTGTTAGGTCTGATGGCAGCAGCATCCAACGTGATACCTTGCGGTCTGTTATACATGAGTCCATTGCAGTGGTGGCTCAGGACCAAGGGGTTCTTCCCGAAGGGAAGAACCCCTTGTCAGGAGGGAAGATATCATGTCGAGGCATGGGCTAAGGCCCGGGGACTGGAGACTCCACCCCAAGGTGGTGGAGCTCCTTTGGGAGAACTTCGGATAAGCCGAGGCTGACCTGTTCGCAACCCAAGAGACCACACATTGTCCACTGTGGTTCTTACTCAGCCATCCAGCCCCTCTGGGGTTGGACGCTATGGTGCAGACATGGCCGAGGTCACGTCTGTACCAAGCGTGCCCCAGAAGCCCTGAAAAGTGAAGCCAAAGCGTCTCGATCGCCCCCTCCGGTGACTGGTCTTAGTATAGGTCATAAACCCCGCCTCTTCGTGTTATTCAACGGGAAGTGAGACCAACTAAACAATTAAATTACACTTCAAATATATTAGTGTAGAAAAAGGTAGTTTCTGTCATTCTGTCGTTTTTATCACGCTGATGTAAGTTCAAGTGTCTGTTTTTAAAATAAGTTTTTAGTTAGTTACGTGATGCTATAAAAACAGTGGTGTAACGTCATGATTGACAGCTGTGATTGAAAGGTTCTCTGAGCGAAGTAGTCACTGAAGCACCAACAGACTTTTTTTTTGGATCTTCGGAGGACTGAACCCACAAAGGGGTGCCCGGCATCTAAGCAGAGGATGAGCAAGTGTGTGGTCGAGGCCATCTCACTTGCTTATGAGTCGGCCAGTCAGCCTTCAACTTTGGCTGTACGGGCCTACTCGGAGTATTGCTGCTTCCAAAGCATTACTGTCAGGAGTTTCCCTCCAAGATGTTTGTGATACGGCAGGCTAGTCCTCAACGCATACATTCGTGAGGCTTCACTAGCTAGACCTCGGCTCCAATCCAGGGGCGCAGGTGCTTTTGCCTAGATGTGCACTGTTACGACCCTTCATGGTTTTAAAAGTCTAGGAAGATAGAAGAGGAACATTATGTCACCCGTCAACAATATTTACTATTGGAACACTGGAAAATGAGTGAAACCAGGAAGCAGCAGAGCGTTTGAACTCATTTATTATGTGCAACTGGTCAGAGAGAGAGAGAGAGAGAGAGAGAGAGAGAGAGAGAGAGAGATAGAGATAAATAAAGAAACAATTAAAGTTACTTACAATCAAAAGTAAATCAAACAAACCAGCAAATTATATTATTATCCCAGACCTGGGAGGGGAAAAGGGAATAACTGGACAGTGCCAACTCAAAGAAATGAATAAAACAAAAGAATCTTTCTAGCCTATGCCGTTTTAAACTAATACAAAAGAAAAATGTAGAAAGGAAAAGTCTTCGACGTCCGAGACGTCGTATACTTCCCTACTCTAACTATCAAAACAAAAATACAACAAATGGCACATGCCCTTTAACCTAGTGTATTTAAACAGAAAATAAACTTAAGTGCAATGTACGTCACGTGACATCTCTTACCTGTCCCTTTTCCTTTACCATTACAAAAACACAGCGTTACCACTCTCAAACATTTAGATAAGAAGAATAGGACGGCAACACAACAAGATCTCACATGACCGATTTTAAGCACATTAACAGAGCTTGATAAATTCTCAAAAACTGAACACAAGCAAAACCAAATCAAGCTTAACAGAAAAATGCAGAGCGCACAAAGTCGAGCGCACAAAGTCAAGTTCACAAACAAAAAGGGCGCCGCCGTCTAGTGCGTTCGTGACTCCTTTTATAGTTCCCGGGTTTCCGGTAACCATATGACTGGATCTCGCTTGCAGACGTCAGCAAGCCAAAACCCTCCTCTCAGATGGTTGACAGCCAATCAGGCGACCGATCAGCTCATCACCTGGGAAAGAGAAAGTAAAAAACGGACAGCGGCAGAAACAATACCAAAAGAAACTAGAAACACCAAAGTCACACAGCTTGTTGTCACATAATATCGTAACATGCGCATTGATTTCACACAGAAGGACACTTGCTTTTATGGTGGCGTGGGTATTAGCATTCCCACAGCGTTTCGACGCAGCTTGAGTTCCCTTGAAAGGGAACGAATGTTGTATGTAACCCTAGTTCCCTGAAGAGGGAACGAGACGCTGCATCACCCTGCCATACTCCCGGCATGCCCGTGATCAACTTGCTTCAGCCTATCAGAAGCTGACGCTGTTTGGTTCAGTTGTGCTTTATATTTTCCTGGTCGATGACATCACATGATGTTCCATCATGCCATTGGACTGGTTTCATACGTGCTTCATGATGCAATCACACAGAGGCGTTCCCACAGTACTTCGACGCAGCGCCTCATTCCCTCTTCAGGGAACTAGGGTTACATACGTAACCAAGACATTTTTCATTTGATTTGTCTAGTCTCATTCGTTTCTTTGCTCCTCTGGATTTGTTGATGTTTCCTGAACTGATTCCGGTTACCGACCTTTATCAATGGGCTGCCATGTACAGAACCCGGTTTTGTTCATTAAATGTTCTGATCTTTGCTTTTTATGTTTTATGTATTATACCTAAAATAAATGTGTATCTTCGTTTATTTAGTGCTTCGTTTATTTGATTACCATATGCAGTTTTAATAAAGTTGAATTAAAGGGTTAGATCACCCGAAAATGAAAATCCGGTCAGTAATTACTCACCCTCATGTCGTTCCAAGCCCGTAAGACCTCCGTTCATCTTCGGAACACAGTTTAAGATATTTTAGATTTAGTCCGAGAGCTCTCTGTTCCTCCATTGAAAATGTATAGACGGTATACTGTCATGTCCAGAAAGGTAATACAGACATCATCAAAGTAGTCCAAGTGACTACAGTGGCTCAATGTTAAGTTTATAAAGCGACGAGAATACTTTTTGTGCGAAAAAAAAAAAAAAAAAAAAACGACTTTATTCCACTATTCATTTCCTTCTCTGTGGGCCTCGAGTGAGTTCACGTAGCACGCATCACACACATGACAAGCGTCGGCCAATACTGAGCCTACGTGTGACATGCAACACAGACGCGCTGCGCTAAAATATTACGTGAAATCACTCGAGGCCCACAGAGAAGGAAATTAATAGTGGAATAAAGTCGTTATTTTGGGGTTTTTTTTGTGCACAAAAAATATTCTCATCGGTTTATAAACTTAACATTGACTTGGACTACTTTGATGATGTCTGTATTACCTTTTCTGGACATGGACAGTATACCGTCCATACATTTTCAATGGAGGAACAGAGAGCTCTCGGACTAAATCTAAAATATCTTAAACTGTGTTCCGAAGATGAACGGAGGTCTTACGGGCTTGGAATGACATGAGGGTGAGTCATTAATGACATAATTTTCATTTTTGGGTGAACTAACCCTTTAACGTAACCTTCTGTCATTTTTACTCTTCAAAGTGTACACTTGCAGGTGTTGATTATAATTTGGCTAATTTACTGATAGCCCCATTAAATAATAATAAGGATAAACAATATTTTAAAAGTATATAATTATCTTTCATCTGACTAATTAAAAATTAACTTCAAAACATAAAATGCTAAATGGGGAATATCTATAGGCCTATCTAGCATAAAAAAACTAAATTGTCAGAACGGCGTCTCTCAGTTGCTGAATGTCTAGCAACAACGTTGCTACAGCCCTGTTGCGGCTTACAATTCTACGTTGTTACAATGTTGTGAGCACGTAGACAGCGGCATTGCCATAGCAGAAATGCAACGTGCCATAATGTAAATGTGTTTGCTGGGATAGGTCTCAGCACCTAATTAGCTGGGCGAGCACGGTGAGTGTGTTGATAAGAGGAAACTCTTGCCTAAGAACTTTTACCACTACGTAGGAGAACTCTTAGTGGTAAGATAAAATGTTTTGTGAATATGGCCCATGATTTCCCAGATAGCTCACGTACGTCTCCAAGGAGTCTTTTAAAGGGCACTTCTTCTGGAAAACATATGTTGTGTGCAAACATCTGATAAGCACATTTTAAATCATAGACATTTGAAAGACATTTTCTAAATGTCTATATAACATCTGACAGGAAACATCTTAGAGATGTATTGCTGATGAGCAAACACTATTAGCAAATACATCTTCCAGATGAAAACATGCAAGTTTCCGCAATGTATGTGAGTTATCAGGGTTAACATGAAAAACAATTTTCTTTTTTTTAATTACTGAATACATAAAAAAGTGTCACGTCACCAACATACTAATTATTTGTAGTACTTAAGTGATCCTGAAGTAAACCGCAGTCAAATTTTTGTGAATGCAAGTTATTTGGCTAAATTAATTCCTATTTTGAGATCAAACCTGAAGAAGTCAAGAAGTAAATGAAAGAGAAAATTATTAAAGAAATACAGCATATGGTGTAATGACAGAAGAAGAGAAGCGGTGAACAAGTGAACAATAGTTTGGCATAATTTAAGGGACATTGCAGATTTGCATTCATAACAGATGTATGAAAGCCTGTGCAGGACACCCAAGCATCCCGTTGAAGGACGTTCTCCGTCTATCCGGTTTTGCACTGTCGGGGTGGTGCTGTCCCGCTGAAACTGGTCAGGCCCATGTGCGGATCTACTGGACAGCTTGGCACTCAGCAAGAGGCCTGTGCTGTCTCATCTCTCTGCTTGGCGTGCCACATTGGTGAATGGCGGTTACTGGTTACTGGCAGCTACAACTGACTACCTGCTCATCTGCTTCTGGCTATGGTTGACCTGGGGCGGAATCTGTGGGCCCACATGCCTCTTTAGCGGCCAGACAATCTGCTCCTTCACACACATACACACACACAAGCGTCACAAACATTGTTCTGCCTCGACAAATTGACACAGTAAATACACACAGAACACAGAAGCCCATGGATATCAATCTCTATTTGCTCAAATACTAACTAAACATGCATTAAATACATAAAGAAAATGCACATATTCTGTCCTTTGCTTGTTCACACCCCTCCCCTCTTCACCATCCTTCCCTCCAACCACACACCTCGTTTCTCTCCATCTTTCTCTCTCTCCTTCTATGTGCTCCCACCGGCTCTCTCCATGTGTAGTGCTAAATGCCCAGACGTACCATCTGAATGCTTCCACCGCCAAGACTTTCTGAAAACTCCACACGGGACGGCTGTCCCATTGTTGCAGAAGAAGAAAGAGGAATTTCTTTTAATCAAGAATCACAGACGGCTTGGCCAGGAGTCCTGGGAAGCCTATGAAGGTTATTTGAAAGTAAGAAAACGCTGTATCATCTACACACACACACACACATATACATACAAATTGCATTCAAAATGATAATCCCGGTGTACAGATCAAATTAAAATAGCAAATTGTTTGATATGACACTCACTGATGTACTGAATTTATTTTATATTTATTTATTTAATAGGGATGAAAATAAAATGTAAACATACCAGATTGTAGCAACATTCCTAATTTACATCCATAGTTCCTAAAAAGGTAATACAAACAAAGATATTATTAACAATATACAAATATACAATGCATAATTAGCTGATTTTACATGGACCTAATAATCCCTGAGGGGGGCGAGGAGACTGAATCCGCCTCGCGCCCCCTCTATACCCTCTTGGGACTTATCTCTGGTGTTAACCTCACTGCAGAGACCTCCCTTTAAGCCGCTGCAGGCAGCTGAGTTAAAAGTCCTGTCTTTAAAAACAGCTTGCTTTGGCCTCCATCAAGAGGGTAGGCGCATATTTTCAGTCGACGAATCGTGCCTGGAATTCGGGCTGGCTAACTCTCACGTTGTCCTGAGACCCCGGCCTGGATATGTGCCCAAGGTTCCCACCACTCCCTTTCGGGACCAGGTGGTGAACCTGCAAGTGCTGCCCCCAGAGGAGGCAGATCCAGCCCTGGCTTTTCTCTGTCCCGTCCGTCCCTTGCGGTTATATGTGGACAGAACGCAAAGCCTCAGGACCTCAGATCAGCTCTTCATCTGTTACGGAGGCCAGCAGAAGGGAAAGGCTGTCTCCAAGCAGACGCTGGCCCACTGGATAGTGGATGCCATCATCTTGGTGTATATCAATGTATACCTTGTCCCTCGGGACTACGAGCTCACTCCACTCGGAGTTCAGGCCTCGCTTACAGATGTTTGTAGAGCTGTGGGCCGGGCGACACCTAACACGTTCGCTAGATTCTATAGCCTACGTGTTGAGCCGGTTGCTTCCCGTGTGCTCTCTTCACATAGTAGCCAGTTTACACCGTAACACCCAGCTCGATGTTTCGGCTTGCTGCGCCATGCTAGGCCTACCACTCGTATGCACTGGTGGAACTTGAGCTAGGCTGGGTCCAGCTCTAGTGGCGCTTTCCATAGTGGACCCCATTCAGTCGACGTCAACTACGTCGAACGTGAACGACTGAAAGGGAACGTCTTGGTTGCGTATGCAACCCTCGTTCCCTGAAGGAGGGAACGGAGGAACGGAGGTGGACCCTTAGCCACTATTGCTGGACCAGTGCTGACTCCGAGTTACGCTCGGCTCCTCAGCGAAAAACAAGTGGTGCGTGCATCCGCTTCCGTGTTAATACCCGATTGGTCTTCTACGAACCTGACGGAGACCGCTTGTGGTCGAAACGTTGCAATTTATCAAACTTCTTTGGGAGAAGAAATAGCAGGTACCAGTTCTTTTGCATTTCATCAAGATTTTCTTTTGATCAAGCACCTGCTTAAGTGATGTTTGGATGTGCGCATACTACTTTGAATTAATATATTTTACAATGTAATTTATTTCTGTGATGGAAAAGCTGAATTTTCAGAAGCCATTGCTCCAGTCTACAGTTTAACATGATCCTTCAAAAATCATTCTAACGTGCTGATTTGGTTTAACAAGAAACATTTCTTGTTATTAACATGTGGAAAATAGTTGTGCTGTCAGTTGTGCATTTTAAGTATAAGGTCAGTAAATTTTAAACCTTTCTTCGAGCCATCTAGAAGCATTTTTAAAAAATGGTTCCACGCTTCAGGCATGCTCATACAATTCCACATCCCACCATTGGTTGCGCTCCGCTTACATACTGTGGTCTGGAACGCCAGGCCAAACATTGAGATGTAGTGGTGCAGTTGAAACGGCACTTGACCACACTGAGGTTGTTGAGTCTGTGATGAATCCCTAACAAGTCATTCAAGGGTATCAGATCATGTGTCAGCATTTTGTTTCATCCCTTTCGTTATTCTAACAACTCTAGACACCACTTCATTGCACCATTGTGGCTTCATTGCAAACATTTCCATGTCATTTCCACCTTCATTCACACTGGCAATTATACTTGATTCTAAAAAAAAAACAGGAGCATTACAGGCTCGCTCTCTCTCTCTCTCTCTCTCTCTCTCTCTCTCTCTCTCTCTCTCTCTCTCTCTCTCTCTCTCTCTCTCTCTCTCTCTCTCTCTCTCTCTCTCTCTCTCTCACACACACACACACACACACACACACACACACACACACACACACACACACACACACACACACACACACACACACACACACACACACACACACACACACACACACACAAGACACCCATAAGAAATGTCTAAATTAAATTAAATTCAGATGAATGAGGCTGCCATCAGTCTAGACAGTTTGACTTCAGTTTGTCAAATAAATGAAAGACATGAAGAACAGATTTGTATTATATTATTTTCCTCTAGTACCTATGAACTTGATTGACATGAGGGACTGTTAAGCCTTCAGCAGCAGGTTTTTAAGACAGATTTAATGACCAGTTTTATTTTTAAAGACTGCCGGCATATCAATTATATTAGAATATAAGTTTATTAATAATGATAATTTACATTCACTTCTAGTGTACTTTGGTGTTTTATGAAGTGTGGTGGTTCAAAATAACCAGTCAAAGTCCAAACTTACAGAAACGGGCCTTCTTAAAGGGATAGTTCAACAAAAAATTTACTTCCGTCATTATTTGCTCACCCTCATATCTTTCCAAACTTACATACAATTATATTAACAAGACATTATTTTATGTTTCAAATGAAACAGCTTTGATTTAAAAGAAAGAAAGAAAGAAAGAAAGAAAGAAAGAAAGAAAGAAAGAAAGAAAGAAAGAAAGAAAGAAAGAAAGAAAGAAAGAAAGAAAGAAAATGTTTAACTTTTACTGCCTTAATGTGTTTAAGTACTCACGCTCTTGAAAACTATTCTAACTCAAACTTTCCAACTTGAAATATTTAAAGAGTTGCTGAAAGCTTAATGGATGTGACATTGAAGTTATGCGACCATGGTGTTGTTTGTTAATCTAATTTTAGTTCCCTTTCAAGGGAATTCGAGCTGCGTCGAGACACTGTGGGAACGCCCCTGCGTGATTGCGTCATGAAGTCCAATGGTGTGACAAGACATCATAGGCGGGTGACAGATTCTGTCTTCAACAAGCGCTCTCTTTGAATACTGTCTCTGTCTATTTGGTGCTGTATTGTCATTGCACATATGTACAGTATATACTGTATATATATATATATATATATATATATATATATATATATATATATATATATATATATATATTGTACATATTTATTTATTTATTTATTTATTTATTTATTTATATTATTATTATTATTATTATTATTATGGTGAACAAGCAGCAGTTCCAGCAGTGTGCTGTTCCCTGCTCTTGTTTCACACATGCTTCATGACGCAGGGCCGTTCCCACAGAGTCTTGACCCAGCGTCACGTTCCCTCTTCAGGGAACCAGGGTTACATACTGTGGAGACAGAATCCCAATTCTGAGACTCTTTTTAGTTTTATTTTATTTAAAAATGTAAAAATTTTATTTAATTTTTACTTTATGAACAAATCATTTAAAGTTGGCATTAAACAAATTTTTTTATCCCCTATTGGGACATATCTGAGTGAAACAGCTTCTCAAAGAATAAAAAAATGTTGGACGGGATTTTTTTGTCCATTATTGGATGCAGAGCCGTCGCATAGACTGTGTGAATTGTGCAACCGCACAGAGCCTCGCGCCACTAGGGGGCCTCGCAATCCTGCTTTTTTTCTTTTTTTTTTAAATACATTAGTTATGTATGATTTTGTATCAATGATGTCTCTGTCAAGCCACGCCGACACTGTGGCAGAGCCTAGCGGGCTTCATCAACAGCAGGACGGGAACGTGGGCACTGAGGATGATGGTGAAGTCCAAGGTGAGGGATGAGGATACATATCTGTGGTCATAGGCGTAATTCGCGGGTGGGACGGGTAGGACATGTCCCCACCACTTTTTGCCAGGGTCGATATTGTCCCCACCACTTTTTAAAACATTTCGCGGCACGAATGTACCAATTCTACAAATAAATAAAACATCTACAGTTAACTGGCAGAGCATTCATTTTATTCGTTTTTTAAATAAGAGGCGATCTAGCGCTGAAATGTGTTTTTTAAATCAAGTGATCAAAGTGCTCGTTGCCGCTGTGATCAGTGGCGCGGATACAGTGTTTTCTCGTGTGGCTCGCGCACACGCCGCACTGTCTTCACTCGGACGCGCGCTTCAATCCGTTGCAGATACTCTCTATTCGTTCTGGTGAAATCACAAAACATAATGCACACAAACATGTCCCTGCTTGATATACAACCACTGATGAACATAATCGGTTAAAAAAAAAAAAAAAAAAAAGTATACGAGAAAAAAAAAAACTTTACGAGTGCGGATTAGAACCCAGAACCTCAGACACGCTTGGTGAAAGTTCTACCACTGGACCATTAAGATATGTTGGTCAATCAGGCGGATCTATATATTTATTCACACGAAAATTCTCACACTGACAGATTATGCGTGCAATAGAACTAGAACAGCTACGTCCGTGTGACTGTTATTCATGCATCCACATCAAAGAGCTGGGCCTCGCATTTCAAGTTCGCACCCCACTTGCGACGGCACTGATTGGATGGTTGCGGTTTGCTTTTGTTGTGATCTCATGTGAGTGACAGGTTGTCCTGCCCTTGCAAAAGTAAACGTCAAGAAGAGAAGAGTATGTCGTTGCAAGAGGGAGGGGAAGGTATTTTGTAGAGCCCGACCGATAAAGGATTTTGAAGGCCGATACCGATACAAATATTTGTTGGTTTTAAAATCCGATATTCCGATATATCGGCCGATATTTTTTTTATTTTTTTTTAAATTTCAGAAACGCAACAAAACATTAACAGATTTCCCTAACATTAGTTATTTGTAGTTATTTATGAGTTTTAACTAAAATAATATGATAATCAAGCATAGCGTTAGTTCTGGCAGGTCACGTTAGTCAAGCTCGCATCAGCTGACCCTCAGCTGATCCACATCTACCTATAGGAATACGACACCTATCACCGTATACATATATAAGCTCCTTCAGTATTATCAGCAGCTATCGCGTTTCTCAGGAGCAAATTACCCTCCTCCATCCCCAGCTCCTCCTCTCGCCCAGTCAGGATTTGACATTCTGATTCCCCTTGAATCAGAATAATTATTGAATAATGTTGTACTTTAAATCTTGAATTAAATATATTTGCAAATTTTCATGTTGGTTCTGTTCTGTTTACCCCAAGGGGGATTATTGCTGCTCTCCCTGCTCTTATCCATGCTAGGCTGCATGGATGCGCAGGGAGTTCTCGCCCAGAACGGAACCATTCCGCCAATCCAAACTGTATGCTAATTGTCAATCATATTTGACGGTAGTGGTCCTGACAGAAATGCATTTTAAAAAGAAACTTGTTTCTTTTATTGTCACAACAGAACAGAGGAACATCAAAATATAAAATAATGATGACATTATTACTATCATCATCATTTATATTATCATTAAACAAGATAAAGGTCACTCCTAATTAATTTGTTTGTGTGCGTGTGTAATAATTAGTCCCTACATTGCCTTATAAGCTACCTTATAATTACAATGTCAGCTTGCTTATCCCTTTACCTGCACTTTTTAAATTCTTTCCATCAAGCTACATCAAACCATTTTCAATCATCAGTTGCTGCCTGCCTTCTAAAACCTACTATTTAGCGATCTAAATCCATTATGTGACTCATTAATGCTGCGGCTGAACGACAGTCTGCAACGCACACTTGGCGTCATTGGATTTCACACACGTGTAAAAGAAAAGCTAACTTTTATGCACAAGCTACGTTTGATACTTTTTCTCCTTGTCTAAATGTTCACTCCTCGCAAGTCTAACTTACATTTTACAATGCAGGGACTGTAACTAGAGATATGCTAGTTATAAATACAGTAATCATTACTTTATTTAGGCAGAGTAAGTTCGTTGTGGTTTCCAAGCTCATTAATGTTAACGTTAGCAGTCTTCCACTGATAGTGGCATTAGCTAGCTTTGTGGTTAGCTAGTCTATGATGAGCCATAATTTAGCAATGGATAACGTCATACTGCAAATTGTAAAACATACATTTTCAATATAACAGGCCAAGGAGAGATGATACGTCTCATTGCTATAACTGTCACGCTATTAAAGAAATACTTCAGTCACATTGTCAAAAATTAAAAGGACAGTCAGTCAACTCTGTAACAACGTAACGTAATTACTAGCTAATTATTTAACAGCAGCAAAACTGGACATGATAGTCACGAATTTTGCCATGCTTATTTGAGTTAAGAGAACTGATGGGGATGTTCTTTTAATTGTTATTCAAGCAATGTATGTCTCGTGACCAACTGTCACTCCAACATGATCTCACTTGCGGATAACTGGTTCTCTCTGCCCGACTCTGGCTGGATCAGCAGGTTGCAGGATGTGTGCCGCGTTATACACGAGTGTTGCCAACAGGGACGGTGTAGAGTGCCCTCTGGTGGACAAACTATACAACGCCAACACTCATGACATGGTTGAAGGGTGTTTCGTCCGTTTTTATTTTATTTTTGAAATATTCATTTATCGGCCATTATAAATGCCGATACCGATAGTTTGGAAAATGCCTAATACATTTACATTTACATTTACATTTACATTTAGTCATTTAGCAGACGCTTTTATCCAAAGCGACTTACAAATTAGGACTAAATTAAGCGAGTCATCATGAAGAGGCAAAAACAACAACAACGCAAGAAGTGCTCAGAATACAAAGTTCAGGCATTATTCAGAGTAGCATAAGCCTGATAAGTGATGTTTCGAAGGGAATTTTTTTTTTTTTTTTTTTTTTTTTTTTTATGAGGTTAAGTGCTCACGGAAGAGATGGGTTTTCAGCTGTTTTTTGAATGTTGCCAGTGATTCTGCATTCCGGATGAGGCCGGGGAGAGCGTTCCACCAGCATGGAGCTGTGAATGAGAATGTTCTGGAAAGTGATTTTGTGGCTCTCTGTGATGGAACCACGAGACGTCGCTCGTTGATCGATCGTAGGCGTCTGGTAGGGATGTAGACTCGTAGGAGTGAGTGAAAATAGTAGGGAGCTGAGCCTGTGATAGATCTGTAAGCAAGCGTCAATGCCTTGAATTTGATGCGAGCAGCGAGAGGTAGCCAGTGCAGAGAGATGAACAGAGGAGTGACGTGGGCCCTCTTGGGCTCGTTGAAGACAAGACGAGCTGCAGCATTTTGGATCATCTGTAGAGGTTTTGTTGCACATGCTGGAAGTCCGGCCAGAAGAGCATTACAGTAGTCAAGCCTAGAGATGACCTAATATCGGCCGATAATATCGGCCTGCCGATAAATCGGTCGGGCTCTAGTATTTTGATTAAAGATTATGACGGCACATGAATACAGTCGTTAGTAACAGATCAGATTATCTGTTATGGAAAAATTCTATTGGCTTTTTGTTGAAGGCTAACTTCCGGCTTGGCCAACAAAATATGTAATCCCGGCAGCACAATATTATTCAAATCTGTTTGTTTTTTGTTATATTACCAAAGACCTGCCAAATGTTTATATGTAATATAGTTTGCATTATATTTGCTGAAAGTGTCTGTTGTTTGAATTATAGCTATTGACGTTATGTGTAGAAGGGATGATACAATATGTCAGTGTTATTGTCTTTCGCAAGTAACTAATTAAACTGCGCAACATTGCACATTCTCCCATCATAATCTTCATCACACATATAAAGTACTGTGAATAATAGAGCGAGGAAAGATAGAAGGCATGTACCACCCTAACAATAAGCCAGCACACTAAAATGACGGTAGAAATCTGACAGCTAGGATTATAGTGGTCCTGCGGTAGAAAGGCCTCTCCGACAGCAAGCCTCTGGAGCAATGCATGAAGCTATGTTATAATTAACTCTGCTGCCAAGAGATATTATATATCATCAGCCGTCCTCCGGCCAAAGGAAGTGCTGCACGGGGAGAGAAAGTCATGGCTGTGGTATTGTTCAAGGCTTAATCAGGTCATCGCTGTGGCAACTTAGATTACAGTCATTTCCAAGGTACTGGTTAACGTCCACAACAACAAATCCTGTCACACATCAAGTTTTACTTTTTTTTTTTTTTTTGGAAAAGCCCTTTGCAGCAGGCCCAGCAGACAGGAAGCAATTAGGCTCAATCTGGACGTGGGTGACAGAAGCCGCCCAGTGACAGCAGCACCGCTAAATAATGACACTTTCGACTCTGACTGACGGGCAGATGATGGCCCCCAGAATGTGTCACCCAGCAGTAGCTCTAGACCAGTAATCAAGACACATACAACTTTACAGTGAAGACCTTATTGTCATTTTTAAACCGCCGCCTTTTGAAATACCAGACTTTGCCACGCAAAAAACTTTTTGAGAATGCATATTTATGCACAGGACAAAACAGAATCCGTTCAAGTTAATTGCTTCCTATAGGCGAGTATTATGAGAGAATAATGAAACCTGAGGGGAGGCGTAAAGCCAGGTTCTATTGTTTTGATCTCTTTCTCTCCCCTCTTCATTTTCCTTTTCATTAAGAGTTTGGTCTGCACTGACAGATTGCTGTGTGGAAAGTGATATCACAGAGGTGATTCAGGCACTTTCAGAGCCCCAAAGCTTCAGTGAGATCTGCTTCTCCTTTATAGCTTTAACCTTCATCTTGTTCTCCCTCCCTGTGTGTGGATGTGTGACCTGACCAATCACCCATTGTATTATTTCAGTACTCCCTGGTGCACCGTCTCTAAATGAACACATTTGTGATCATTATGATTCAAATTACAGGCTCTTTATGACACATTTGCTTGCACGAGTCTGATGCGATTGATTTATGTAATTACAATTCAAAGTCAATGTGTCAGGTGTCCCAAGAACAAATGACAAGTGAAGTCCAAAAATGCATTTACATTTTACATTTAAGAAGACTAATTAAAAACAGTATTTATTATTATTGTTAGAGTTGATTACATTTAAGATTTGCATTTTACATTTGCATTCATGCATTTGTGTTCTAGCCGTACCCAGCTGTACAGTGGTCCATTCTGGAATGCTAATTTACCCAGGAATCTTTGTGGTCTCTCCCTCTCTCTCAATTAACCATGTGAACACATATCCACCTCTCATTTGCCTCCTCATTTAGTGCAGCTCTTCTGGCTCAGGCCAAATTACCTGCCGTTTCAGAATGGCAAAAACTCATTCAGCCCTGTTTACAGCTGAGTATGAATAATGAAAGTGACAAATGGAATCGCTCAGGAGCAATGCTAGGACTGGCTTAAAGCCCTGTTTCGTTAGGCTTGGCTGACTTTTGTAATTACGTTCTCTCCTCTTTTTCCCTTCTCTCTCTCCTTACTTTTCTTTTTCTGTTTTTTATTGTATTTTTTTTTTTTTTTTTTTTGAACAAGCAATGTTGGAAAATAATGAAATGTAATATGTATTAATGTCATATTGACACTGAGCTTTAATTTTTTGGTGTTTAAATGCCAAAATGCTTGGTTTAATGTGGTGGCCCAGCCTGTGGGCATTTGAAATTTATTTCAAGAACAGAGAAATTTAACCATTAAATGTGTTTCATTTGTGACACCATAGCAGATGGCTCTAAAAATAAATTCAATATCTGGACACACTTTATATTACATGTGATCAACTATTTACATCTGAAATTACACTGTTGACCCCACATACCTTTTAACCCATCTTTAAACCTACCTATTCCACTAAACCTGTCCCTAACCTTAACCGCGTATCCCACCTCAACAGCAGCAAAACAAAAACAACAAAACAACAAAAACAATAAGTACAGTGTACCCAACACATTACTCTTCATTTATATATATATATATATATATATATATATATATATATATATATATATATATATATTTTTTTTTTTAAGTACATAATACTTACATTAATAGACACCTAATATAAAGTGCGACTGGGACCCAATATCCAATCAAACACTTTTTATAATGGAGTCTGCTGTTTTGATGGTAACACTATATTTTAAGGTATCATTGTTACAGTGTAATTATATATTTAAGTACTGTGTAATATTATTTAACAACATGTACTTACAAAAGGGTTAGGGTAGGATTAGGGTTTGGTTGAGGGTTAGTCAAGAACGAGCTCCCACAGAGGTCCGACACTTTTGCACAGCGCTCCATTGACTTTAACACAGGCGTCTCATATTTTTGGTCTCGGCAGGCTATTACCGTCGTAGTTTTATCAAAAATATGGTTAAACGTTGTGCCTGGGGCATTTGTAACACAGATACGCGTTTCCCAGAGAGGTTGGAGGGGGGTGTCCGTTTTTTTTCCCTTCCCAAAACCGAAGTCAAATCCTGACAAGTATCATCTTTGGATTAAACTGTGTGGACGTCCTCACAGTCAGCTAAACCCCTCAAGGATCAACAAGCACACTTTTGTGTGCTTTAGGTACATTTTGCTTTTAACCTTACTGTGAAGTTATACTAGTTAGACAGTTTTATGCTGTTTTAGGTTATGATTTCGGTTCTCTACCCTAATTAATGAAGAATCAAGGTGCTAGCAAGCAAGCTTAGTGATAGTTTAGTTATCACGTAAGTCAGGATTGTATGTTTTGACTAGAGGCTGGATGTTAGCTAACTTTGTTATTCAAGATACAAACACCTAACGTTAATGTTACAGACACGCTGTTGTGGTAGTTTTGAAGGTGACTAACGTTACCGCTACCGTGTTGACACAGTCGAACAATATGAAGTTGTCGGACGTAGCAACAGTAACTAAGGGGGGCGGGGCTTAGCCAAAGGTGAATTCAACATATTCTGTACAACTGTGTCTTCAAATTACTGATATAGCCTAACTAATTTATTTCGTCATTGGCGTTTGTTATGAATAACAAAAGCAGGTTAATATAGTTTGGTCTGTTTTTGTTTAGCCTAACTTTACTTACTACAGGTGCTCTCTTTCTCTCAAATACCATTTTGAATCCATTTAGTGGTCAATAAATATTATGTTGTGAATAATCAGCTTTGTTATTTTGTTTCCCCAGAACAACCAGTACAATGTTTCAGTGGCAACATTGAATTACAGTAAGTACCTGCACCACATGCAAGTACTTTATTACTACTCTGTGTGTATTGTTTGACTGTGTACTTGTTTTTTAATCAGTTATTCTCTGAAAATCTTCTTCCCTCATGCTCTCAAATCTCACTCATGTTACATTCATGTAATATCACAGGTTTGGAGCCAATAATGCTATGCATTTTTTATAGGCTATACCTTAATCATATGCATTTGAATATAAGACATTTGAACCCTGAATTATAACTTCAAGTTTGGTCTTTTTTGACAAAAAAAAAGGAAAAAGCTATTAAATGGCTTCATAAGACTTACAACACAAACCATAACACATGAGTTGTGAATTCATTGATTATTTTTAGCATCTTTTCTGGGACATTTTTGGAGCTTAACCATTTTTACATAAATTGTTGCATTGAATTGAACTAGACAAGTGTACATAAGTATGGTTTAAATGAATGATTTACACAAATTTTTTTCTTGTGTTTCATGCAGTGAAAGCGAACGGTGACTGGGGTTGCATTATGCCTGAGATCTGCTTTTGGGTTCCACAGACAGAAAGTCAAACAGGTTTGGAACGTCACAAGGCTGAGGAAATTATTTAAATTTCACAACTATCACTTTAATAACATTACTAACAGTAAATTTTGTACTTTGCAGGGATCTCGGTAAACTGAAATACAAGTTTGAAGTTTGAACAAGAATAAAAATCCTCCTGTAGACCTGAAAATCACTGAAGTGCCTGGACCATCCACCAGAAAAGAGGAAAAACAAACAGAAAATGAAGCTGATGCACCTTTTCACTTTTCTAACTCGTTAAGTACCTCACATGTCCCTTGTGAAGATTTTATAATTGATTGCATTTTATGTTGCAGTGAGTAAAGGTGCGTCACATTTGTGAATTTCGTGAAATTACACAGGCAAAAAAGGTCCATTGACCATTGTCAGCAGTGTAGCGATGTAATGTATGAACCACCACACAAAATTGCTGATCGTGTGGATTCTTATTGAAATGACTGAATTCACCAGTGAACATTCACAGAACAACAGATACTTTTACTACACCTTAACTCTGTTCGAATGGAAAATGTTTTCTGCTTGTTGTGACATAAGGAATACTGTTTCCAGGTCGAAGCCTCTACTCTACTTCCTTTATCTTGTTTCTAGATATTGAGTACTCAACAACCATTTATGGGAACTGTTGATTCAAGTCACACATTTAAGCTTTTCAAAAGCCATAGTGTACATTACAGTCTCCAGTCTCACGGGATCCCAGACTTCAACATTTTATGATTCAAAATAGCTGAATAACTAACCATCTGAGATTTCGGAATAGATATAAAGGTTAGGATCATAATTTTCAGGAATATTACAGAGCAATGAGTGCATATTAGCACTGTTGTTTATTTTTGGCATCTGAGAGAGCTTTTGGACTTGGAAACAGTGGCGTCAGACTTAAGCGAACTGAAACATGTTTTAAAATTAAGTGAGGATGGATATTTTTAATTAGTCAATTTTAATTTTTTACATTAATTTATTACATGGAATATGTGTTTTCTGTGCATTTTGTTGAGATGTCTTTTCTTGTGTAGCCTATTGTATACACATGGTTGATTATTCATGTTACTTATGTATTATACAATTTTTTTTGTTAGTATTCATTGATATTAATCTATTAGCTTTTTTCCCCAAGTGCATCGAAGTGTATGTATTCAAATGGATCTAAAATATGTAATAAACAATTCTTATTTTGTATTTGGTTCAGTTTGTTTATTATAATAGAAGTTTATGGTAACCGTAGTAACAACATGAAATTAATTTAATACAAAAAAAAAATAGAAATTTGGTTCCTGGAGGCACCCACAGTGGTTCCACACAGTGCTTCATATAAGAGTTCATCAGGAAACCTGTGTGGTTCCTCAGAGAACCGCCCCTTTTTAAAGGGGTGCCTAGAGGATCTACAGACGGTTCCGCCGGTGTGGCAAAGTGAAGAACCCCAAAAGGTTCCTCCAGGCACCTTTAATTTTTACAGTGTGCTTTTGAAAGGGAATGTGAGATGGCGCTCTGATTGGTTTATTGCATGTTACGCCCAAACCAAACCTATGAGTAATGTAGCTACAGATCCGCACACAAAGTTACTTGCGTTTCACGCTTGATACTTGTGTTTCAGATCGTTAAAATAGGGCCCTCTGTGTCAATAGCCTACAAGAAAAGACCAGCATTTCTAAATCTATCCAGGTTCTTCTTGACAGATATTGGTAAAATAAACAGATTCAGGGAGACAGACTGAAAGGGACAACCAATATACAGTTTATAAAACATTACAATAAAATATTTGACCACAGTGTGTCATGCTTAAGGCGAGACATGGCAGGCAAAAACATCGTTTTTTTTTTTACTGTACAATTTTGAGATTTTTGGATATTTGTCTTCAATAACATGTCTTCTTTCAGACTTGTGTTGAAAAAAAGTCCAAAATAGACATTTAGGTCTTTATTTTATTACATTTTGTCTGTTTGCGTCTGTAGATTTCTCATAAATTCAACAAAAGTTGGTGTTCTAAATCAACAAGCTGCTCCGCGATCTCTGCCGTCAGCCTGTCATCACATGCACCGTTAGGAAGCTCTCTCTCTTGTGTACAATCCTGTCGGATCCAAATATGGTCATTTCCTTTTTATCAGCAACCAATCGTGAAAGTAAAAGGGCTGAATACGCAATCCCATTGGCTGATGAAAAATCTTTAAAGCCCGTTTTCTCAAAATGACTTTTCTCTCATACTCCAAGTCCGAAATCTCCACTTCAGTGGCACCTATATACACCAAACTTTCCAGACTTGTACCTAGTTATATTATGAAGACATTTACAGAGGGATTTGTAAATATATTATTCCTAGCCTGATTTATATAACATTTTATTCAAAAAAACATGGCGAAAATAATTTTTTTAAGGCTATTGACAGTATTTTCTGATTTACAGGATAACAAAAGTAGATATTCATAAATCCCTCTGTAATTTTTTTCCCATCTAATATGTGAACACAATGAAAAAAATATTTTTAACCTGGCTTTATCCAATACTCAGATATCGTTTTTTAAAATATATGCAAATTAGTGCATATTTGATTAGATATTGCCTGATTTGCATATTTAAACATTAAATTACAGAAAACTTGTAATACATTTTTTTCTCATCTTAATGTAGGTAATCAACTGGGAAAGTTTCATGGTGATATCTGCTAGTTAAAAATTTTACCCTATTCACCTGTAGTGTCTCGCCTTAACCAATCAAAATCAAGTATTCCAACGCAAAAATACTCAATCCTATCCATCCTTATAAAACAAGTTCCTTCCATTCCATCTTCCATATTCCATTCTTTGTAGTTTCTCAAATGAAGTTGCCTATTTTTTTTTAACAATTTATAAACTTAGCACACAGCATGTGCATTAGTCAGAAACCAAATTTAATTGGGGTTCTGTGAAGCCACCCCTTGATGATCACCCTCTTATTGTTCTTAATTTCTTGGCCATTTGCTCATTTTACCTCTCCTATGCAATCCACTCCACCCTCCAACTGAATAATTGGAATCAGCCCAATGGCAGTTCATTTAGCTGAGAGTTTCTTTGAGACAGTCAGGTGTTCTGTGATCACCCCTCGCCGTGAGCCTTTCCCTGCGGTGTCCACTAACCAGCAGGACATGCCATCAGATGGAGTGCCTGTGTCACTGACATCCCAATTAGCTAAATTAGCCTCTTAGAGCTCGTCACACCACATAGACTCTAATGGCTTGAATACTGCTGGGTAATCTCCTTAATATAGGCAAAAAATGATCAGATTATTTCTGCATTGTGACATTTCTCTGCAAACAATAACAGACAGCATGTTTGGGTTCTCAGAAGAAGTTTGATGGAGCAACGCGACGAGCTGGTGCAGAGGAAGCCATTCAAAAGTATTCAACATAATAATAAGAAGCAAACATCAAGTACAAATAAATCAAAACAATCCAAACTAAAAATGTACCTGTAATAATAAAACACTACAAAAAGTAAATCTGAGAGCTATAACATGACAAATATTTGAAGTGATTGTAAGTCCTTCATTATTGGCCTTCACAGACCGGCAGACATACTGTAATTAAAGTGTTGCAGCCCTTGAGTTTCTTGCTCTTCTGGCTCTCTTCATATCGATTTCTGAATAGTTGCAGCTCTTTCACCTTCTCCACCAGAAGTGGAATCCCTGTTTAACTTCATGTGGACTAAAACAGTAGAACAGCTATGTTAAAGAACTAATTAATTAATGGGATGTAGCAGTTTTATTTAGAGGATCATGCATCACTAAAACATGTTTTTCAAGATCATGAGCAGATGTGTATGTTTTGTGCATGACTGCAGACAATTACAGCATTTTCTCCTAGGTTGGATATCAACCCAGAATGACCCTCAAGAAATGGCGTCATATAGTTTTGAAACAGCATGAGGGTAGGTAAACGATGACAGGATTTTCATTTTTGATATATAATTCCTTTAAGTACATTCACAATGCATTTATCTTACGTTTGTCTCTGTAAGACTCTGTCAACATTGAACAAAAGGGTTCCTTTGAACAGATCACCCTTTGATGTAACCTTTCAATGACCTCTCCAATTAATGGATGCATTTTGTTCCTCTTAACAGCACGATTTAAAATATGCAGTGCCATTAGAAGCCTTTTGTACATTCACCCTCAGCCAGTTCTTTTAAGTTTATTCGGGCAGTCTAGCTGAGGTAAGTGGGTCACTTATATTACAAGGCAAAACAATGTGGAGCACAAATTCTGGAGATCTGTGCTTCCTTCTCTCTTCTCTTCTGTGTCCTCATTCTCTAATTAGTTGCTAAGGAGAGCTGAGGGTGGTCATACTCGACTATTTTAGCCAGATGTTATCCAGTGTTTGCCCTGAGGGTGTGGGTTTGTTTACTACAGAACAACAACAACATAATGCTTGCTGCGACTATTTCTGTTGGGTCATTTTCATATGTCAATTTCTTTCTTAATTTGTTCTGACCTGGGGTGCGTTTCCCAAAAGCATCGTTAGCCAACTATGTTCGCAAGTTCCGTCGTTATCAGTATAGTTCAACGAGCCAGTGTTTTCCGAAACCATCGTTCTAACGAACATTCGCAAACAGCATCGCAAAGTTGTGTAGTTGGAACGACGGCTCTCGACCTGTGGTTTGAGGCATAGTTTCTAGTTTGCATGACATGTGGACTTAATAAATCCTTATCTTGAGCAAAATAAGCAAGCTGACATTCAGTACAACCTGTGTCTTTTATTTAGAGTACAATAACGACCACTTTGAATGACAATACGTGACTAGCTAGTTGATTTCTTCAACGATGCATCATACTATGATAGTTAAGCAGCGAGTTACGTCGTTGTTTAGGAAACGCACCCCAGGCTAGTTCATCCATTGTGTTTAGTTGGACTTATGCTTTGTAAATTAAACAAATTATTGACTTTGCTGTAATTCGTATTCAGAAGCTTTGATTGTGATGCAATATTTAATGAGCTTAAGAGTTCTATACTGGTTTCAACGAAGTGTTCATACAAAAATATGGATATCAGCAAGCGTCAGTTCCTCATCCATCCCTTAACTCAGATAATTGTAATTGTCAGTCACAGGCAGACTCAGATACGTATTTCCATTATCAACGCAAATCATATTCCAAAAAAAGACTAATTACTTCCTTACATCAGTCTAAACATATACCAAAAGATTGGCAGAATACTAAAACTAAGTGATCTAAACTCAATAGACACAAATGATAGATGTAATTTAAAAACTCAGTAAGGGACAACCAGGGACAGGTTTTATCAATTCGTTCACTTGCTATAGTTAAATTGTGGCCATGTTGTAATAATTCATTCCCACATTTCAATTTAGTTAAAACGTGGCCGCCATTTAACTAAAACAAGGGAAGAAATTAATAAGAATAGATGATAAATTACCATCACTGCTCTAATATTTGACCATTGGCTTAACAGAGAGAGATTTAAAAAGTTGACCACGTACCTGTATGCACTGCAAAGTTTCAGGAGTGACAACCGCATTTAAAAATGAGAGTGGATTCTCTTAAATTTCCATTCCGTGTATACAGAACACAACTGACCATGATGCTAACCATCAACGTTCTGACACCTTGTGTGTGTGGTATCCACTATTTTTGACCAAAGTGACAGTAAAATAAGTGATTTTTTCCATTATTATTTTTTTTCTTCTTGGATAATTTTCTTCTTCCTGGTTGGATATCAACCCATAAAGACCATCAAGAAAGGGGGCTATATATTATATAGTTTTAAAATGACATGAATACAGGTCAATTATGACAGGATTTAAATTTTGGATGAATGGATCAAAAATTAAACTGGCATGATTGACACCATGGCTAATAGTTATGTCCTGGCGTCTCACATCTTCGGTTTCCGCTATCTTTGACTAAAGTAATAATACAGCGACAAACGAGTCATTACATTTAGCAATTTTAATTAAACCAACGATGGCAGAGCTTCATGTTTTGTATTGGAAGGCTGCTTCGCACTGCTCTTGTGGTGATGCCATGTCCACTTAATAAAAGCTGTTTTGGGTTTGTTGTTTGGTTTGTGGACAACCAAATTAAAGTGTGCATGTGTGCGTCGCAAAGTTTGGTAATATTTTCAATACATAGCATTTGGATTTACTTCATTTTTTGTTCTTGTTTGCTGGTTTTTTTTTTTTTTTTTTTTTTTTTTTTTTAAGATCTGCCAACTAGGGCTGTCAAAATTGCTCAAAAATGACGTTCGAATATTCCCTCTAAAACACACACGAATATTCGAACTATTCGAACATCTGGTTGCACATTTTGTCAATGAAGCGCATTACGTCAATAACAGGACTGATTAATACAAAGAGACATAACTACTTGTATGGGTAGTTTATTTAAGTTTAAAAATATTTGACAACGTATTACCTACACAAAAATAAGTAAATCACCTAATGGCCAAGACCGCAGACCTCACTCTCGCTCACTCGCACTCGCAGGCACTCTCTCTCTCTCGCCCTCACGCTCATGCTGCGTTCACACCAAACGCGAATAGAGCGTCTGGCGCGAGTGATTTCAATGTTAAGTCAATGTAAAGACGCGTTTACGCGTGTCTGGGGTTCTTGCGGCGCGAATGAGGCGTCACGCTCTCCGCGCATCAATTTCGCTTCAAACTTTTGCTTTTGACGCGCGAATGGATTCAAAATGTTCAAGAGTCCAACTAGACGTGGTAGACGCGAATCCGACATTGAACGCTCCGAGCGAGCTGTGCTGTGGTAAACATAGAAGTTTTCCTTGACATGAAATGGTAAATAATCAAACCAGTGGAAGCCTGCAGTGCATGAAACTGCTGTATCTAACCTACCTTATTCATGCAATATCTATTCAGTCAGTACAGTAGCCTACACTTAAGTAATGTTTCTGTTTAACGTTAACGCCTTCTTCCTGTGACCTGTCCCCACTCGCAAAGCAGACAGCCGCGCCTCTGCTACCGCGGGCGTTTTTCCACATTATTCGATTATTAATTTTCACATTCGAAATTCGTTTTTTTAAAACTATTCGAATATATATTCGAATTTAGAATATTCGTTGACAGCCCTACTGCCAACACAAATGAATCATGGTTTGTATATCTTTCCCTGTCATTTTCTTGCACCCCACATACAGAAGAGAGACATCTCCGATGTGCATTTAATTAAGTCATTAACAACTAGTTTTTCAGTTCGGTTCTGAACACACACTTGAATTTTTCAGTAGTTTATTTGGTTGCACAATACGGTTATCACTCCTGTAAATTACTACAGAACAGGATTAAGCACTTAATGATTAATTGACAACTAAATTTAGCTGCCTGCACTGAGTATGTGGCTACAGTATTTACACCAAGTCTCTGCACATTACACTGGTAGAAGTATAAGGGAAAGTATTTTAACAGACAAAATTACACATTTCAACTATATGGTTTGATTAAAATATTTGGTCAATGGTTCAGATGGAAGGGGGTTGTTGAATATTTAACTCAACAGCAATGCAGGAATATCGCTCACCCAGCAATCCACAACATGCTTAATTGTGCATCATTCTATCTCACAACAGCTGATGTCAAATCAATGGAGCCCATAGGAAGAGATGGTGTCCCTGCCTTAGCTTGACTATCTGACAGAGGCAAAAGATAGTGGCTGAAACTCCGAATGGAATTTTCGGTAGGATGACTGGGTAAATTCAGCATATTTGAAGGGATACTTTTTGGAACTTAGGCCTGGCTTCAATACAAAAGTAAGCAAGTAGGTTACATTCATGCATGCGTAGACAACAAAATATATGCATGTACTAGTTCACAACATGAGATCAGGCCCAATCTTGACGATTTTCCCAAATTTTCTGCCTTATTCCTCTGTTGCAGAATGTAATTGTATGTATGTATATGTGGCTCAAATCTACACAGCAACAAAACCCTACCTGAAACTAATTAACTTGTAAAATCATCTGTCATGGATTCATTCATCTGTTTTACATGTCTTACAAAATCACCATGTGGAAATATGCAATAATCTCTATTGACTCAAACATAAATACCAGGGAATTGCATCAAGTTTCACTACCCCATTTTTGTTCCTTAATAATGTCATCTATGACATTACCTATAAAAATATGGTGACATTATCATACAAAAATGTGTTTGGAAATGTCAATCCAGTAGCACCTTTCAATTTCTCTCCAAATGCATCAATTTTAGGCGCAAAGACACATTTGGTAAACATAACTCTATATTGGTTTCCTCTGGGAACTATTAAAGTCACTGTGTTAATGAAACAGTCGCTCACTCTCACACACAAACACACTCGTACACCAGGAGTCAATGCAACAACGCAAGCCCAGTCAACAACAGCATCCCTGAGGATTCATTAAAGGGCCAAGAGGAAGCTCAGAGGAAATGCAAACCCCACCTTGAGTTTACATCGATATAGATATTCTCAGATTATGACCTCACCGTATGGTAAACAGAAGGTAGTCAGAGCTTTGATTTCATTATCTAAGACTCGGACAAACAATAATGATCTTTACTTGGTTCAAAGCTGGCTGAATCTATGTTGAATCAATATTAACTGTCAATGCACTTTGACATTAAATAAACAATTAACAGCCAACAGAGGTGTGAAATGCTAATTACATTTATGCTGAAAATTAGCTTGATTTGTAATGATCTTCATTTAAAACTATAACACATCTCTGAATACCTAGTTTTTAGCATGTTAATGACCACATACACACTGCAACTAAATTCGGTTGTCAGTTCTGTACACACACAATGCAGTAATTTACAGGAGTGACAACCAAATTCTACAACCGAATTAACTCCCGAAAAATGCAGGTAGTGACATCTGCATAAATTCTACACAGTGTGTATGGAGCCATACAGAACAACTAGTTGTTAATGCCGTACGGTGAGAGATATGAGAGAAGACAGACGAAAGATAAATCTCTGATTCACGTTAAAATACGTATTTTAACCCTTAAACGCATACCTCGGCTCTTTAGTGACCCGGGACGTCAATCACTACCATTATTCATTTTTTAAAGTTAGATATCAACCTTCTTATTATTCCTCAATCAATTCTTTATAAACAATATAACAAGAAAAATAAAATAAAAGAATGCCTGTTTTCTCATTCAATTTTTTGTAAAAATTGTCTAGGGTCGCCCGAAGTGTGTAAGTGTAAGTATTTTTTTTTTTTTTTTTTTGCACAACAATAATTGAATCTTTGATGACTGAATAAGTGCAATTCACCTTTATTCCACAAGGTGACAATGTTTGATAAACAATGAAGTGACGTTTCGCTCATAGTTACCGCAGGCAAAAAACAAAATAGGAAGTATAGCATCAGCAGCAAAACTTAAAATGGCTCAGCGATTTACTGCAGAGCAAGTGCTGAACTCAATCAGATATTAGTGTCACTGTCTCTTGATGGTGGATCTGGTGAAGAAGCTGTCAGCGATCAAAATATTGATTTTGAATATGTTGAAAACGGTTGTTCTGAGAATATGTTTGAGATTGCGAATATGAGCCAGATGCTGAATGTACTGGGAAATGAGCTCTGACGAGGACAGTGTTGATGGTATAAAACATCATCTTAAACTGAACATTTAAATGCATGCGGTTGTCACTCCTGAAACTTTACAGTTTGTATGTGGCCAATGAAACTTCTACATTGTCATGATTGAAATGTGAAATGCATCTCATTGCTTATTCTAGAGCTTCACTTTAACTGTATTGAATATTAGCATATTCTGTACACTATAGCAATTGTGACATTGCTTTAAAAAAAGTCTAAATAATAAGTTCATATAGGCCTGGTTTCACAAACAGGCTTTAGATTTAGCCAAGAATAGGACATTATATTTCAATTAGGGCATTTAATTATCTTTTATAAAAGTGCCTTAGAGGAAAAAATAACATTAGTTAATGTGCATCTTATCATATTTTGAGATTAAAACAGCTCAAACATGCATTTTAGTCTAGGACTAGTCTTAATTTAAGCCTTGTATGTGAAACCAGGAGATTAGGTCACAGACTAAAACCCGGTCAGGAACAGTGTATGTGAGTGGAGCGACAGCAATTTCTCTCCCCAGGGTTCTGTAAACTCCACTTCTGAGTTTTCCATGTCCTGATCTTCAGTCATTAATCCTGGGCGCTAGGTTACATTTCCCAAAATTAGCCAATTATGAGTTATGTCGTTACTAATAGTTCAATGACTTAGTGCTCCCTGAAACCAACAAACATTGTGAAATAGCTTCTCAAAGTTTTATGGTTGGACAGCTCTGGATAGAAGCATAGTGTCTTGTTAGTATGACAAGTGGAGTTACAGTTAATAGATCATACTCTTGAGCAAAATAAGCATGCTAAAGTGATTTGAACGATGCATGTGCCACAAAGTTCGTTTGGTTTCGGGAAACAGACGTGACTTGCTAGTAAATTTGTGCAACGATTTACATTATTGGCTATTTTTTCATTTCGGTTTATCCATGCGAGGATTAACAGTAAACCAGGCCTTACATGTTGACCGATAAAACATATTGCTCTTCTTTAATTAAAAGAAAGCTAGTATACATATTCACACCGCATACTTACTTCCTTTACTTTTTCTTCCCTTCTTCTCTTTTTGTCCCACATTCCTGTGAAAGATTATTTATCTAAACACTCCAGTCTTCTCAAAGTGCATTCGGCAGCCTTCTAGCTATTTTCCACTCGGGCGACCGTGAAGTCATATTGACACTAGACATATGGCAAGCTCTGAGTGGAGATACACTTGCAGACTCCTCCTGTGTTTCAGTTGTCTTAATGAATAATACCATGGTGCATTCAAACGTCTGCAAGAAAGGCTTAGGGTTCTCTCTTTTTCCCTCTCTCTCTCTTTCTCTTTTCTCTCTCCCTCTCTCTTTTCTCCCTGTTTTTGCAGCATCAACAGTAACTTCATGCATGAATTAGTACGCTTGCATTTCCCATTCAAACATCGCTGAGAGAGAAATTATATGTTTTTCTTCCCTCTTCTCTCTTATTCTTTCTCTATAATTTTATAGAGGAATTAAAAACACAGCTGGAAACATAGATATAAAGATTTTGTGCCTTCGGTTCAGGTAACGTTATTTATGCATTTATATTTGTTCCAAACCATTATGACTTTGTTTCTTCTGTGGAATATAATATTCCACACACATTCACGAGTTTGCACTTGCATATAATTAGATTTCACAAGTTCACACTTACAAATAATCAGATAGATTAAATAAGTATGCATATTTGGCATGCTGTACGAGGGGAGGGCTCTGAGCTCTGAATTTGGCCTGAACCCAGACTACTCCCCCCGTATCCCTGGCTGGGATAGGAACCAGACAATATTGAGGAGTTGGAGTGGCGGAGGGATGCAAAGAACTGTCGAGGAACATAGGTGAGTTGACTATGTATACTGTGAATATAAATATTATAAATTAAAGTGTTTAATATATTTTTACATTGTAATAATTTCACCTCCAAATTAATGGAGAAACAACATAAAGACTGTATCCTTTATTTTAAATATTTGTTCAATGGCATATTTTTATGAAAGAAGGCACAACTTTTAATTTAAGTGAACTTAAAACAATCTTCAGATTACAATAAAAGCCTCATTTACCTTAAATATATCAGGGCTCAGATTTTTCTATTGGCCCAGTCAGACCGGTTCAGAATTTTTACTTGCCCTGCCTAAATGCACAAAAAGTAAAAAAAAAAATCATATTGTTTTCGACCAATGTAAATGGTGCTTTAAGATTTTTAGATATGCCTAAGAGGTAGGATATATACAGAGATTGAATCATCAATCAAACACGTCAGAGTCTTTGCTGAATAAATGATAAATTAAATATAGATTAATCCTTCTTAAAGCTACAACTATTATTCAGTCAAGAGCAGTGAGTGATTTTCTCTTTCTTTTGTTCTTTGATTAACATTAATGACAGACATCACAGCACCAGGTTTGTTAGGCTGCTGTCACTTTATGCACATGACGCGCATCTGGCACACATTCTATTTTCTCACAACTCTTTATGCACATTTAAGACATAATTTAACTGTGCTTGTGAGGATATTCGACAAAACCGGCATTTTGGCATAATTTTGTGCGTTTTTTGTCTGTGAGTCGTGTGTGTGTAACAAAGACAGGAGATTCACAGATGTGCCAGTAGTAATGCACTGCCTTCTCTTTTGTGCCTTATCGCGCTTGAATGGTTTACAGGCATTTCCTTGAATAAGAGGGCGATCATATATTGTAACCCTAGCCAAAGGATGACGGAAAAAAATAATACTGCGTTAATAGCGTTAAATATTTTTAGCAAGTTAAACTGAAAAGATTAATCACGTGCATTAACGCATTAATTTTGACAGCACTAATATTTATATACACACACCAGAACAAAATCTTAAGACTGGGGGAAACATTACAAGTATTCGCATTTTCGCGCTGGTGGATCGTAACCGGGTTGTAAGTACTGCTTCAAAATGCCAAAAGAAGGTAAAAGGCCTTAAAAAGGTAAAATCTCCACAAAAAATATGGCTTTCATGTTATTGTCTTTTGGGCAGTCACACTGTCATGATTTGTCTGATGGCAAAGGCAAAAATACTTTCTCTCTTTGAAAGTGGCAGGATTGTTGAGCTGCACAAGCAAGGTCCGACGAGTTGTCCGTGAAGACACATGCCGATCCTCGACCCAAATTAAGGCCCTTACTGATGCTGACTGCATCCCAATAACCATAAGACGTCATCTGTGAGAGAAGGGTTTAAAGTCGACATGAAATCAAAATTGACCCTATTTGCTTTGTTAGCGCATTTTACTAGTCTTGTGGTGAACAATTAATCCGTGCAAGTTAATACACAGATTTTTTTTTTTTTTGCCGTGGTAATTTTTAATCAAAATCTGAAAAGTTACTTCCGGTCTGGAATGGCGCTCCTTTTCTGATGATGTCAGTTTGACGGTTTGGGTTGAAAATGCTTAACCACTCCCCTCAAACCATTCGTCTGCTATGAGCAGAGATGGAGAGGAGGAGCGCTAAAGTAAAACCCTGCCCTCTTTTCAATATTTCACTTAGAAATACGTCACAACACTGGAGAAAAGTAATTTGCAACTTCCGGTTCAGAGGGACTTTAGAAAAAACTTCTTCATAGGCCACGTCTCCTCCCACGCCACAAACTTGCCCGTTTGGAATTTGCATGGGAGCATGAATCATGGGACATTGAAAGGTGGAAGAAAGTTTTATTCTCTGACGAGAAAAAATTTAACCTGGACGGTCCTGATGGCTTCCAACGTAACTGGCATGACAAGGAGATCCCAAGTTTTCTATGCAGCATAGTGGAGTAGGCTCCATCAGCATCTGGGGTGCTTGTTCCTTCAATGGGAAAATGGAGCTTTAGGTTGTGCAGGGGTATCAAACGGCGGCTGGCTATGTGGACATGTTACAGATACATCCCTCTAGGCTGAGGGCCCTCCTCTGTGGGGTAATGACTGGGTCTTTCAACAGGACAACGCTGCAGTTCACAATGCCTGCCTGACAAAGGACTTCTTCCAGGAGAATAATGTCGCTCTTTTGGACAATTCTGCGTGTTCCACTGATCTAAATCCCATTGAGGATGTTTGGGGATGGATGGCAAGGGAAGTTTACAAAAACGGACGTCAGTTCCAGAACGTGGATGCCCTTCGTGAAGCCATCTTCACCACATGGAGCAACGCTCCCACCAGCCTGGAAACAGACGCATCAAGCATGGGGGGGGGCTATGGTCTTAAAGGGGTGGTTGATTATGATTTCACTTTTTTAACTTTAGTTAGTGTGTAATATTGCTGTTTGAGCATAAACAACATCTGCAAAGTTACAATGATCAAAGTTCAAAGCAAAGGGAGATATTTGCTTTTAAAGAAATCGCTTTTTAAGGACTACAACAAATGGCTGATAGGGACTACATGACATTCCTCCAGGGTTAGTGACATCACCAACCCTAAAATGTACATAAACCCCACCCCCAGAACACGATTTATAGATTATCAAGACAGAATATGGTAATCAATGACTAGAAGATAACTACACATAAATTCATCAACTAACCATTAAGAAACATCCTGTTGCATTCTACATGTTGTCACTTCTTCTTGAGTCTCTCCATCATTGTCTGACTCCGGTTTGAACATAAAAGGCTAAAAGTTTTTGAAATTTCCAGTGCATGTCTGTGTGAGTGCAAGCTGTTGAAGCTTCGCCCCCTGTGCCGGGAGCAGCAGCTCATTTGCATTTAAAGGAACATACACAAAATGGTGTGTTTTTGCTCACCCTCAAAAATTGTCAATTTTAACATGCTATATAAAAATATCTGTGGGGTATTTTAAGCTAAAACTTCACATACACACTCTGGGGACATCAAATACTTATTTTACATCTTGTGAAAAGGTCAGCTGATGAACAGCCTGTTTGAGTCTAAATGCAATTTAATAAATTGCCTACTCTCTATTTTTTGTCTCTTGCTTCTGTTTCTTTTTTTGCCATTTTGAAGCAGTACTTAAAATCCGGTTATGATCGACCAGCGCGAAATGCGAATGCTTGTAATATTTCCTCCAGTCTTGAGATTTTGTTCAGGAGTGTGTATATGTATATATATATACACATATGTGTGTGTGTGTATATATATATATATATATATATACACACACACACGTGTGTATATATATATATATATATATATATATATATATATATATATATATATATATATATATATATATATATATACAGTATATATATATATATACACACACACATACACCTCTCTTTGGTAGATTATCTGAGCGTGCTCCTTCCGAATTTTGCTAATACATTTTTTTTTGAGAAATATATATTTTTCATATAATGGAAGTCTATGTTGACAAACAACGTTTGGTTATCAACATTCTTCAAAATAACTTATTTTGTGTTCTGCAAAAAAAAAAAAAAAAAAAAAAAAAAAAAAGAAAGAAAAAAATCTTTTAAAAATCATAAAGGTTTGGAATGACTTGGGGGTGAGTAATTGAAGACAATAACTTTTTTTTTTTTTTTTGGTTGAACTATCCCTTTAAGCAACAAGTGACTGGGTGAGTCACTGAATCATTCAACTGATGAAATACACTGATTCATTCAGGAACAAATTACCGACTGTGTGTTTCACAGCGGCAACTGTTTCAGCTTGGGATTTGTTAGGAAGTATTTGTATTGGCAGAGCAAAAATGGACAAACTATCTGTGAATATTCTGTCTAAAACATAAATTAGGGTGCAGTCACATTTACATCTGTACGTCAAAATTACGCTGTCAAAATGCAGTATGTAAATAGGAATCCATGCAATCTGGAATTCTGTGTGAGGCGAAACATTTGCCCACATATTTTCGCATCAGATTCCAGTTTGTTAAACCTAAAAAAATAAAAGGCTGCTTAGTGGCCATTTACACAATGATTTCAACTAAAAAAAGAAAAACTTTGGTGACATAATGAATTTATAAAATTTATAATTTATAATTTATAAATCAGTGTATTATGGATTATGAGCATGCACATTGAAAAATGCAAATACATTTTTCTTCAAAAGTGAACTCGCCAACTACTGGCGGTTTCGCGGATTTGTGTGAGTGGGGATTATTTTGACAATTTGTCATCTGTATGTGAAAAACACAAAGGAAAAATGTTTACATTTTTAATACATGATGTTTTAAAGGTCGGGAAGAGCACATTCAGATAATTAACCTGACTAACATGAGAGGAGCACATTCAGTTAATCAACTCAATTAACGAGATAAGAGTATACAGCAGACTTACCTCTGTTCATTGACAGTTTATCAGCATCCCTCCACCACCCCATCTCCTCACTTCTAGTTCTAACTATTCCTATCACAACCCGGATACCTTACACCTTTCCTCTATATTAACTTCTTGTTTAGCCTAGTCCCTGTAACGGCAATAATAATAATAAAAAAAAAAAATCTAAACACATTATAAATGTTAGAAATGTATTGCTAAAACACATTACAAAGACTGTGAACTGTGAAGTACTGAATTGTGGAGTTAGACCATCAAACAGTTTTTCACCGTTGCTGTGTTCAGGATTTTTTTGGGCGGGGCTAAACCGGTGGCTCGATGGCGCACTGAAGCCGCTGAGCTCCTGGCCCCGCCCCTACTGTCGATGATGCACTGGAGCCACCGAGGCTGCCTCCTCCCCTATCAGTTCGCCGCTCAATCGCGAGTTACTGTCCTACTATTTACTACAGACTACAGTTTGCTAGCTAGCTATGCCTTCGTCACGGAAATATTACCTGGATGTGATCACTTACAAACCAGATCAGATTTAAATTTCCAAACAACGATCATATCAATATCAACAAGGTGGATTCATTTTGTAAAGAGCCACCTTGATGGAGAGCTGAGGATCACCACCAACATCCGCCTCTGTATTGAGCATTTTTACACAGGATAGTTTTATAAACTTTCATCGGAGACAACTGGGATTCACTAATAATCCGCTGTTACTGGTCAATGGGGCCGAACCGACTATCTCCCGCCTCGGCCTTCATCCTCCCGTCGCGCCAACAACTGGTGCCATCATCAGCAGTGCATGCCCGCGAGTCAACTTTCCCGTGAGTTAGCGTGGTTTCAGCAAAAAACCCAGCGTTTGAGAGCAGAGACCACTGCTCATTTTTTCAAGATTTTGATAGCTTATTTTATTTACTTGGCTGCTTTTTTTTATCATTCAAATTTGGCTGGGTGGTTAATAACACACTTTTCTGTGGTGTGACAAACCCAGAACACATACTTAATTTTGACTTTACAGGGACTTTAACTGTTCGAAGTAAAATAAATATCACAACAACTTGCAGTCATGATATGTGTCTGAATAATGTGCTGTTACGTTCAGCTGATATTCGGATAAACAGTGCTCTTACTCTTGCTCAAGAATCACTAGGTTATATATTCCAAAGCCTTGTCTGCTTAGTTAAAATGCTTGCAGAGCGGAACTCAATGAATCTCTGTGCATATCATGAGAGTTGGAGCTATGAAGATCAAACTAATGAATTGGTTGTTATACTGGGAAGTATTTTTCATCATGCTGTGCTTTAGTTATGCATGCTGATACAACTTACTTTTATCTAGTTACCATTTCTGTAATTTATTTGCATTTTACTGTGGAAGTTAAACTCATTTCTCTATTTGCCCTCATTTGTGTGACAAACGTGAAGCTAAGTGACATATAAAGTAATGTAAATAATGAATTCATAAATAGATGTCCAGGGTTCATAATAGCTGTGTCTCTTGCAGTAGAAAGACAATGGGGGGAGGGGGCATATAGACTGAATTAGGTGGTTTGAAATGTGAGAACCACAGACACAGACCCCTCTTGACATTGAGCATCTCATTCTATGTCTCACTGTAATGGCAGATAAATCACTTTTTCACATGCTCACCCACTCACCCACACTTTTGGATCCCATTTTAAATCACAATTTTCCTTAAACTTTAATAAAGTGAGGCTATGGACCACAGTCTGAAGTTGAGATGACTTAGACTGAAATATTTTACACCACAGCAGAGCATGAAAGCAAGTCTAAATATACAATTTAACAATGGAGAGAGAGAGAGAGAGAGAGAGAGAGAGAGAGAGAGACTGAGACTGGAGGAGATAAAAAATATTAGTCTTGGAGAGGCATAGAGATCAAATCTCAATCTTATGATGGAAAGTGACTCCATCAAAAACAAACTAAACTCAAAAAACAACAGACCAATATTTCCTTCACCAAACATATCTATATTTAAGGTTTCTGAGTAAAGTTTAGAAAGTCTCAAGCGTGCATATATATGTTCTAAAACTCAACAGGGCCTTCAAGTAACTTCATGTCAACCTGACAAGCAGGCTATTTACATTATACAATGACAACATGATAGTTCATGGGACACTTGTGATTAAATTCAGTGACCGCCACACTAATTTTGCCTGGGGCGGGAAACAGGGAAGAGGAGGAGCAGCATTTTGCATGAATCAGTGTGGAGAGGTGAAGGACAGAACAGATGGCAGATGGATGGAGTTGTGGCCAAAGTCAAAGGTGCAAGACTTCTTTCTCAGGGGTATTCTGCTGTGATCTTGCTCACTGCAACACCCCAGCGAATACAGAGACAAGAAGTTGGCTTGACATTAGTTCAAATTATTTATATATTCTCGAATCATGCTGAGCAATCATTTACCACTGCACAGCGTGTAAACGTGGACCACACCATTCCTACAATGGCCTCATTAGCCACAACAGAGGGTATTCAAGAGGCACTTTAACCCAATGAGGTCTAGAGAAAGCTATCCATTAGCATTGCCATTCATCTCAATGGAAGTTTCTTGGATGTCGCAAGGATGCACAGGTTTGAAGTCCTTTTATTTTGTACTTGCTGCAGTTTGTGGGTGCTCAGTTCTGCTGCCATGTTGTTTTGAGTGAATCAGCTGAGCATGTACCATTGAGATGAATGGGAATGTAATGGATAGTTCCCTTTCGAGGGAACTTGCGATGCGTCGATGACGCTTTGGGAACGCCCCCAGCTTGATTGCGTCTGAAGCATCTATGTCAACTAGTCCAATGGAAAGAATGAACGTCACGGGCAGGTGACGTCATGACCAGGAAGAGATAAAAGCGCATCTGGTGCAACCGGCATTAGCTTCTGTTGCCTCAGCAAGCGATCTGTGTCAAAACTGTCTGTCTTATTTACTGTTGTCTGTCACGTTACAAAGCATTTCACTATGGCAAAACAGTTGTTCAAGCAGTGTGCTTATCCTTGCCCGCGTTATTTAACGGGTGTGAATACACACAAGCTTTGTGTAATGTGTTTGGGAGTGGAGCATGCGGTATCAGCCTTCGAGGGGGCTGATTGCTTGCATTGTGAGAAGCTACCGCTTCGCATGCTCCGCTCCCGCCTGTCACTTTTCGCCCGCCTGGCTTGCGAACCTCAGGGTGCTGGACCCGCTCCTGCCGAGGCAGCACGGAGAAAGCATTCCTGGGGATTGCAAATGGATCTTTCAGCGGGGTTGTAGACGGGTCCGAGGACCTTATCTCCTCCCTTACCTGAAGGATACGCTCTGCGGATTCTCCCGCCCGGAAAGAGAGCCTAGTGCTTCAGTGCTCTAGTTCTGAGGAGTTAGATGTATTAAGCATTGGCAGTGACACACATAAGGGAGAAGAGGATTCGCCATCTCTTTCCCCCACATATGAGGAGCTGGTGGAAGTGATTACTCGTGCTGTAGATAAGTTACATATTGAATGGCCAGCCGAGAAAAGAGGCTGGCCATTCAATATGTAATTTATCCACAGCACTTCTTATCACCCAATGTTTCACCTCCACCATGAGGCCTTCCATTTTTTCCCGATCTTCACAGTGAGCTGTCTAGATCGTGGAGTAAGCCATACTCATCCCGTCTTTTCAGCCCCCAAGTTCATGTATATTCTCAAATAAGGGGGTTGAATTACCTCTGGTAATGGAGCAAGAGGTGAAAGCTCTGTTAGCAAAAGAGGCTATAGAGCAGGTGTATTTACCCGACAGAGAATCGGGGTTTTACAGCCGTTATTTCTTTGTTCCAAAAAAGGATGGAGGGTTGCGTCCCATACTAGATCTTTGTCTAGAACTCAAGTTCAAGATGCTGACACTCAAACAGATCGTGACTCAAATCAGATCCGAGGACTGGTTTGTCACGATAGATCTGAAAGACGCATACTTCCATGTCTCCATCCTCCCTCAGCACAGGAAGTTCCTGAGGTTTTCTTTCGGGGGCAAAGAATACCAGTATCGGGTGCTTCCATTTGGCCTATCACCCCACACATTCACGAAGTGCGTAGATGCAGCTCTGACCCTGCTCAGGCTGCAGGGTATACACATTCTGAATTATATAGACGACTGGCTGATTCTAGCAGAGTCAGATTCTAGCGGAGTCAGAACAGTTGGCGGTTCGGCATCGAGATGTGGTCCTCGCTCATATACAGAAATTGGGGTTGAGGCTCAATGCCAAGAAGAGTGTGCTTTCTCCAGTACAGAGGACCACTTTTCTTGGTGTGGTCTGGGATTCGGTCACGATGTGAGCCGTTCTATTGCCCGCTCGTGTAGCTGCTATCCTCACAGCCACAAAATAACTAAAGCTAGGCCAGTCACGCACTGTGAAACAGTTCGAGAGACTGTTGGGCCTCATGACAGCAGCGTCCAATGTGATACCCTTTGGCCTGCTGTACATGAAACCTTAGCAGTGGTGGCTCAGGACCAGAGGGTTCTCTCCGAGGGGAAACCCACTCCGAATGATCAAGATCACGCGGCAGTGTCTCCGCGCCTTGGTTATCTGGAGGAAACATTGGTTCCTGTCCCAGGGTCCGGTGTTGGGAGCTCTTTGCCATCGAGTTGCTACCTCGACAGATGCTTCCCTCACCGGCTGGGGAGCGGTAATGGAAGGCCGTTCAGCTCAGGGTCTGTGGAGGAGTCATCATCTCTCTTGGCACATAAATTGCCTGGAGACGATGGCCGTCTTCAATGCATTGAGACATTTCCTCCCAGACCTGAGGGGCCATCATGTGCTAGTTCAGACGGACAATACATCGGTGGTCTCTTATATAAATCGTCAGGGGGGTCTGCGTTCGCGTCCACTATGAAAACTGGCGCACCGGATCCTCCTATGGTCCCTAGGGAAATTACTCTCTCTGAGGGCAGTGTATATTCCAGGGAACCAGAATATAGGAGCAGACACCCTGTCGAGACAGGGGCTGAGGCCAGGGGACTGGAGACTCCACCCCGAGGCGGTGGAGCAAATTTGGGAATTTTACGGAAACTGAGCAGAAGTGGATCTGTTTGCATCTCAGCACACGACGCACTGTCCACTTTGGTTCTCCCACCGCATCACAAACCCCCAGATAAAATCCAGGGGCTGGATGCTTTGGTACAGACGTGGCCGAGGCTACGTCTGTACGCATTTCCCCCTGTTGCTCTGCTCCCAGGAGTTTTGGAGAGAGTTCGTCAGGACAGGATAAGTCTACTGCTAGTAGCACCACGCTGGCCGAGTCGAATTTGGTTTGCGGACCTAATTCATCTCCTAGACGGGCCTCCCTTGGAGATCCCGATCAGGAGAGACCTTCTGTCTCAGGCAGGGGGCACAATATTTCACCCCCTGCCAGAGATTTGGAAACTATGGGTTTGGCCTCTGAGGGGGACCAACTCATAGAGAGTGGTCTCTCAACCGAGGTTGTTGAGACCATTTTAAGCTCCAGAGCTCCTGCTACGAGGAAACTTTATGCACTAAAGTGGAGAGTTTTCACGTCTTGGTGTCACCAGCGTCAGTGGGATCTGGTTAACTGTTCAGTTAATACAGTACTTGAGTTTCTACAAGATCGCTTTGTGTCAGGTTTATGTCCTTCCACACTTAATGTATATGTGGCGGCCATTGCGGCTTTCCACGCCCCAGTGGGTGATACATCTTTGGGTCGAGACCCCCTGATCACTCGTTTCCTTCGTGGCACCTTGAGGCTGAGGCCCGCAATTCGCACTAGGGTGCCGGCTTGGGACCTTTCAATAGTTTTAGAAGGTCTGTCTGGGGCTCCCTTTGAGCCCTTAGATTCGGTTTCAGAAAAATATCTTACATTCAAGACCATCTTTCTGCTAGCTATTTCGTCCCTCAAAAGAGTCGGAGACCTTCAGACCCTTTCGGTATCTCCCACCTGCCTTGAGTTTGCACCCGGGATGGTTAAAGCTTTTTTATACCCTAAACAGGGATATGTTCCTAAAGTACCTACCAATATTCTGAGGCCTATTGTGTTGCAGGCTTTCTGTCCTCCTCCATTTACCTCTTCGGACCAGGAAAAGCTGAACCTTTTGACACTTATTCTCATCGGACACTTCTTCGTGGAGAAAATCCGATCAGTTATTTGTCTGCTTTGGATCACCCAAAATAGGTCTTCCAGCTTCTAAGCAGACAGTTAGTAAGTGGATAGTTGAGGCTATTTCTCTTGCTTATGAGTCCTCTGACCAGCCATGCCCTTTGGTGGTCAGAGCTCATTCCACTAGGAGTATGGCGGCCTCTAAAGCCCTTTTATCTGGGGTTTCTCTTCAAGACGTTTGTGATGCGGCGGGTTGGTCCTCACCGCTCACATTCGTGAGGTTTTACAGCCTGGATCTGGATGCTGCCCCAGGGTCTCAGGTGCTTTGTGCTTAAGTGTTAGTTCTGACAACATGCTGACACGCAGGTATTTGTAAGTTTGGCGATTTGGGTATTCTCGTTCCCAAAGCGTCATCGACGCATCGCGAGTTCCCTCGAAAGGGAACGTCTCAAGGTTACGACTGTAACCCTAGTTCCCTGAGTAGGGAACGAGACGATGCGTCGCCCTGCCATACTTCCTACATCCCTGTGATCGACTTGCTTCGGCAATTTCGAAGCTAATGCCGGTTGCACCGGCTGCGCTTTTATCTCTTCCTGGTCATGACGTCACCCACCCGTGACGTTCATTCTTTCCACTGGACTAGTTGACATAGATGCTTCAGACGCAATCACGCTGGGGGCGTTCCCAAAGCGCCATCGACGCATCGTCTCGTTCCCTACTCAGGGAACTAGGGTTACAGTCGTAACCTTGAGACGTTTTCTCCAGAGCTGTGCTCTGATTGAAAGGGCCCCTATACAGTGTTTAGTGCTCCATACTCTCTGAGAATGGAGTATCTGTTAGAGTTGACCCTGCAATATCACCAAACATAGACAACACTCGAGTCTCGCATATTGGAGGAGTTTAAGGTTTGATGACATAATATACCTCTGTAAATCAATATAATATAAGTTACCATACATTTGTGTGCATATGCATGTCTATAATACATACATTTGCATTTATATACATTTATAATAATTTAATGAATGTGCTGTTTGCAGTGCTAGCGTGTACTATATTTGCATATAGTACATGCTAGCTATAGCTTCTCTATAAACCGTATACTAATTTTAATTTTGGAAGTAAAAATAAAGATGCTGTGGCTTATATTACTTCCGGGTTCATTCATCGCCGCAGTAATAGGTCATGCATTTCATGCATCCAAAAAAAAAAAAAAAAAAAAAAATGCATACTAGTAGATTGCATTAGTTCTGTATTCTATTCAGAACATATGGTGAATCTCAGATGAAATCGGTATGTGTGAAATATATTGCTTTAGCATTCAAAATAGGGTTTTCAAAAAATCTGCTGTTGTGCAGTTTTGCATTATAGAAGGCTAGTCACAGCATCCATAATATCTGAAGAGGATTGAATTGAGTGGAGCTGCAGTCGTGCTGTATTATCAGTTATAGTTGACTTGAAATGTGTTCTCTTTATCAGTCACTGACATCTCCTACAGTTCAGGTCATTAAAATGGGACAAGACTGCAATCTGACATCCCCATTAAAAAGTCAAGAAAACAGCTCCCTCTGCCTCACCTCCTAAAAGCAGACTCGTATTGATGAGTGTGCAAAACAAATTGATGTAATTAATGCTCAGGTTGCATGAAGAGGACATGGACATGTGTACAAACCATTCATCACTCGCTGAGCTTATTTGCTTTCAGCCCATTGAAACAGCACTTTGGCCTCGATGAGCTGAATCTTAATGGCAACCGATTGGCCATTCTTGTTGTGTGTGCACAAAGTCTTGTGGGTGGACGGGTTGGCAGTGTTGGCAATGTGAGAGCACATGTATTCTCTCTATCTTTTCCTCTGTCTTCTACCTCTTGACTGTTTAACCTTTAACACAGCTCATGTAGTTCAAAGCTTTTAAAGACCAAATATACAAAAGTGGGTAAAGACAGGATAAATGGTAAAAAGGACATAAAGATATATAATTCATGAGCCCACTGTCACGTTTTAACTCAGCTGTGTTTCTCACACTTAAAATAGTTAACCCTGGGTCATTCTAAACCCCAGATAAATAGAATCCTGGGTTATCTTGCTCGTTCTTATTTGCATATTTGCCCTATCAGTGTCATTGATTGGTCGAATGAAAGGCTCTAGCATTGCACACTCATATCATATATTGCAGACTATACTTTCAAGAACAAAACAGTCTTTTCTTCACTCCTGTTGACACTTTTTCTGTCACCATTTGACATTTTTCCCTTAAACGCAGTTATACTTTATTTTAATGTGTCCCTGGCTGTTACAGTGTAATTATTCATTTAAGTACTGAGTAATATGAATGAACTACACTGCCCACTATTTTAAAGTTACTGTACTCTGCCTTTGTATTGTCAGCAAAAAGTGAGAAAGTCATGCCAAGGCAAAAGGCAGTAACTTCCACATTATCAATATTTAGTTGCTGATCACCATTAACAAAATCATTATAGTACACACCTGTATAAAATCTAGTGATCATGGCATTTATTTTGTATGATTTACAATTATGTATAGCCACCTACTTATTGCTATCCTGTGCTTTGGTTGCATTCTGATGGCATTATTAATACATTTGACATGACAAAATACCTCCTATTAGTCCAGCGTTGACTCGACCGCGTTTAGGGCGGGGCTGAAGGCGAAGTTTTGGCACTCTGCCAGCTAGTTTGCCGAGCTTTAATTCTTGGTTGTATTCATCTGATACGGAAATGTGTAACGTTTTTCTGTCAACTCTGCATAATCCTTCGCGATCGATATCGCACGTTTGTCGATGGAGCAGACCTGTTCTGACCGCTCTGAGGACATCAGATGTTAGAGGGACTGATGGCAGCTGTACAAAGTACACAGGCTACACTGTCATTTTAATTTTAATGGACATTAAAACAAAGGCAGATAACCGTACAATCTGGTAGGTAGCATTATTGGATTGAACACCGGCACAGTAACTTCATATTGACGCGCGGCTAAACAAAGGCAGAGCACCGTAACTCAATTTGAGCGTTCCAAAACAAAGCCAAAGAGCGGTAACTGATGTTACGGTGTTCTGCCTTGGTTTCTCATGGGCTTTTGGAAGTTACTGTTAAGACAAATCATTATTTTCTTGAAAAAAAACCCGGAATTGATTCAAGATACTTATCCACATGATAAAGAAGGTCTTGAATGTGCCAAAAATATAAATAACTCATTTTCGACCAAAAACGAAGTTACGGTCTTTTGCCTTTGCACGGCAGTACATGTACTTATTTCAGGGTTGGGTTTAGGGTAAGTTGCATGTAATTATGCCTTATTTATAGTTCTGTCATGACAATTCTCAGAGTGATTGGCATGGTAATGGGGAAGACAATGTTGAATGTTTGGTCTTGGCGGAATAGATCTGCAACGCTGCTGCTGCTGCTGTTTTTATTGCTGCTGCTGCGGCAGAGCAAGTCCAGGACTTGCTACTGTCAATGCATACACAACATGCTGCTGTGAGCAAGTAAGACATGCTGCTGCTGTACAATATAGCCTACATGAATTACCCCCCAACAGAGCAGGTGACATGGTATTTGACAATACAATACAAGCCGAGTGTACTGTATGTCAGAAAATCCCCCACCCCCAGCAGATCTACCGCCAAAACATATGTACTGCTGCTTCTCCGAAGAGCCATAGGAATGTGTGTATGCTATCTATGTGTGCCTGGCCCTTTAGTTTTGAGTATGAGAAATGGGGCATATGCTTGGTCTAGGCAGACTAGATCTGCCTACGCAGTATTCCCCCAAGCAGATCTAGCCATTAGACATGTGGGCTGCCATGAGGTGCATATAAGGCACGTGAAGCATCTCGCAGTGTACAATTGGAGTTAGACAACACGTGTCAGGACCTACTCATCGTCGTAATCATACTCTAGATCTAATATTATCACATGGAATAGATGTTGATGCCGTTGAAATTCTGCAGCAGAGCGATGACATCTCAGATCATTATCTAGTCTCGTGTAAATTACATTTAGCCAAGGCTGCAAAGCCGACTCCGTGTTACAAATATGTTAGACCTATCACTTCTGCTACTAAAGATTGCTTTATTAATAATCTTCCTGATCAGTTTCATCATTTTAGCATCCCGGATAGCTTAGAAAAACTTGATATTGCAACAGAAACTTTTAACTCTCTCTTTTCCAGCACTTTAGACACAGTTGCTCCTTTGCGCTTAAAGAAGATTAAAGAAAATAATCCAATGCCGTGGTACAACGAGCACACTCAGGCCCTTAAGAGAGCAGCCAGAAAAATGGAGCGCAACTGGAAGAAAACAAAACTAGAGGTATTTCGCATTTCATGGAAAGAGAGCTCGATTGCTTACAGAGAGGCTTTAAAAGCTGCTAGATCTGCTTATTTTTCAACCCTATTAGAAGAAAATAAACATAATCCTAGGTATTTATTTGAAACAGTGGCTAAACTAACGAAAAAGAAAGCTTCAAACACAGAAGGTTCCAAGCAGCACAGCAGTAATGACTTTATGAACTTCTTCACTTATAAGATTGATAATATCAGGGATACAATTATAACTATGCAACCGTCTACTACAGTATCGCATCAGGCAGTGCATTGTAGTCTTCCTGAGGAAAAATTTGATTCCTTCGTTGCTATAGGAGATGAAGAATTTACTAAACTCGTTAAATCATCTAAATCTACAACATGTATGTTAGACCCTATACCGACTAAGCTACTGAAAGAGATGCTTCCAGAGGTCATAGATCCTCTTCTTAATATCATTAATTCGTCTTTGTCTCTAGGATACGTACCAAAAAACTTTAAGCTGGCTATGATTAAACCGCTTGTTAAAAAAATGCAACTTGATCCTTCAGAATTAGTCAATTACAGGCCGATCTCGAATCTACCTTTTCTGTCAAAGATATTAGAAAAGGCAGTATCTTCACAACTATGTTCCTTTCTAGAAAGAAATGATATCTGCGAGGATTTTCAGTCCGGATTTAGACCATACCATCGTACTGAGACTGCTCTCGTTAGAGTAACAAATGATTTGCTCTTATCATCCGATCGTGGTTGTGTCTATCTATTAGTATTACTCGATCTTAGTGCTGCGTTTGACACCATTGACCACAACATTCTTTTAAATAGACTAGAAAACTATGTTGGCATTAGTGGAATTGCACTAGCATGGTTTAAATCATACTTATCTGACCGTTATCAGTTTGTAGCAGTAAATGAAGAGATGTCTTATCAATCACAAGTTCAGTATGGCGTACCACAAGGCTCAGTACTAGGACCGCTGCTGTTCACTCTGTGCATGCTACCATTAGGAGATATCATTAGGAAACATGGAATTAGCTTCCACTGTTATGCCGACGATACTCAGCTCTATATTTCTTCAAAACCTAACGAAACTTACCAATTCACTAAATTAACAGAATGCATAGCTGATATAAAAAATTGGATGACTCGTAATTTCCTACTTCTAAATTCTGAAAAAACAGAGATTCTAATTATTGGACAAAAAACTTCCTCACGTAATAACCTAGAATACTGTCTAACACTTGATGGCTGCTCTGTTAAGTCTTCGTCGTCGGTTAGGAACCTGGGTGTGCTCTTTGATACCAATCTTTCATTTGAAAGTCACGTGTCTAGTATCTGTAAAACCGCATTTTTCCATCTTAAAAATATATCTAAATTACGTCATATGCTCTCATTGACAAATGCGGAACAATTAGTTCATGCGTTCATGACATCAAGGCTAGATTATTGTAATGCTCTACTGGGTGGTTGCCCTGCACGCTTAATAAACAAACTACAGCTAGTTCAAAACGCAGCAGCTCGAGTTCTTACCAGAACCAGGAAGTATGAGCATATTAGCCCGGTTCTGTCAAAACTGCACTGGCTCCCTATTAAACATCGCATCAATTTTAAAATATTGCTGATTACTTACAAAGCACTAAATGGTTTAGCTCCGCAGTACTTGAGCGAGCTCTTAACACATTATACTCCTTCACGTCTATTGCAATCTCAAAATTCCGGCCAGTTGATAATACCTAGAATATCAAAATCAACTGCTGGCGGTAGATCCTTTTCCTATTTAGCACCAAAACTTTGAAACAGCCTTCCTACCATTGTCCGGGAAGCAGACACACTCTGTCAGTTCAAATCTAGATTAAAGACACATCTCTTTGACATAGCGTTCACATAATACATTATAGACTTCTATAATTCAATATTAGGCTGCATAGATTAGGTCAGCTGGAACCGGGAACACTTCCCATAAATCCTGATGTACTTGTTACATCATGAGAAGAATGGCAGCTACGCTAATTTTAGTGTCTTTGTTTATCCCAAGGTTTTCCCGCAGCCTGCCGGATCCAGGCCGTTTCCAGATCTGACGAAGGACCTTTGCCTGGACCCGATGTCAACGCAGTGCTGAAGTGCCAACTAGTCTCTCCCTATGGAGGATCCCTTTCCCACTCTACAGATAAAGCGTCGTCGGGAAAAGTCAATTTGCGTATCTACCCCGAATTGATAAAATAAAATAAAATTCTGAATCAAAACTATAAGGAAACACCAGTAATTTGTTTAGGCTTGGTTTGTAGGGAATTCCAAACCTGCACACATATATTCAAACGCACATAACTATGGAATCCGTTCTTAATGCGCATCTGAACACCATCAGCGTTTCTCACAGGTTCGCGTTTAAAGTCTGTGTAGAGAGAATGGTGTCGTCTTGGCGGCCCTAATTTAAAAACAAATGATCGTTGCGACGGAAGCGAATCAATCAAAACTAACTTTAGCTGGAAAATAACTTTATTAAAGAACCGCTATAAAGCCAAACAATCTTATGTTAAACTATACATTTATCTCTGTAAAGCTGCTTTGAGACAATCTACATTGTTAAAAGCGCTATATAAATGAAGATGACTTGACTTGACTTGACTACTAGTTGACCCCCTTCTTTTTTTTTTTAAGGGGTGCCCCTAAGTATGTGCCTACATACCAGTGTATGCGTGCCACTAAACTAAGTAGCCTGGGCCATAAGGCTTGGCTCTAGTGTCCTATTAGACTATGTGTGCCTGGACCTGCTTTGCTGAATGGCTTAACTCTATTGGCCTGTGACTATGTGCACCTGGGCTACCACGCCAAATGGCTTAACTCTAGTGGCCTATGACTATGTGTGCCTGAGCAGAAAGCTCAATCATATAATTAGATTGTGCATTATGTGTGGCTTTAACAAATGGTAACATGTTGCAGGCTAATAGAGATGAGAATGAAACCCCCCACAACCACCTGAGCAAATAGTATGATGATTTCCTCTGGAAGTTTCACATCCAGAGGAAACGCTGTCTGCATCGAGCTCGCAGCATCCTTAAGGACTCCTCTCACCCAGCCCACAGACTGTTTTCTCTCCTGCCTTCCGGCAGGCGTTTCAGGTGCCTCCGGACCAGGACCAGCAGACTAAAGAACAGTTTTTTCCCCAGAGCTGTCTCTTTATTAAACTCTAACCCTCATTGATCCCACTCCCCTCATATACTGATTGACTCTCCTCTCCCTCCTCACACCTGCCTCCATTTTGTTATTTGCAATACTATAATGTTCATTTGCACTGCTGACTGTTATTACAGTAACAACTGTTTACATATGCATCTTGCACTACTACCTTGACTGGAATATGCTCATTTGCACTGCCGACTGTTTATTTACAGTACCGACTGTTATATATACATTGCAATATCGTACCCTAACTGTAATATGCAATTACTTTCCACTGCACTCACTCGGATAGCTTCTGTCCAAACTTTATTTGCACTACTTTAAATCCATTGTTATACTGCTCATTAGCCTAACTTATACATATATCTATTTGTAAAATTCTGTTTATAGTAATATCCATCTGTATATTATGCTCACATTCTGTTTATAGTAACAGCCATCTGTATATATATTCATAGTACATATCTATCTGTAAAATTATGTTTATAGTAACAGCCATCTGTATATTATATTCAGTACATATCTATCTGTAAACATTCTGTTTATAGTAATAGCCATCTGTATATTATTATATTCAGTACATATCTAGCTGTAAATTCTGTTCACAGTAATAGTTATCTGTATATTATATTCATAGGACAATCTATCTGTAAATTTTTGTTTATAATAGTATTCAACTCTATATTTATTCAGTACATATCCATGTTCTGCACTTATGAACCACTGTATATCCTGCACTTGCTGCTATTGCACTTCTGGTTAGACCTAAACTGCATTTCGTTGCCTTGTACCTGTACTTGTGTAATGACAATAAAGTTGAATCTAATCTAATCTAATCTAATGATTTAGCATTGTTTGATAATCGTCATTGTCAAACCCTCTATACTCATATTTGTAAATGTGGAGTCATTTGAACAACGGATGAATAATGGAGTATGACTAACGAGTATTCAGCTGACCGAGCCCGAACACACATGAGTAAATGAAAACATCCGCCTTGAAAAGTGTTGGAAGTTGGTAAATAAAGTAATAGCCCCAGTTAAATGGCTATATGTTTTCTCATAAACATTTTCTCATGTCCACTATGCTTAGTCGCAGTACCTTACGTGAAAGGATTGCTGCTGCTGTATCTTAATACGTATCTCTGCTGCTGTATGCTAGTATTTACTCCTGCGTCTAATGCAAGATTGTAAAACACCTTTCTTAAACAAATAAGGCATTGTTTGTTGTTTCGTAGATTAAGTAAAGGTTAATATTTAAACGTGAATGCCCATCCCGGTTCTGGAACCCAGAGTTCCCAAAATGTAGTGATGGTGCTTAATGCAGATGCGGTATAGCAGTGTCCACCAATAGAATAGAAATGTACCACAAACATTAGGTTTACAAGTCATTATTTTAAGATATTTGGGAAATAACTCAAATATATAATCTCATATTCTATTATATCTATTGTCTGAGTTACATTGGTAATGTGTTACTACTTGGCATTTCATATCTGTCCCATGCAATGGTTATATCAAGAACACAATTTGAGAGTGAATCCCACATGTTACTCCTGAACTTCACAGCCTGCACCCTACTGTCTTTCCTCACCACAGCATGAACACTTATTCATTGAATGACATATAGTCACTAGAGCATGCTACTTCTCACTCAGGTCTACCTGTGCGATCTCAGAAGGTGCTGCTACATCAATGAGCTGCAATGCAATGAGTCTCCTATGTACACTCCTGTTGTTAAGAAAATACTTCTTGTACTAAGTAGTGAGTGTTTCTGACTGATAATAAACACCTCTGTTGGCCACCACACATGATCAACAACATGTCCATGATCGAAACGGCCACCGCTGCAAAAGCGCCGCAAACGCGCCGCAAACGGAATCCTGATGTTCTCCAGTGCCCACACACACATACCCAGTGGAGCGTTTGCCAAAATGATACAGCATCGCTGTGGTGCTCTTGCTTTTCATTTGGAAATACATGAAAACTGCCTTGCAAGCTCTAGGTAGTTGAAATGACAATTATCATTCTACGTGTGAGCAGTGAGTCTAATACAAAAGGTATCTGACATTAGCATTCATCACTGTTCGTCCTGTAGTTGTGAAAGAGTATACGCCCAAATAGAAATCAGGTGAATACATTGTTTGAATTTTACTGCACTGTGATGAAGAATTGACACCGCAAAAGTGATGGAGCAGGGTTTTATAACTCCAACGTTACACTTTAGAACACTGTTCTGTCATTAATGAATAACTACGTTACTATGTAACGTCCGTGACTCATTTGTTCCTGTGTAGTTATTCATTAATGAACAGTATTCTAAAGTGTCACACATCACATGTTCACTTATTCAGAGAAATAAGTATTCTCAGTGAGATTCTCATCTACGTGTAGTGTAGCATCTTACATAAATTCAGCTGTTAATGTAAATTAATGCATGCATGTGTGGCGGGGCGGTGTAATTTGAGACACAAGCCCAAGTTGTTTACTAATAAGAAAGTCCGACTACGCCACCCTAGGAGTTAACCCCAGGGAAAATACTCAAACATTGAGCAAAGCACACAGGTTCGGTTCCCTCATAGAATTAGACAAGAGACGTGAGTAATGTACAAAAATACAAATATTTATTAATACAAAAATGATTTCAAATGTTGGACACTAAAAAAACAACAAGAGACACTGAAACCCCACTTCAAACAAAACAAAAAGAAAAACATATACAACCCAACTTGGTATGTAGCAGTTATGTGTATATGTAAAACAAAAACTAAATAATACTGGTAGGGCTGAGGCTCCCAACGGCAGGAATCAATGTGGAGTTCGGTTTTACAAGGCACACGTCCACACACACGCACACCCGTGCAGTCTAATCACACTATCAAGCACTCAAAGTGTACACCGCACACGATAAAGAAGAACCACCACCACAAGGAGGAAGAGCAATCCAACCGTGGGACCCCAGCTCCTGCAATAAACATAAAAAGAATAAGATACTATAGAAATGAACATAGAAATGATAATGTGGAACACTAATGAAGCAAGTCCTCACAGCAATGAATATCAATAACAAACAGACATAAGGAGAAAAAAACAAAAGAATCAAATAGTTGGTCACCTGAGATTACTACAAAACAACTTGAATTCAGTAGATGATCACACACAAATAGAGTTACACTAATAGATGGTTGATCATATGCATCCCAAGCTATGAGCAGTTAATTGGTTTTACAATAATAAAGATGAAAGAAAAGAAAAAGCAAATCAATTCAACCAAACAAACTATTCCACAGAATTAGAAGTAATACAAAACAAACAAAATAAATAAACAAAAAAAAAAAGTTTAAATCAAAGAAAAAGAAACAGAGGGCAGCTTAGCTCCCCTACAAGCGGAAGGAGCTAAATATTCCTCCCACACAAGCCAGAAATATGAAGCAGGGCACTAAAACGCCACGATAAGAACCAAACGAGCAGTCCCCTTTTATTTATGGTGATGATCGCGTCGGCGCAGCTGTATAGACCGCAACACTTTAACAGCAGCAAACGATCACGGCATAGAATGAGAAGGAGAATCCTATAGCAAAGACAAAAAAAGATGTTACCAATCCTAATACTATCCCCACTCCCAATTATAGTTACGTTTAAACACTTACCATCATGATATCACACCAGATAGCACGCTTTATAGACACGGATTGGTCACAATCATACCCAATGATAACACAATGGGATACAGGGAATCATGCCTATTTAATACGTGAAAAGAGATGTTAAGCCCACACAACCATACCAGCCCTATAGAACAAGCTCTTAACAATAAACATACCTGAGAGACGAACAGTCATCAAATCCACTAAGCAGTACGAAAAGGGCACCATCACCAAATCATAAAGCTGCACTATGATTAACATACAAACGATTTCAGGTTATGCATACCAACAATTCCCAAAATTATCACCTATTAAAACATAGCACGCTTACCTACAACCACCGTCAACACGAGCAAAACAAACGGGGAAATCGGACGTGACGCATCAGGCTAACACTGCCGTCAATCACCTAATCCGGTTACACATGGTAGTTAAATTTTTTTCATTCTTGTTTGGACTTCATGTCTTCATAACATTGTCAAAAGCATCCTGGTGATGGTTTGGAAAGTGAGAAACTGGTCTAACTGTGTACTTAAGATTATGCAAATGAGTTCCACAGGGGAAAGAATGGTGAGCCACACTGTGTGCCCCTTCTGATGCCAGCAACCAATCACAGCACTGGAATGGAGAAGTGCCAAATTGCAATATCCTCCTCATCGGAAAGGGGTATATGTACCCTTTCAACAGACACTCCTTGTTCTGGGTCTCCTCATCCTGTGAGACAATAGCAGATACAATTTTCTGAGTCTCCAGCCAGAAAAGGTGAGACATTAACATATACATCGTTCATCGTCTGACAGCAACAGATTCCATGCTCGAGTCTACAGCTTGTAAGGCAGCAACAGATATCCCCACGTTCTGAGTCTCCAGTCTGAGAGGAAAGAGACATAAACAGACACACTACATTCGGAGTCTTCTCTCCATGCCAGAGAGACAGAAGAGGATTGACCCAGTCCTGAGTCTCTGGTCCAGAGGCAGAAGACATACAGACACATTTGGAACAAGTTTAAGCTCTGGCGAGTAAACCTTCATTCCAAGGTACCTTCGTCTGCGTGTTCCAGATTAAGGACCTTCTGCACCTACGTTAGGGCCTCATCTGCGTGTTCCAGATTTTGCAACCCTTTAAGTGCTCCAGGAGATCAGCATCCCACAGAGCTTCATGTTCAAGGCTCTTGAAACAGATTCCTGCTCCTTTCCCGACTGCATTGTTATCCAGCACAACTAGTGGTAGATCACCATCGGACTGCTCACTCGACCATGTGGAATATAAATATCACTTTTAACCAAACCTCTTTCCAGAGACCTTGACATTGTTGTATATTATCAGTATATGACTTTCTAATTTATCAGTTTCATGAGGTACCTTCATGCACAAATGCTGCCTACAAAGTCATTACCTGATAAGGCCGCGAGGCCACAAGTAAGCTGCATACGTTTTCGGACGTAGCCACAGAGTGAGGGAGAGCTTGCTGGAGACGTGACATTCAAATTACATTATACGTGACAATAAAATAAATATGGAAGAGACATAAACATGGAAGCCTGTGTGCAGTACAAAGAGTGTTTTTTCTATAGACATGCACAAGCCATTAACCCCCTGCTTTAGCTGGCCCATTCCACAGGAGGTGTCTACACTTTAAAATGATTATCCCACTCGCAGAGTAAAGCCTCAAGCCCCCCTCTGACATACACAGATGAGCATAAGTATTTACTGTTACTTCTTAACCAAATAATACTATTACCCTTAAAGGCATAGTTCACCCATACAGGAAGCTGCTGTCATTATCTACTCACCCTCATGTTGTTCCAAACCTGTTTGACTTTCTTACTCCTGTGGAACATAAGATATTTTGAGAAATATCTCATTGTTTTTTTTTTGCCTATAACATGGAAGTTCTGGAACCAAAACTGTTTGGTTGCCAACATTCTTCAAAATATTTTCTTTTGTGTTCCACAGAAGAAAAAAAGTCGGTAACACTTTATGGTAACACTTTATTTTAGAGTGCCTTTGTTACACGTTACAAGTACCTACTACATTCATAACAGTAAATTAATTATGGTAAGACTATATTTTACAGTACTGTTCCACAGTAGTAATTGCAATAACTGGGTAATAACGAGGTAACCCTGAACCTAACCTAACCTTAAAGGGATAGTTCACCCAAAAATGAAAATTCTGTCATCATTTACTCACCCTCAAGTTGTTCCAAACCTGTATGAGTTTCTTTGTTCTGCTGAACACAAAGGAAGATATTTGGAAGAATGTTTGTAATCAACAGATCTCGGTCCCCATTGACTTCCATAGTAGGAAAAAAATATACTATGGTAGTCAATGGGGACCGAGATCTGTTTGGTTACAAACAATCTTCCAAATATCTTCCTTTGTGTTCAGCAGAACAAAGAAACTCATACAGGTTTGGAACAACTTGAGGGTGAGTAAACAATGATATAATTTTCATTTTTGGGTGAACTATCCCTTTAACCCATGTAGTTACCTTATATTAATCACACTGTACGCACACATAAGTACACATACTGTAATATAAAGAGCAATAATTACAAGCAACTAACTCTAAACCAAACCCTTCTCCTAACCTTAGCCCTACAGTAAGTACATATTACTCAGTACTAATTGTATAATTGCACTGTAAGCAGGACTCTTTACGTGTAACATGTTTTCTTTGCCTTATTTACATTTTACTTTAGTTCTTTAGTTGAAACTTTTTTTTCAGCTTGTTGCAAAGGCAACATTTCTAATCTTTGTTTTAAGTTTTTACATTTTTAAGTTTAATACATATTTTATTTAATATAATAATACAAAAAATGGTTTTAGTTTACAATAAAAACACTGATTGGCATAAATGCCATCCTAAATAGATTATGCAAATACTTAATGATGTGGGTTAGGATAGAAGGCATATTCTTGACACATGGAGAGTGCTTTCCGACAGGTGATATGATAAAGGCTGTTCCCATGGGGTCTTGAAGTACTGGTGCAGTGTGGAGTACTTTTGATAAAGTGTTTAAGGCTTTTGAGAGATCATGGCTGACAAGACTGTATTTAAAGTGAGCAAGCGCAAAAGACACAAAGACAAAATGAGGGAATGCTCTGTACTGAATGACTGATTGAAAACAAAATGTCAAAGGAGAAAAGACAGAATGGGGTGGAACTAAGAAGAGAGAGGATTGGGAATACTGACAAACACTCTCATTATCATTGTTATGATAATTTTGTATCCAGACTAATCACAGAAATACAGGTGGATAGGGAAATGTGTGAAGGTCATAAGTTGTGTGTGTGCACGTGCATAGTAGTGCATTGAGGACACTCACACCTCAACTGTATAATTATGAACTTAGGAAAAAATGTATGTATTTTACATTTTTGCATGGACATGGAAGTATGCATCTTTTAGATCTATCGTGACAAACCAGTCCTTGGATCTGATTTGAGTCACGATCTGTTTGAGTGTCAGCATTTTGAACTTGAGTTTCTTGACTGCACGATTCAACTGACAAAGATCTAGTATGGGACACAACCCCCCATCCTTTATCGGAACAATGAAGTAACGGCTGTAAAAACCTGATTCTCTGTCGGGTGAATACACCTGTTCTATAGCCTCCTTCGCTAATAGAGTTTTTACTTCTTGCTCTATTACCAGAGCCTACTCAAGATGCACTAACGTGAGCAACACCCCATTGTAGCGTGGCAGACGAGAATCGAACTGGATTCTGTAGCCTTTCTCTACGATCTGCAGGACCCACTTCGAAATATTGTGGGTACCAGCCTTTCGAGACTGGCCTCTGGTGTAACTGGAACAGCCACTTTGGCCCCCGAAGTGACTGTTTTTGAAGCCCCCTCAGAGGGTGTGAGTTTGATGCAGCATCGAGTTGACACTGTGCTGTGTGCTCACAGTGAGACCACTGCGCCACGAGGCACCAAGGGTGGCGGGGTTGGCAGAGCAGCCCCCTGAGGGCACCGAGGTGGAGTGGGCACCTTATACTGATGTGTACACCACTCCAACCCAGTTGGGGCTGCCCTCAGAGGTCTGACACCGCTGACGTCAGGACCTTTTCTGAGCCGAAGCCTTCTTAGCCTAAAGAACCGTCCTCAGATCCGGCTTCTGCTTCGAACACATCGGCTGAGAGTGTCGGCCCTGCCCCCATGATTTTTATGGAGGAGCACGGGACGCAACACTCTCCTTCTGTTGCGCAGGGTATGAGGAGCTAGATGGCTGGGGCTGCTCACGCCCAGCAGCCAGGGGGTTGGTAGCGTAGAGGGAGGTATTTTTTGAACGCCTCTGCGTGTCTCTTGGCCTCCTGGAACCTCTGCTGGACATCCAACAACAAAAGCTCTATCCTTGTCTTTAATCTCCGCTAGATTGTGCCATAAATGCTTCTCAGTGGCCACCAAGGCTGACATAGACCACCCTATTGCTCTGGCGATCTCCTTAGTCTCCTTAGTGGCCCTGACAGACAGATCTGTGGCCCGACGCAGCTCTCAAACTGCATTACCCCCTCGCTGCATTACCCCCTCATTACGGCCCTACCCCCTCGCTCTCATCCGAATCCCCCAGCAGGTCAGCCTGAAATGCCTGCAGGATTGCCATCATGTGGAAGCATGCTCCGGCCTGACCTGATACCGTATATGCTTTCCCCAATAAGCTAGATGTTGCTTTTAGTGGCTTAGTGGGTAGCACTGGGGCCTTCAGGGATGACGTCGAACCAGGGGCCAGATAGCTGGGTAGTGTCTGTTCAGCCCTGGGCATCGTCCCATAGCCGTACTCTTTCAACTCCCTTGTGTCTGAATATATATGCACTTGGGGGCTGAAAAGACGGGATGAATATGGCATATTCCATGATCTGGACAGCTCACTGTGCAGATCAGGAAAAAACATAAGGCCCCATGATGGAGGTGACACATTTGCTTGTGACAGAAAGCGCTCATCTAACTTGCTTTTGGGACGAGCGTCTTGTTTCTCGGCCGGCCAGTCAATATTAAGTTTTGCCACGGCGCGAGTTATCACCTCCACCAGCTCCTCATATGCTGGGGAAAGAGGTGGCGAATCCTCTTCCTCCTTATTTTCACTTTCAATGCTCAGTGCATCCAATTCCTCGGAACTAGAGCACTGAAGCATTGGGCTCTCACCCCAGGCAGAAGAAGCTGCTGGGCGGGCTTCCGACACCGGTGAGAGAGCCATTTGCGATCCCCAAGAATGCTGTCTCCGTGCTGCCTCAGCAGCAGCGGGGCCGGATCCTTGAGGATCGCAAGCCTGGCCACTTTCCTTGAAAAGTGACATTGTGAGCGGAGCGAAGCCTCTCACAATGCTGGCAGTCAGCCCCCTCGAAGGCTGACATAGGATGCTCCGCTCCCAAACACATAACACACAAATCATGTGTATCCCCACCCGTTAAATAGCGCAGGCAGGGAGAAGCACACAATTTGAATGATTGGTTCGCCATACTGATTTACTGAGTGAACAGACAATACAACAGTAAATATGACAGACAGTTTCAACAAAAAGCGCTTGCTAAGGCACAGAAACTAACACCGGTCAGACCGGATGTGCTTTTATCCTTTCCTGGACGTGACGTCACCCGCCCATGACGTTTACTCTCGCCATTGGACTAGTTGACATACGTGCTTCAGACGCAATCACGCAGGGGCGTTCCCAAAGTGTCGTCGATGCAGCGCAAGTTCCTTCGAAAGGGAACAGAACATAATTGTGACAGCAACATCATTATGTACAAACTACAATCAGATTATTAGTAAATCAGGAAAAGAAAACAAGAGTCCCCCCCCCCCCCCATCTTCTCCTGTTGTGGAGTAAACAATAAAATGGAAGCTGCGCTCATCATGCGGTCTGCTCTTTGTGTCCTAAAATTATGACGGTGACAGCATTACAGTGTGGACGAGAGCACCCATGGGTGTCATACAGGAAGAGGGGGATGTTGTAAAAGAGGTGGGAGATTGCATGTGAAGGCAATGATAAACGAAAATGTGAAATATATAGTATGGCTGGTTTTCATGACAGACAGCAAATCATTGAAATGTTTTCCCCCTCTCTGAATTTCTAGTTGTTAGCAAGGATCAAAAACATCCCAATATCCTAATAAGAACTGAAAACATCCTAAATCCTAATATTAATGTCAAATTGTATAGTGCATAAAATGTAAGCATCACAGGATTAATTGCATTAAGTTGAAGTGTAATGTTTGCAGCTGTCCTGTTTTGCAGGTAACTGTGTTCTTAGCTCCAGAGGGCTTAAATCTACAATGATTTTTATGAACTTCTTAAGTTACAATGCTTTTAAAAATATGATTTGTTTAATTGTTTGCTCCCAGTGCTTTTGGAAAATACAGCCCAGATCATTTATCATGACATCAAGATTTATCTCAAAGTTTATGTTTGGTTGTGAAGAATGTACTTCACACTGTCTTGACAGTAGAGCTTCTTATCACTGAATAAAGGGTCAACATTCAGTAGAAGCCTTACCAATAAATATACACTACACACATACACACATTATATTTCATGTCTTCATGACATTCCTTTGTTCATAATGTCTAGTGTGTCACAACTCAATACACAGGAAGTGAATTATTGAACAGGACTGACATCATGTTACAGATTTATAAAGAAGATTCTATAGGAGCCCAGAGGCTCTGTCAATATGGAGGAGGGCATATACCATGACATGATAGACTGCTGACCTTTCAGACTCATCAAAACGCCAATGCAGATGACAAATAAACCTTTAAGTTAGTGTCAGGGATCGGCCGGACTCTCTTACCATCCGATCACAACGATCACTATCACCTCAGCACCTGCACGCCATCTGCTCATCACCACAAACACTTATAAGCACACACCTCACTCTGGCACTTTGTCTGGTCTCGTACATGAGTAAGTCTCATGTCTTCTCCTACCTTCCATGCATCATTGGCAATGTATCTTCGTCTCCCAGAGTGTGTCTCCTATTCTCCAGTGTCTTCCAGTTCTTCGTCTTCTTCTTCATCATCCTGGAATCACTTACCTCTCTTCCCGCACCGGTTTGTGCTTCCACCATCCACCACTCCATCATTCACGACCTCCTCAAACATCTAAACAGAAAAGACTGTCAGTATCTCCGTCAGTATCATTATTCATAGACATTTATCTTTAAAGGTTCCTGCTACTGCTATTTGCTTCATATTGTCAATAAGCCTGTTTCTCACCTCTACCATTATTGTTTAGAGTCTCTGTTCCGTAACAGTAAGATAGAAGTGCTGACAGAAAGCAATATACACTTCTCTTGTTGTCTCTATATCTATTTCTCTCTCTCCGATGTCAAATTTACTGTAAACAAGGAAATGTGGAATATAATGCACACTTATTTAATAATGACTTAAATATTTAGGTTTTATGTATAGTCTGTGGATTTTTACTGTGTGTTTGTAGCTCAAAGGAACAGCTTTTATTTGAAAAAAACGTTTACAATTTTAAAGGAGTCATAATGTAGAAATTTCACTTTTCCACGAGAATCAATGTATGTTATGATTGCATAATGATTGTACACTGGCCGGGAAGCCGATATTTAAAAGTGAAGCGTTTGTTTACCTCAGGGTTTGTAAAATAGGCCACGTGCACGCGCACGAAAAAACGAGATTTTGATTTCTTCCCCCTCTTGACGTCAAGACGGGGGAGGATATACCAAATATGGACACCGCAAACCTATGCCGCGGGAAGCCCGCCCCTCTCCCCCTCAGATTCAGTTTAGTCGACTCGAGAAAGATGGAGAAACCGAGTGCACACCTGAGATGCTCTGTGGTTGACTGCCACAAACAACATGCAAATGTGTTTTATCTACCAAAAACGGACGAAACTATCAGGGAACAGTGGAGGAAATTCATTTTTAATGACGCTGTCCCAACAACTCTTTCAAGTGGCGTATCGTTAGGTGTGTGCGCTAAACATTTTACACCGGAATCATTTACAAATTTGGGGCAATATCAGGCGAACTTGGCCTCGAAGCTCCGTTTGGGAAAAGGTGCCATCCCAACCATCAGGGACTTGCCAGAAATTGAAAAGGTAAAACTGTGTTTTTATTGCTCTACTGTGGTTAACAAATAGCAGCTAACTGCTAATGCGGCTATTGTATGTAACGTTACCTTCGAGGTAAACACGGGGAATGGACTCTACGAATGCTAGCCACATCTTTCCACTTTGTTTTACACTAGCAGCTAACGTTACAGTAGTGACGGTACAGGAGTCCATGCTCAGTGGCTAAAACTGTTTAAATGCAAGTATGAAAACAATATACCACTAAACATTATTAGCCAAACTCATGCAAAACATGCAGTTTGAAAATAGCTTTCAGTTAGTGGGGCTTCTGTAAGAATGTATCTGGAAATGGTGTATTTTTTCTACGACCAATCAACGCGCCCCTCATTTGCATTATTATAATGACCGTCCACGACAGCCAAAACATCGCATCAGATCTCGCGAGACAATAATGCCTTTAGAAATAAGGGCCTGAGGAGCTCTGTGTTTATTTTTTTTCCACTTTTCTTTTTTAGAAGTGCCTGAAAGACTATAATAGAGCATTGGGTATCCAAGGTAACACAACATTATGACTCCTTTAAGAAATACTGTACCAATTCTGCGCCAATTCTTGCCCTGCTAAAAGGTAGTACCATTGACAAATCATTATTCAACTATTTTAAATTTACAACACTTGTTCTTCTGGAACTAACATTCCAAAATCAAATGTACTGTATGCAGCTTTAGTGACTAATATTGGTGTAAATCAAAAGGTCGTGGAATCATTCAATTAATTCATTAGAGAACTTTTGGTAATTGTGCAATATTGACAAATAAAAGAACACTCAGTGTTATTGGCTGGAACTTTAATAGCTTTAATAAGCCAAATAAAAATGATCAATTTGGGCATAAAACACAAACTGTATGGCTCATATTAATTACAGGCCAGTTTCTCAAAGGAGCTCATGAAATCAATATTAATGTAGCCTGTCATATCTAATAATCAACCAGTGGAGACTAGGAAGCAATTGTGAAATTCACACTTTACCTCTAATATTTTTCCATTATGTTATTTTTTAGGAGCATTTCCCACAAACTTCAAATTAGAAAAAAATAAACTGTGCAGGGACAGTTTGTCTGACAGATTGTTTTCAGATGAAAGGCACGTAACTAAAGAAACATGTAAGAGCTATAACATGCAACATGGACAACAGAACTTTTTTTATGTTTGAGTGAACTATTCCTTTAACCCTATATGTGTTCCAGAATGACTGACCCATAAATATTGTATTTAAAATCACTAATCTAATTAACACAGTGACATAAATAAACATTCAAATGTATCTTGCATAAAGAGAGTCATAACTGTTACTTATAGCTGAAGGGCTTCTGCTAATAGATGAATCTGATTATGTAAATCATCATTACTGTTTTGATCCAGTTGAGAAGATGAAATAATGCAATGACCTAATAATAGAAGAGATTGAACTCTTGAACTCTCTGTGAATCCCAATCCTCCCCTCTTGGGAAGAGAAACACTGGCTTATTTATTTAGCAGATCTAGATACTTCTACATTTTTGAGGATCTAATATTATTATTAAAACTAATTAGGACATGTACTGTACTGTTTGTGCCATGTTGTGATGCAACTCTGTTTCCTGCCACTGCAGATGTCCATTTTGTTTTTCTGTCTCTATCCAGAAGCAGGGTGTGCTATTTATGAGGCATTGCAAGACCTTGTATCACCTCACATCCCTCTTGTTTATTTTATTGCATATTTGTCGTCCCCTTGTGTGTGTGTGTGTGTGTGTGTGTGTGTGTGTGTGTGTGTGTGTGTGTGTGTGTGTGTGTGTGTGTGTGTGTGTTTGTGCAAGTGTGTGTTTGTTTCCTTATTTGGGTTCTGCGGTAATGCTAACGCAAGGTAAAGCAGGCAGGGAGCTGTCAACATCCATGCTTATGTAGACACTTGTGTATGTGTGTGTTTGTCAGATTTAATGCTGTTAGGTAGTTGTGTCTGGACAGTAGATCACCTTATAACCAAATCGAATCTTACAAGCCTCCATTTTATTTGGCTCAACAACAGCTTTACAAGTAGATTAAACGTTTGGATGTTTCTTTATACAACCATCATACTGTGAGCCCTGCCTGACAGAAATCTCTTAGTAATCTTTCTTTCAGTAACATCAATACTAAAACATGTATATCAGCATATGGAAGACGTCTCTTATGCTCACCAAACCTGCATTTATTTGATCAAAAATAGAGTAAAAACAGTCATTTTGTGAAACATTACAATTTAGAACTCTTTTCTGTTTTAATATGCAGTATCTTAAAATTAAATGTATCCTTGTAAGGGCAAAGCTAAATTTCCAGCGGTCTTTAGTAACATGATTCTTCAGAAATCATTCTAATATGTTGGTTTGGTGCTCAAGTAACTGTCTCGTTTTGCAAGGTGTGGTTTAGGTAAGCCAGCAAGACAAAGAAGATAGATGCAATAGAATTTATTAACAATTAAGGTAACTCAAAATAGAGGAATAAACAGAAGATAAAACATAACCATACCAAGCGCAAATGTTAATGACAACTGAAACACAGGCATATAAATACTAAGAGCAAACAAAGATAATTGGATAAACATAGGTGAAGCAAACGAGGTAACTAATGAGTAACCATAATTATGTCATGACAACTCTCGGAGAGATTAGGAATAACCCCCCGTAGCAGATCTGTACAGGTGGAGCTGGGGGAGGAGGAGGATTTCTAAAAGCGCTGCAGACTGCTAACAGCAACACTAGTGGTTTTTGTTTGAATTATGAGCCACAGCTAATGCAACATCAACCATTCAGCTGCACTATGTAGATGGCAATGCGATTACTACCTGTCAAAGTGAGGCTCTGTGACTAGAGACTCTTATTTTGTAAAATGACTCTTGTTATTATCTCATACTGAGATACATACTATGCACTTTTCATACTAACATAACATTATCTGTTTTGCGCACATTTAACTCCAGTTAACACAGATATGTGTGTGTCACTGATTGTGTATTGTTTAGTGTTGTTCCTGTCCTCACCATGTCCTTTTTCTTTAACATTTACTGAGTCATTAATTTCACTATGTTGATTCATGTATTGTGTTAAGAACTCAAACAAGACCGGTTACAGTGTTAAATGTTTACTGTTTTCCATTAACCACTTGCATAATATAAATTGTCATACTTACGTACTGGAACATTTTCCCATACCAAACAGACAAAACCCGGTCACAGTAACTGCCACCATTTCTGAATATCTTTTTCCCGCCAATAGAAGGCACAGGTAATTGTTCTCATGTGTGAGGGGGAGATTGGTGTTCTGTTTGATTCTTTGTTAAGCATTGTTAAACTTTAATAATTAATTGAGTTTGCTTTGTTTTGTTGCATTATTCTAACAGTTTATCTCTTTTGTTACTGTTATATATATATATATATATATATATATATATAGTCTTTCTTAAATTTCTTTATTACCTTTCATTACTAAATGGTTAAGTCCAAGTAGGAGGGGCTTAGCCTTTTTAAGAAGGCCTCTCAGTGTTGTTAGGGAGGTCATAGAGTGAGTTAGTTGGTAGTTGTTGCTCTGTTTTGGGTCAATTTTTTATATAATTTTTGGTTTGTTTTATCTTTTTTGGATTTTCACTGAAAATACCATATTGGAAAACATTTGTTTTTCACTTTTTTCGCATAAACCCTGAACCTTTGACTTTTTTACGCCTCCATCTGTCGGTACATTCAGAGCAGTGGTGCTGCTACTGTTTGACACCTCTTTGTGGCAGTTGGCACACCCCTGTCTCTGTTACACTACCAAATAAGTTAAGGTCCAATCAGCCTGCAACATCTAAAGTTTCATGCCAGAACTTGGTATTAACAAACAAGACGGTAATGAGTAACCTGGGAGACAAACACGAACACAGGCAAACGGGAACTAATCAGAGAGAAAACGAAACCAAAAACAGCACAAAAGAATGCTCATGTGACAGTAAATTATTTTTTTATTATGAATTGTTGAAAATGGTTGTGCTGCTTATTTTTTTTATGGAAACCATAATACTTTTTTATCAGGATTCTCTGATAAACAGAAATTACCAGATCTTCAGACAGACAGCAGACTCCATAGTAGCTTTTATTGGCCAAGGACCACTCAGAGGCCAGCTGACTGACATGTAAAGCAACCAATCACAGTTTGTTTTGTTCAGCGTCATGTTTAGGGGCGTGAAAATGTAACGTCAATGTCCAATACGGTGTGGAAAACTCTTACGTATTGTAAAGAGTATATGCAGTGAACTACAGTGTTTAGTTGATCCTGATGAACGCTTAATTGTCACATGTGCAGATATGAAGGCTTCTTCCATGAGTTGGTTTGTCGTCACAATGGCTTTGTTTTTTTTCTAGGCAGAGAAATGCTTTCCTTGCCTGGGCGTCCACATCATTGGCGGTTTTTGTAGGATATGGCCCACAAACTGGAAGAAGCATTCAGTCACCCCAAATGGTAATGTATCAGTGGTGGGCAGCTGGACTTTCAAAGAGGGGAAGCTCATTTTCGGCCAACATCATAAAGATTTTCCATTTATTTATACGTAAATTCTACATTCCTTTTCAAGAAAATGCTCTGTGACCCTGTCATACCAACTAGATGTCTTTTCCAGTGACTTAACCAGTGTCCTCTCAATGGCCAGCAGAGTTAAAGGTATAGCGGAGGATTTTCCCGAATTTTAGAAAAGAACCGCCCTCTCCACTTTTTGAAAACGCTCTGTTTACAAGTTGCTGTTGGCATGGCTCATACAAGCCTACTTTCCTTTACCTGTCGAGTAGAAACTTCGCGACTGAGGCATCAGTGGGAAGCCCAACCGGTGCTTTTAGCGCACGCCAGCGCGTGAAATATTCTCCCAAAAACACTCTGGTCTTGTTTCTTTTTTCAGAGGCCTTTCTCTTCTTGCCATACAATTCATAGACACTTTTTCTCTTGCGACCCTCAGACATTTTGAAAAAACCTGGTGAGAACGGGCGAGCTTCAATGAATGGCTGAAACCGTAGCTCACCACACATATACACCCGAAAGTGCGCATGCGCAGAAAGCGAAAACTACCTAGGGACGAGCACGTACGACGGCCTTACGTAAACATATCACCAGAATGATTGACAACTAGGAGGACCAATAGTCTTGATGATCCACCCGGAAAAAGAAAATCCTCCGCAATACCTTTAAATATAATTGTATAAATGTAATAATATAATAAATGTATAAATAATAATGTAATAAAGTATAATAATACTACTAATAATACTATATACATATCAGAGGTGGAAAGAGTACTGAAAATTTGTACTCAAGTACAAGTACCGTTACATTGCTGAAATAATACTCAATTACAAGTAAAAGTACTATTGTCAAAAAAGTAATTAAGTAAAAGTACAAATTACTCTTCTCAAAAACTACTCAGAGTACTAGTTACTAATTACTTTTTAGCTGGCGATAGTTAATGCATTACCAATAAAAATATTCAACAAAATCATAGATTTATGTAGAAAATAGCTACTTTTAACACGTTTTTACCTTATTGTCAAAGGACATTAATTAGTGGATACTGGAATTTCTAACTTCAATATGACACCTTGAAATATGTCAATATTCAGTAGGCCTAGCCTATAATTTTTAATACCATCGGGAAAACTACTACATACTAAATATTTTAATATACATTTTTGTCCATCCATTTTGTCAAGGCAATCATTATTTTCAAGCATTGAAAAGCACAACACTCATTGTAACAGTAATTGAATGGAAAAGTTTAATTCAAGTCTTCTGAAGAGACACGTCCACTTTATAAGGTGAGATTTTAATTTAGGCTTTTGTTTACATATTTAAACATTGATCAATAACCATTACAATAATCTAATATTTACTCACTCAGTGTATTTGTCTTTACAATAGGGTAACGTGAACTGTTGCAATAGCTCACACACAGCACAAGGAAGCTTGATTTCAATTCAAACTGAATTTAATTTGCAAAAAGACTAGATTTTTCATAACTTTTGACAGCGTTTAATTCAAGAGCATGGAGAGATTGGAGCTGGACGTCATTTGAGTCTGCAGTGAGAACCACTTGGAGAGATTCGCGATTGCACATGATATGACACACAGTCCGAGAGCGCACACTCAATATCCGAGTCCAGTTCGTTCGTATATTTGAGAGCTCGCGTCCAGTTTTCTGCGATTACATGAATGTGCCCTCGCGTTATAATATTGTTCGTGACATTTGCCATTAAAATATGCCATAGAAACTTGCAGGTATTAATAAAATTATGCGTAATAGGCCTACCTGCAATCCCGCGCTGAGAGGAGGCGGGTGTGTCAAACTCGCTGTCGTTGAGATGAGAGAATGAGAATGCGCAGCTGGTAAAATATAGATATTTTGACAATACTACTATGTAGTTTGTTGTTCCAAACTTTCAGTCCAGCCATTAATCACTCTGAGCTCCTCGCCTCCTTCATGATCAGCTCTTCAAAACCTGCTGCGACTGCGGCGGCTTTCATTCAGTCCAAATATCAGGGGTTTTATTGGTCCGTTTACGATCGAATATTTTTATTGGCTACCGAAATGCCATTCAAAGATTTGAATATCAATTCAAATTGTACTCAGTAACGAAATGTGATTTTACAAGTAGCGAAGTAGATTACTTAGCTTAATATGTACTTGAGTACAAGTAAAATTACAGATTTAAAAATATACTCAAAAAAGTACAAGTACCCAAAAAAACTACTTAATTACAGTAACGTGAGTAGTTGTAATTCGTTACTTCCACCTCTGATACATATATATATATATATTTTTTTTTACTAATAATAATATAAAAAAATATATATAAGTAATAATATAATAAAGGTATAAATGTATAATTGTGTGAAATGTATTATGAAAATTGGCTAGCAATTTCGACAAGCAAATACCAAGAAATAGGTTGCAGGAGTTTGTCTTTCGACTACACTTGCAAAATCCGCGATGGGACTGAGCTCGAATAGCTTCAGCATCAGCAACTTTATATTGTATGAAATTGCTGTCAATCAAAAGGAGATGCAGCCTTTCGACAGACCCTCCAATCATCACGCAGAAGCCCGGAGTCCAGGCCAGCCTACTCATTCACCCCCAGAGACGCTGAGCGTCCGTGGGCGGGACATAATCGCAGCATTTATCCAATGACCGTCTAGTTTCGAAGCACTGAATTTTTTTTTTCAAAGCAGCCCCATTGAGGTCAATGGACGCTGGGCTTCAACAGGGAAATGCACTGTGACGCTACATGAATGTTTGAGAAGGAAATTGAGTTAGCCGACCTTCTATATGTAACTGATTCTGAAGGAACTCGTCTTTGAGATGAACGTTTTCTAACACATTTTTAGTCAATAAAATGTTAACACAATAGTACATATTTGCAGGGCCGGATTAACCATTAGGGCAACTGGTCACTTGCCCAGGGGCACATGACATCTAAGGGGCCCTGACAGGGGCGGAGTTCAGTCAGATCCAGGTAAATAAAAATGTTTTTGATAATACAATTTTCCAATGTTAAACAATTCTTCAATAATTAGCCTATTGTAAATGTGATTATTATTTTTTTTTTTTCATGCATTAAAACTCTATCCTAATAATATTAAAGGTATAGCGGAGGATTTTCCCGAATTTTAGAAAAGAACCGCCCTCTCCACTTTTTGAAAAAATGCACATGCGCAACACTCTACCTGCTCCCGCGAGGGAACGCCTATTAAACGTGTGCACGAGAGAGCATGCACGAGCCTAGTTCTCCTCGTGCACGCTCTGTTTACAAGTTGCTGTTGGCATGGCTCATACAAGCCTACTTTCCTTTACCTGTCAAGTAGAAACTTCGCGACTGAGGCATCAGTGGAAAGCCCAACCGGTGCTTTTAGCGCACGCCAGCGTGTGAAATATTCTCCCAAAAACACTCTGGTCTTGTTTCTTTCTTCAGAGGCATTTCTCTTCTTGCCATACAATTCGTAGACACTTTTTCTCTTGTGACCCTCAGACATTTGACCAGACAAAAAACCCGGTGAGAACGGCAAGCTTCAATGAATGGCTGAAACCGTAGCTCACCACCATAGACAGTATATAAACGGCTCACCACACATATACACCTGAAAGTGCGCATGCGCAGAAAGCGAAAACTACCTAGGGACGAGCACGTACGACGGCCTTACGTAAACATCACCAGAATGATTGACAACTAGAGGACCAATAGTCTTGATGATCCACCCGGAAAAAGAAAATCCTCCGCAATACCTTTAATAAGAACATGCTCTTCAGTTACGTCACGCCAGCGCCCAGTAGGCTAGTAATTTTCTTCCGTGGCATGGTCATGCAATATTTTTTGCAGTATAATTGAAAGCTATCAATTTAAAAATGTATTAGGCTCCAAAAAATATAACAACTTTTAATTTAAGTGAATTTAAAACAATCTTCACATAAGCCCATAATAAATGTCATATTAACCTGTGCTGTGCCCAACTGTCTACAGGTAGGAAATACATAGAAATTGAATAAAGTTATCAAACACTTTACAGTCTTCACTGCATGAAGTGCATCTACGCGGGTTCACGCAGACAAAGTCTTCCTCCCTCCCCGCTGAACGCCAGCGATTACCAATTCGTGAAATGCACTCCCGCTGGTTGAGCGCGGTAAAGTTCGTTTTAGGTTCGATATTAGCCGGACATTTGTTCTATAGGGTCGGTAGTCTAACAAAGATGTCAATAGCAAGATTAGTTTTAACATTGTGTGACCATTGTATATCGACACATTGTATATCGACATGATGAAATATTCATTCAAAATCATTCGTGCATTAATGCTGCATAATTATACCTGAGAATTCTTTGACGCGTTTCCACAGCGCACGATGCTTAAGGGAACGTCTGCCAATTCCACCAACTGCGGTAAACGTAGCCTATAATTTACTTTTAACATTTAAAAACAGACGTTTTCAAATTCCAAAGCTTGCAGAAGGTTCCTAATGGCAATACTGATAGGCTACAGCTTTCCTGGTAGCCTTGAGTAAATTAACTTGTCTAAGAAAATGATTCATAAAACGTATAAATATCAGTTGAGCCTATGTTTACTTTCGTCACTGACACAGACGGAAATGAAAAGACTATCAGTCAAAGTTCAGCTTTAGGAGGGGAAGAAATAGGGCAGGATAAGAAGAGAATAAGAAATATGAAGATGAGGAGAGAGCAGGTATTGACAAATAATCTAATGACAAGGTTTTAAAGCTATTTCTTATAATTTTTTGGCCTTCAAAAGTCCTAAATTGCACATATGTAGTTCAGAGAAATCCAAATGTTCTCAGGGGAGCATGCCCCCGCACCACCCTAACTACGGGGGGCCTTGAGTCTTGTTGCCCAGGGCACGGGGAATTGTTAATCCGGCCCTGCATATTTGACCATTAATTTTTTGACATTATAGGGGAAGCCGAGCTTCCCTTGCAGTCTTAAATAAATCCCCACTGTAATGTATATATTTAAAATATGTATTAATAATAAGTCATAATTAATATTAAAGGTTGGTATTCCAGAGGAATATCGTTCAGTTGTCTCAGTTTGGGAGTAATAAAAATAGACACAAATGAGACAATTTTTGAGTAAATAAAATAATGTGGATGGAACTGCTCAGATGATTTGCTTTTGGGAGAATTTGATGAGAAATATTTTGTTTCATAGTAAAATCTCTAATGTTTGATTGCAGACATTGGTGTCTTGGTAAATCTGAGCACAGCTTGAGTCATTGATGAGATTTCTTCTAAAGCTGTAGAGGAGACACTCTACAATCCATTTATAAGGGCACAAACTTTAAGTTCAGACTGATGGTGAGGGAATAGTAATGGTGATGTAGCTATGCATTCAGCAGGGTAAAGGCTACATTTTAAAATGATCAATAGTAAACAGGACCAAGCAGGGTTCATACTTTAGTACAACATTGCAAAGCATATATAAAAAGCAGTATTTGCTGTCTAATTTTACATAATTTGATACTTTTAAGACTTAAGACTAAATTTCCATTAGTTTTGTCAGTCAAGCAAATGCAAATGTTTGCTTATGCATGTACTTATCATGCTTGTTCATATCCCAGGGCTCTTTTGTTCTCAGTGTAAGTGTTAATATGTTCATAGCACATGTATGTACAGCCTGATCTCACGGCAATTCGTACAAATTCTACGAGGTGGCTAATTCGTACGAATTCATACGACCTCACTCGTACGAATTAGTGCGATTTTTACTAAATCGTACATATTTTACGAATTGCCTAATTCGTATGAATTCATACGAATGACCTACCCCTGACCCCGACCCCGACCCTAAACCTACCCATCACGTGGGTTTAGACAAATCGTACAAATTCGTACGAGTGAGGTCGTACAAATTCGTACGAATTAGCCACCTTTTTATCACTCGTACAAATTCGTACGAATTGGTCGTGAGATAGCGTTGGTCTGTACTGTGTGTGTGTGTGTGTGTGTGTGTGTGTGTGTGTATCAAATGGGTAATTTACCATGGCAACCTTATGAAATCTCCCTGTGTAGTGTGTAATTTGTGAGCAAAGGGAGTGTGTGTGTCTGGAGAGCAGACGGCAAACTTCCCTTGGGACCTTGACTAAACTAAGAGAGTAAACAAGAGAAACAAACACAACTGAGAGTAAAGGGCAGATCAGAGCGAGGACAGAAATTCATGATCAACTGCCAATGTTACAGAATTCAATTCAGTTTCCGCAAATTTCCATGGGCAAAATGCAGTAATCACAATAGGCAAAATCTGGAAATTTGCGTGATGGATATGTTTTGCCTCACACGGATCTGAATCAAGTTTGTTAAACTTTGAATTCTTTGCCCATGGAATGTGTGTTCACATGTACTGCTGTTCAGTGAATTTTCATGGGCAAAATCCATTCATTTTCAATAGGAATCCACGGATTTGGGAATGTTGCGTCAGGGCGAAAATTTTCCAATGCAGATTTTGCATTGTGTTTTAAGTTGGTCACACAAATTTGTAACAATTCAAGAAATCTGACAAATGCAACCTGGTATTATATTATATTTCACGCATATTTAATTTTAGCTATTTTTTTTTCTCAGTTTTCTCACTTGATGGAGTTTGGGTTCCTTGCCACTGTCGCCTTTAGCTTGCTTAGCTGGGGTTTAAAAGACACTTAATATTCAGTATAGTAATATTGACTGCACTGACACTAAAGAAATCAACACTGAACTGATATGTGCTGAATGATGACACTATTGTTTTGTTTTGTTTTTTAAATCTGCTTTACAGCATAATTTGAAGCTGCCTCATATTTAATAAAGTTTGCATCATTTGATTCTGTTATTTTCCTGTTTATTACTGTGAAGCTGCTTTGAAACAATCTGTATATTGTATAAAGAGCTTTATAAATAAAGGTGAATAGATCATTTTAGCCACACAGAATTTCGCTAAATTTCCCTCAAGTTTAGCTAATGTGACCACACAGGACTTATTTGTTAAATGTGTAAAATGTATAGAATATTAAAGACAGCATTAAGTTAGCTACCTTGCTTAATGCTCTTTGGTCTTTCCAGTTTGTGATGACTGCCTAGATGTGCAGTACTGTGTGCTTTTTAATGTTTGACATAATATTGCTGATGGCAGTTTTTAGAATCTACTTAAGATCAAGAGTTATCATGTGGATGCAAAGCCCACACAGTTCACCGCTCAGTATGTTGTTTGTTTCGCTGTGTGCGTCTGTATGTGAGTATATGTGTTTGTGTCAGCTGCTCACATCTGTTCACTTTCCACATCCCTTCTGGGAATCGAGAGCGCTCATATTATCAGCTTTATGGTTCTCTGAAATCCCCAATCAGCCAAATCCAGAGCCACTTGAATTAATTGATCCCTATATCGGATCCCATGGTGTAATTAAGGGGATAAAGTGGTAAGAGGCAGTCAGTCTAAGCCATGTTCCCCCAAGACCATTCATCTCTGCAGCCCATCACCACACACGCGCTGCATTATTCATAACAGCTTTACACGGCCATACATTTGCACGCTTTATAGAGATGCCTTCAGATGCGAGAGGGTATGTTTTTGAAACATTCAGAGGGCTTGTTTGAGCACTGTTATTTCACAGTATTTATTGTTGCTTCTTGTGCCCTGGTGCAGACACTGGGGCTCAGAGCATCAACTGAATGAAGAAAAACAGCTTCTTCTACCATATCAGTGTATGTGTGTGGACAGAAATCCTGCTGGTTAAGGGAAATAAATGTGTTGCGCTGTATCGAGAGAACGAATTGGTGATGGAGTCATGTGCCCATCTGTGTCTGAGGGAAGGAGTGTGTGTTACCGGGCTATATGGTAGAGTCCAAACATATTCCCATCTTGAGATTTAGGCATGCTCTCAAGTCTCTTAAGCTCAGCTGAAGCTTGGGATCAAACTGTGGACTGAATTCATCATATTTCTCCCACACAGACGTACTCGGAGAGAAAGAGAGAGATATTTTAAATTCCATCTTCAGATTGCCAGCAAGGTCAGGCTGTGTATATCACTTATTTAGACTGTGGCATTCAAATCATTCACCAAACCTTGACTAAACGCTTAATGTGGCCAATCTCATGTGATCTTCAGATCCCCAAACTGTGAGTAAATGCCCTCCAGCAAGGTTAAGACACAAGGCCTTATTGGAAAGTACCACATTTCGAATGCGTTGCTGCAAATGGTGAGTTGAATGTTTTGATACTGCAACAGCTGAGTAGGGTACAAAGGGGCTAACGGCGCACCGGGGAAAGGCGCATTTGACTTTATTCTCTTTTAAACCACTAGATAGCACAAAAATTCAGCTCAGCACTTTTCTTAACAACCGCTTATGATAATGCAGGTGGCAATTTTGTTGATCCTTGACGTAATCGCGGACAGCAAGGCAACATTTATGTAATATGTTTTTTTTTTTTTTTTTTTTTTTTTATGTTGTCGATTTATGTAGCAAATGAGAATCGATAAAATGATTGTCTATATTTTGAGACAAAGGTCTTATTGATGATTTTCAGTTTTGTTCAAGGTAATTAAAGCTATAGTTTTTGGTTTTACTTTATTTTGATGGTCCCAACACATTCTGCTGACTATAAGTAATGTTGCACCTACTTGTCTACTAACTCTCATTAGAGTGTTAGTAGAATATAAGTAGACTGGTAGTTGCAAAGTTACTTATAGTCAGTAGAATGTCTGCTGGGGGACCATCACAGATTAGCAGTTAGGAGATATTAAGAAGACAGTCTACTAATACTCTAATGAGAGTTAGTTGACATGTAGTTCCAAAGTTATTTATAGTCAACAGGAAGTTCAAAAGGGACCATCAAAATAAAAGTGTTACTCAGTTTTTTTTTTTTTTTTTATTAACGATGAATATGTAAAAGTATGGTATTTGGGGTAAAAGGCACCCTGCTGTCGGGGCGAAAAGGCACAATAATTAACTTGAAAATAAGAAGCTGGCTAACATTACATGGTAAGATTCAGATGGTAATTAACATATATTAAGTTGGGTGTCCACCTTAGAGATAATCACCATATTTATAAAAAAACAAAACAAAACAAAAAAACATTATATATATATATATATATATATATATATACAGTATATATATATATTATTATTATTTTTTTATTTTTTTTTGTAAATAATGAAACATTATGTTAAAAAAAGATTTGTCCCTCATTTTCATGTCACTACCGTAACCGAAACCGAATACTGAATACCGAATATTTCGATACCGAAAGTGTATGTTTTAGTCCATTGGCTGAGACTGATTTTAACACCGCTTAAAATCTCCTTTGTAAAAGCTTTACGAGGCTTACATAGTCCTCACTTTAGATGAGCTCACAAACATAGTTAACTGACAACTACTAAATGTTTTATAACTACCTGAATTAATCAGGAATTACTGTAGGAATACATGTTAATAAAGCATGTATTAACACACTGAGTAACTATTACTATGTTTAGCTAATAAGTTGTGTAAATATACATTTAAATAGTTTATTAATCACTTTAGTACTTTCTAAATTACTTCATGAATCACTGACAACTCCTAAATAACTGGTTTGTAAATAATGTAATACTTAATTTAGAAATGATAAATTGTTCATTAAGAAAGTATGAAAATACAATTATTAGACACAGTATAGATATGCTTATAAATCAAGAATAAAGCATGTATATTTTTAAACTGCTTATTAATGTCTATTAATACTTTATAAATAATGAATTAACTATTTACTAATGCTTAACTAATGATTAATAGCAGGCAGTTATTATAAAGTGTTACCATATTGGGACAATACATTAATAAACAGACTGTTCCTGTTTGTTAACCTAGCTATTGAATATGTATGTGGGCAGCATGTCAATCGCTGTGTCTCATTATTGCTAATCTATCAGCGTAGGGATGATGCACTTTGACTATAGTCTGGAATAAATGCTGACCTACTTGATCTACAATAGACGTGTCTTTTACCTGTCACTATTCCATCACAATTACAAATACCCACACTCTCACATGGTTAAATCACAGGGTTTCAGTTCAGTCTGACAAAATATAAAGTGATTAATGGGATGGTGAGGGAAGGGACAGATTATGGACATGAGTGCTGAGGCCCAGAGCTCCACCTCGATGGATCACACTGGCAGTTCTTAACCACATGACATGAAAAAGGAAGAATATATATATCCGCAGCTGCAAGAGAAAGGTTGAATTGGCCAATATTAGCCTGCCATCAGTTTTGAGGACTCAAACTGTCTGAAAGCGATCAGATTTAGCTCCTGGCAAATCCGTTTGGATTATCATCCAGAGCGTTATCCATTTGGGCTTGCGGGGTTATAAAACAGCATTCCATCAGAACTGGGACATTTCAGTGTTTGTATCAATTTGCTTGTATAGGCTCATTGGAACAATGTGTCTTTATAACTATATTTTTGCAAAACTCCATAAACCTACCTAAAAAAAAAAAAAAAAAATCACTGCCGTTTTCAGCTGAAATGACCAGCAATTGCAGTAAAACAGCAACTTTTAGTCCTTTCACACAAATTGTGAATCCTTGACACATTATTAATTAATTAACTTATTTTCACAATACTCAATAGGCTATAACCTGAAAACTTTTCTGCGGGTTACATTTGAAGGGGGTGGATTGGAATCCACTGCTGCTTCAATGTATATGTAATGAGTGATTATAATCAAGGTATTAATCAATATTTTCCCTTCTAAATATCAAATGAGTTGAATGACTTCTCTGGAGATTTTACTTTGTTATAGAAGTTACCAGTGTTATTACTGAAATGTTCTTTTCATGTATTCTTTAATGTCTGTATTTGATATCTGAATGCAGTAATAGTGCTTGCTCATTAAACCCGGCTTCAAGAAATTAAATAAGGAAATGTTTTGTGTTTGAGAAAGGTCTGTGAGTCATTTGCTCTAACCATTCGGTCAAAACACTGATTAATTCAGGAACTAAACAATTTACTGCTTTGTGAGTGAGTCATTGAATTATTCACTCACCGATTTGTTAAAAAAAAAACAAATTCTTTTGACTTTCACTGTTTAGAACTATTATCCTTGGTGAAGTGGTAAATAATTGTCTAATTTGTAAGTTAGTCACTAGTCAGTAATAATTTCTTGTTTATTGAACTCACATTTACTATCATGCTAAATATCAATGCAGCTGTGTTTCGACCATAGGCACATGATGTTGTGTATATCTACATATAAGATATGCCTGCTTTTGGATGTTTACCCTTGATTCAAATACAACATAATATGCTGCAGCAATTTTATCCCAGGGGTGCTTTATTCCCACAAATAAATGGTGGATAGAATATTCACAGTTTCAGTTAAATTCAGTTATTGCAGGCATCTTTTTTAACTCATCACTTAGTTCTTCACTTTCACAGCGCTTGAAATGGCGATTTAATTCTTTTACTTGAGGGAGAAAAATAGGCCACACAAATACCAAAAATCTATTGTACAAAGTGCTAACAGCCTTTGATTGAATTTCCTGTTATACGGAGGAGAACATTAGAACATCATAAATCAGCTAAACATAACTCTTCATTGACAGGGTATGGGCTGTGCCCATATGTTTTGCCATTGCCTCAGTGGTTCATATAATTCTCAATCAGTGGCTGACAAAGGCAGGGTTAAATATGACAGGGAAATTCATTTCAAAACACCATCTTGAGCAGAACTGCAGTGAGAGCTGATCAATGACATTATTAATAACCCATGCTGAGTATCGACTCCCTCTCGCTGGATCTCCATTTCTTTCAATTTCTCCCCTTTACCACACCCTAACATCTGATCTTGATGAAGATACATTATGCGCTTTTGAGATGGGCAACACACATAGTTACATTGTTTGCTCTCATTCAGAATGAGGTGTCCTTCCCTGCCTTCAAATTTACGAACCTAATTACATAATGCTTTGTACAGATGTAGGCGAGTCAAATGGATTCCTGTTGGTGCAAGTCTTCACAAATTTTACAACTATTTTTTATTGTTTTTACACCCTGGAAGTCTGTATTTGGAGCATCGTATAAATCATGGTCAAACATGGTCAAAAAGGTTAGGGACAAGTTTATATTATTGAGTCCAAAAGAAGTTAGAGAGTTTTTTGGGGTGTAATAGTGCTCCCATGCCTCGAGGGTCGTGTTAGATTTCTGCAGCAGCTGAGAGCTGCTGATCCAGGGTCAGTCCTCTGTGAGTGCTCTATCCATCACGCTGGCTGTGGGACTTTGTGAGGCTGAGCAGGGAACAGCAGTGAACTCTGGGGAGTTTAGGCACCCTTCTGCAAAAGTAGAAGTCAGCAAACTCTCTAGGGCACAGGGTAAATAATGCATTTTTTAAACAAATCTCAAGGGTTGTGTTATCAGTGTCCTTGTTAACCACAGAGACAAAAATAATTCCTGTTATTCACAGTGTACCCAGACTGCAGCTAAAATTATAAGCCTTTTATTTATATTTTATTTTGATTGTCATATTTGTACTGGTGAATTATATCTTTTCTAAATAAAACCACATTTTTTTTGCATAATTGCATGCAGTCAAAGTACCATGTACTTTGTGCACACACACACACATTCGGTTTCTATATGGGGACTTTCCATGGACATAATTATTTTTATACATATATATTTACATATATAATATATATATATATTTACATTTTTTACATTTTCAAAAATATATATTTTTGTATGATTTATAAGCTGTTTTCCTCATGGGGACCCCCCAAAAAAGTCCCCCGAAAGGTTTAATAATTACTGGCATTACTATCCTTGGTCCCCATAATGTAGGGAATACTAGGACCACACACACACACACACACACACTCATATATATATATATATATATATGTATATGTATATATAATTCACATAATTAATAATTCATTTGAATGCTTAGCAGGGACAGTGCATTAACACAATTACAATGTACAACTTGCATTCATTGTGACATTTAGTTTCATCTTGACTTTCACTGTAGAAATATGCAATTGAAAAGAATGTTCCTCATTTGGCCCACTTTTCAAAAAAAAGAAAAAGAAGAGCGAAACTATATTGTGCCATTATCACTCTAGGCCAGACACGGACATAATAGTCTAAACAGAGCAGTTGTCTTAATATGTCTCAGCACAGTGTTTACAATTAATTTAAATTTGATTAAAACACATAAAATGTCACAGAGAAACTATCTATTTGTAATCACATTGTAGTGAGATTACAAGAAATTTAGGATGAAAAAATGTGGTGCTGATTTGTAATGTAATACACATATTTTACTAGATCTTATGGATGAGTTTCTGAAGCACTGATTGTCAATGTGAACTGTGGCTTTGAGTGTTCTATATCAGAGTCTAGACAGTGTTTTAATGCACTGAATCTGATTCTGTTTAGGATTTAATTAAAACTAAACTGTGCTATGATTATCTCTGATTGATGATTGACGCTCAATGAAAGTTTTAACAGCACTGGGAAATGGACTGACAGTATCTGCTCTCTAATCATTTCTAAACTCGACTGGATGCTGCTAACAGATGTCAAAGAAGCCTGTTTGCCCTCAACTTAGCAAAGTAAAAGGCTTCACTTAAATGTATGTTGTTTGCCAGTCTGTGTTGGCTAGGTATAAGGTCACTGTTTCCCTTGATTTATGTAAACTGTATTACTGCCAGGCATTTGTTAACCAAAAAACAAGTGTATTTCTTAATTAATTATTTTGATTGTTTGTTTGCATGCATTACATATTCAGTGTATAAGTTGACAAATGTAATGATTATGTAACATCCTCGTTGGAACATCCAAAAAGACAGCTAAAAACAAATCCAGCCACTGATTGTATCATGGTATATTTTAATTTCTGCAGAGACAAAAATGACAAGCAATTTATTTACAGAAATACCTGTACAAAAGCAAAACATATGTAAAATAGATCATAAATAGAGGTGGGCTTGCGCTCAGTACATTTGCCATGTTCAGCTAAGCTGCGTGCATAGTGACTCCTAATAAAACAATGATTAAAATCAATCCTCAATTCTACATCAACATCCAAGTCAAAGGACAAATAGAGTATGATTAAAATTACAATTTATTTTTTTCATTATCTGTGATGTGTCCTATGACCTAAGTGCTACAACTTAAGTCTTATATCTTCTAAGTTGTCAGCTTAAGGAACACACATCTCAGAGTGAAAATGACAATTAAAGAAAGCGAATTCATCACGTCAACAACAAAGTCAGATGTATTGTGCAGGCTGTTTCCAGGCATGTACAGTAGATGTAGGTGTCAACCTCCTCAGGTTTCTTTTTTAGACATCATAACTGCCATATACTCCTATTGATAGGAATCAGCTGATATATCTACTCTATGGTCCTCTGAGGTGTGTGTCCCTTTCAAAAACCTTTGGAGCTTTGTTTTCCTTCTACCTTCTCGTATCATGAAAAGTGCAGAATGTCTCAAAGCACGTTTGCTTCATCCCTAATGGATACTGTGCATTTTCTCTGTTTTGCTGTGCCGCCATTGCAGCATTGTGTCATTACCGATCCTTTCCAAAGTCGCTTTCCTGACTAAAGCTGTAAAAATCGCAGTTTGGACGTGTGACCATGCTAACTTTGAAATGGATGAATATACCAGGGTATCACCTATGACATGTACAGTTGGTACTCATCAATATACTTGACAAAGTTCGACTGAGCTTACTTAAAGAAGCCACAAGATAAAAGCTTTTGTTTTTTGAAAGTCTATCATAGTAAAATTGCCAGGACTGTAGTTTCAGCATAAATTACTCTTTCTCCACTTTTAGAAAGCATCTCAGTACAATTGGTTTCATACTAGTTAAAACCAACAAGTCATACCAATAAAGGTATAAAAAGGCACAGTTGCATATTTTGCATTCACGCTATAGGTTTGTTTTGAATTTTTTTTTTTTTTTTTTTTTACAGAAGCACTACATATACAAAGTGGCACTGGGAGGGAAAGGGAAATATATGACTGATGAGATCTGAAGAGGGCATCATTATGAGCAGATATTTGAAAAAAAAACAAATAGAACGGAGACTTATGATGTACGCGAGATGTTTGAATTGTTTTGGAATCAAGTTTCACAACTCATTTTCTACATAATGAAAGGTATGTTTTTTTGTGTGTGTGAAAAGAATATAAACATTACAGAACCAATGGATAAAAGTACATGTGCTATTAAACCTTATATAAATAAATCAGATAAATGAGAAATGGATGATGTGATGCTAAATAAATCAGTGTGTATGTGTATGATTCTTCATCCTCGTCAAATCAATATACATAGTCATACTACAATGTCTAGTGTCTGTTTGTAACAAACGCAAGCAGTGGACTTCCATGTTCACAGGGTATGATATCTGTACACTTTTTTTTTTTTTTCATAGTAAGTGTAGATTCCCTTTAAACGTGCAATAAAAAGTACATATCTATGTATACAGTTTGTAAGCATCAGAGCACTTCTTTTAAACACGAGTAGTACATACAGACTACAGATCTGGAAGCTGCGAAAAAGGCAGTCCGTTCAAACTCAAGGAATCATTAACATACAAAAAAAAAACAAAAAAAAACACACAATTGCATCTGAATAATTTACCACCTTTTTTAAAAGCATGATGCCTCCTAAGTATACTCCTCCTCTTGAAAATAGTTTGGGATAGGCCCATAATGCATGTATAAATGTGCACGTAGTTTCCCCACATTGCACAGAAACATGTGTGACGGTAATTAAAGCAACATGTGACCTAAAAAGGAGCTTTCCTGTCCCAGTTCTCTGAGACACCACGTCATGTTGTTCCCGATACTTTGGTTATACAGCGGCATCGTGCGTCGCATTGCAATCGCTCCTGTCGTGCCAGTTGTCACCAAACTTTTTATGTGATTGTACAAGTAGTCGGTTCACTCTGACCGCTACACAAGGGACACAAGTTCTCATCCTTGATTACTCTTCTGAAGTGTGTGAGATTGAGAGTGAATCTGTTGAATGAGTTTATTGCTCTATTTAACATTCATACTAGGAATGTTACACAGGGCCAGCCCAAGCTCTTCAGCAGGGCAATATTATTAGACTAATTCACCCCAGCAGCATATCCAAATAGAGTTCCTGTGAATTTATGGGATAATTATTATGTGTATGTACAATGTGCAGATCTTTTGTGTATGCGTGTGTGTTTGCAAATGTGTGCGTGCCGGGAGGCCATCTTGAGACCACAAAAGAGGAACTACAGCATAGTTTCACACATCAAGAGAGGGATGAACCACAATAACACAAACTCGTGACATTCAGGCAATTAATTGTCAATATCTGGGATGTAAAGAACCTCCTTCTGCTTCCAAAGGTGTGTAGGAGCGTGATGGAAATGGGTCGCTCATGATTGTGTGTCCAGAATATGTTTACAGTATATGTATATAATGTACAATACTTCACCAACACGACAAAGAAAAACATGTGTATGCTTGTGTTCCTTCGTGTGTACATGAGGTTGATAGGCACACAGGTAAACTTGCTTCTCGCGCTGTACAGTGCGTACGCCGTTCACTTGCGCCATTTGAGTATCTACAAACCATTGTAAAATGCTTAAGTCAATGACGACATACGAAGAGCTCCGACATCGTCTGGTTACGCCATCGCTGATCATCGTGCGATGATTTTCATTTATCATTGGCCAGTCTTTTTTCCTTCTTCTTTGTTAACGTGATTTGTCGTCCAGAGCGGACAGTTCAGTTCATGGACTGATTGCATATGGACATAATACATCCACATAAAAACACTCCCGCCCACCCCCGAAAAATAAAAACGGATTAAAAGACAGAACCAGTCTTATCGGTTCCCATAGCTATAGCAACAGTTATAAAAACAAAGACAAAGAGGTATAGTCCAGGTCCGCCTCAAGGGGCACACACTCTTAAGGGGTTAGATGATGCATGCATGTTTATAAAGAGTCTACAGAAACCAGGCAGCACTTTGGGGAAGTCTACGGGGCCCGATACGCTAGCAGCAAAGTAGCACTTATCCACCAGCATTCCTCTCTCTCCACCTCAGCCACTTCCCCCTCCTCCATCTCATCCTTCTCACGCACATTTACAACATGTAATTCCACGGTTTTTACTCAATTTAGGTTAGAAAGTAGCGCCGCACTAGTTGTGCGAGCAGTTTGAGGAAAATCCATGTTGTTTTTGTTTTAGGGTTTGGTTTGCTAACAGCATCTCTAACCATGCTGAGTCACTGTCATCGTCCCTTCGCTGTCGCTGTGTGTCGTTTACAGGTAAACTTCCCGCCTGGTGAGAGTTCCGCATTGCGTCGGCTTGTATTCACCTGTGGGCGCTAGCGGAATCTCCTCGATGGGGCGAGATGTTTCCTGGCTGGCGGAAAATCCAGCTGAGCTAAACGTGTCGTAGGATGAGGAGGAGGCGGCCATCTTCTTGTTAAGGAGATTACGGTTACGGTCTCCCAGCAGGTGCGAGGGGTCGCCGTTGGCAACAGCTAGCGCCTCCTGGCTGCCGGGCTGTTCGGGAACGCTGCCCCCGGGGGAGGTCATGAAGGTGGAGAGTTTGGGAGGGGTGGCCTTGGGCCTACGTTCAGGCGAGGTGCGCACAGGCATCCAGCAGGCATCCGAGTGGCCGTATTCGTCACACTCCCGCGTGCATTTACCCGTCATGGCTACGTCAGGCAGGGGCCGAGTGTCTGGAGGAAACGGAGAGAAGGAAACAGAAACGGTGGGGCATTAATGGCGTTGTTTGGCTTTGAACAGCTGAGAAAAAGAAAATTGAAGTATTGTCACTAAAAAAAAAAGATTGTGGTATGTGTCTCATGAAATTGCCATTAGAATGGCAAGTGTCAGATGAAGCCTTTGAAATATTTATGATTGGCTTCGTGCAATTTTTTAGTGCAGTTTTTTTCACTGTAACTTCATGGTCAACACATACCACATACCACTAAAATGGAAACATACATACACAAACAACAACACTTAAAGCTAAAACATAAATTAAACAGAAGAAATAATGTGAGCTCTAAAAAGAATCATGCTTTGAAAACGTGGGGCAATTCTACTGTTTTGTGACTTCTGACTCCTAAACTACTGCCCTGAATCCATCTCTAATGGCTGAGTGTGTGTAGCTGATGTGTTTAGATGCATGCGTTGTGTATGCAACGTGTTTTTTTATGTTTCAACAAACAAGCTGACTCTACAAAACCTATTCAATTTTATCAAAAGTGTACAAAGTGTGTTTATTTTTGTATTTTATTTTTTACTTGTTAATCCCCAACTTGGCCTTGGGAAACACCTACAGTGTACTTATAGAATGACATATTGGAGGATTTGCTAGTTGGTTACATCTTTAACATGTATGTAAGTTAAAAGGATTATGCAAGCGTTTTCTAAAGGCTCTAACTGTCACGCATCTGAGTGATTGCTTATTTTCCCGGGCTGAGAGAAGAGATCGTTTTAGATGCAAAGCCACAAAGCCACAAGTATCATTAACATCTCATATCTCTTCTATTCAGAATGTCTTCTGAACAAATATTTTCTGTTTACACTTTTAAACACTTGACAAGCAAACAGATAACCATCAGATGCGCAAAAATGCACAAACACGGTTGAATATGAAGTTCACTAAGCTGAAGTGCACACAAACACTAAATGCTGAAATCCCTAACCTTTGATGCCAAAGCACAAAGCTGCAGTGTTAGAGATGGTCGGTTAATGACCAAATGTGAGGTATGGCACAAGCAAGAGAGGGTGAGTGCAAATCTAAAAAAATAAAATAAAATAAATAAAAAAAGGAAGAAAGCATGCTGCCTTTTGTTGAAGAGCAAAAATTTGGGTTAACCATTGCTTACTTTTAATGTTCTTTTTCTCCTGCAAAGAAAGAATAGGGTAGAATCACTGTTTGGTTCCTTCACAATGTAATGCTAAGTAAGATTAATCAATTTAGAAAAAGGTATCAGACAGGAAAAAAAAAGCATAATGTGTTGCAGTTATCTGAGAATCAATTGATTACATGGCATGTTTGCAAAAAAATCTTCTATGGTGCATTATACTAAGATATTTATTGACAGATTGAGAAAAATTGAGGGTGAGAAAAGAAATAAACACATCTAAGAGCTACAGACATATCGCTCCTCAACTTTTATTGTTAAGCCGTTAAATTCCAGAAAATCAATGCTGCACAAAAGAAAGAGTGCTATGAATGGCGTTCTTCAGTCACAGATCACAACAGGCTTACATTTAAACCCACTCAGACTGTCTCTCGTTTGGGATACTTGTTGACACAAACCATTTTAGCATCCTTGTCCGGTAAGGACCTTTGACTGACCACAACCGAACCCCTAAACATGTCCTCCTGACCTCAAGGCCAGACTATAATGCCTGCGAGCTCCTGTTAGCTTTTGTGGTGCGGTTGCATTGTGGGCAAGTAAGGGTTAGTTGGGTCCGACGGAGACACCTGACCGCAGAAAGAGTTCAGTGCCGCTTCCTGTTCGCTTTTATGATATCGTAAGGCTGGATTGCTGCCCAGTGTCTAGGGAGAGGTGTGGATGTACGTTCATCCAACAAAGCTCTGTCATGCACCAATGAACGCTCAGTCAAGCGACGGTACCTCAATAGCACTAATAACAAAGATGAGTGTGTAGGCTCCGATCTGCAGGACGTCGATATGCCAGCGCAATGTTAATGCTTCAGACAGGGATTACAAAATGGCTGGATAAATCTTATATGACAGTTAATGTGTGCAAAGAGGCATTAAGAACTGTAACAGGTTATTCACATACACGACTGTCAAGAAAACATCAGAGTATGATTAGGCGATCATCTCTGTAAAACATTGTGTGGAGGAACTAGATGGGAAAAAGAAAATCTGATGTAAATTCAAACCTGTATGTCTTTATTTCGTTCGTGGAACACAAAAGGAGAAATTCTGAATAATGTGCTGGTTGCTCTTTTTCATGCAGTCAAAATGAATAGGGACTGAAGAGTTTAAGCTTTAAAAAGGATACACAAACCCCATAAAACGAACAAAATCAGTAATTCAGTCAAATTTTTTAAAGAATAATTTAGACATTTGTTATATGACACATTGAAAACATCTGTCTCAAAATAATCATAAGAATGGCCAGAATATTCTTCAAAAATCCACCTTTTTTTGTTCCCCAAAAGTCATACACGTTTGGAACGAATGGTAAATAATGAAAGAATATTTATTTTCACCTTGAATATCTCTGAATAATTTATTTCTATAACTGTCCATCAAACTAAAGAGATTCAACATCAACTTCTTTCTATCAGCCTAGTATTTTGTCCACACAGAGCTCCAAGTCTACCCAATTTCGATTGTTAGTGTTCAGTTGATGAATATGTTTGTCAATCAGTCTTTCAGACCACTACCACATCTCCACAGCTTCTTAACTCTAATGCCTGGCTCTCGCACCGCTCAGGCCCCTCAAGGTCGTACATTGGCTTTTCATCTATCGCATACTGTGCTGTCTTCAGCTGCTGTTTCCTCCAGTGCAAAACAACAAAAGAAGCACTCATTGGCGCCCCTTGCACACTGCTGCCATACAGCCTTCTTCTGATTTATTATTCCAGCACAAAACTCTGTATACATTATTATACACGGAAAGTTCACAAAAATGGTCATTGAAAGCATACAATAAAACTTTTTTATGGTTTAGCCTGAAGATAAAATGCTTTGGAAATTGGCCTTGAAAGTAAAAAATGGGTGGATTTTTTTGTACATTATATCTTTTTGTCTGCGGTCCATTTTGCTTTTAAGGGTGCTTTCACACTGGGCTCGTTTACTGCGGTCCGAGCCCGAGCACGTTTGTTCCCGGCGCCCCCCGCAGCATTGGTCTGGTTTCACACTCAACTTGATTCTATCGAACCCTGGTGCGTTTGCGTGCCAATCATCGCAAATGTGCACGACACATGATAGAAAACAGAACGCGAGTCAATATATTGTGTTTTTTATTATTAATTTGGTGCTATAATGCACAGCTGAGTGAACAACACAGGTTTACTGTGTGTGTGTGACGCATAAGGTGGTTTTCTGCTGCTTGCAAACAAACTCTTTTGAGGAGACAGTGGATTTCCATTAATTTATTGTCGTGATTCTACACGCTATGCGCGAATACACTGCAGGCTCACTCTCGCTCGTATCCAAGGTAAATCATCAGCACTATCATCCCTTACATGTGTTTTATTTAACTAAATACATCATAATCAGCTAAAACGTATGCGCAGGTCATTTTACTTCCTGAACAAGTGCGCACCCGAGTGAACAACATTCACACGAACCGCGGCACGGTTCGGGAGCAACCGAACTCAGACCACCTCCTCCAGGTAGTCTCGGGTTCGGTACCCCAGTGCGCACCCTGGTCCGCATGACAGCGTTCACGTTAGCGATTTTTCATGCGAACCGTGCCCCGTTCCGAAATAAACTGCCAGTGTGAAAGCACCCTAAGTGTATAGTGTTCTGCATAGTGTTATTTTTCTTCCATATAAGTCTGTTCTCTTCCAGTTTAAGGGCCATATTTACTAAACAGGGCAAATTAGCGTGAGATCGCAATTCCAAAAGTGCCGAATGGTAGTGGAAAGTTCTGCACGTTATCTACTGACGACGATCAAATTAAAGAACACAGATGCAGTAGTATGATTTCCATTATAACTAAATCAATCTACTAAGAACACCGCAAATTTGCATCTGGTTTAAGACATACTTTTTTGGGGCGGTAAATAATGGCGCAAATACCAGTAAATTGGATGGCACAAACTTTGGTAAATCACCTTAAATGATTCATTTAAAAACTCTTCTCACATGAATTTTGCATCTAAAATGGAAACTCCTTCAAATGTATATGCTGTTGCAAAAATCACCCTGTCCACGCCTTTTCAGCGCAAATTTTTCACAGCGTGTCTTAAATAAATCCTGACAGTAGTTTTTAACGCCAAAAGAGGGTTTGCGATGGCGCAAGATGTTAGTAAATCTGGCCCTTAGCCATCTTTTCATGTATAAACTTATTCTAGTCCTAACTGGATTCTGTTGTTTCCTAGTTTGTGCTCCTATTTTAGGTTCTCTTCTAAGACCAGTTTTGTCCAATAATCTCATTGCAAATGGAACAGAACATTGTCTGATTCTAGGCTGTAGTTAATGTAATATAACAGCATGTAATTGTGATTTGCACAATCTCTGTCTCTCTTCCAGCTCATTATAGAGGTAAGATGGATACCATTTAAGATGTCATTCAAAGACACACTCTGAAGCAGCAATAATTCAAAGCATTTAGATGGGGGCAGACACAGGTCAAACATGCACTGAGATGAATTCAATCATTGCTAGAATAGCTTTGCCTCCACCTTGTTTCATTTAAATGAACATCTTACAGGAGTGAATAAGTCAAACTGAAATTTGCTGATCCATTTTCATTCATCTCTGTCTCCTTTTATATATAATTGATTGGATGCAACAAAAATGTCTGACTGTTTTATATACAAAATATCAAACCAAGCAGCCAAGCAATAATTCAAAATTATTATGAATAATAAATTCACCTTTCTTAACCATTTAATTTAAAATTTGTAATACTTTTACCCAACTGCTACCAAGGTCAGTTATAGATGATGATATATATATAGTGATATTTGAAATAAACACAGCTGTTGTTAATTACATTAACTAAGAGCATTGTGTCATCTTTATTATATAAGATATGTTTTGTCAAATCTAAAATGAAATTAAAACATTGAATACATAAACTATGAATACAATCCATAAAGTGACCATCAGAAAGTGTCTAAACATTTTGCGTTAAATTTTAAACTATTATAAAAAAAATAAAATAATTGTGTGTGGGGAAAAAAAGCTTTTTACATATTCCATTGGCTTTATATTTTATATAAAAAAAAAAAATGTGGCCACTATATTATAAGGTTCAGTGTTTGGTAAACTCTACAATAAATTTTAGCATTGGAAACATTTACAAAACACTTACAATAATGAACAAACGTTTGCAGGCCTGCAGACCCAAAAGAGTATTCCTTCCATTCACATTCTCCCTAAAAACCCCATGCCTTTAAATTTGACCCCAAGCCACTTTTAAAACTCAGTTTTGAGCCTGAAAAGCGAGGCTTTGGAGATGGCGAACAAAAGGAGCCATACTCGGGCCTCTAGCCCAGGGCAGAGCGAATGTCGCCAGGCTGCAGAGAGGCCGGAAACGCATGCGGCTCTGTGGCACGCTAACTGTCACTCCGTATAGTGGGCTATTCTGCCGATGGGGGCTCGGAGTATAATGCCTGCCATTTTCCACAGCCAGTCCTTTTGAATAACTCAAAAAGAAACATCCACTCTTCTCCGACGGAGGGTTTGAAAACGAGAGATCAGGGGAACGGCGGGAGGGGGGAAAACGGAAGATATGGCTCTCAGAGCTATTCTGTGAGTTAATTACGTGTGGACAAAAGTGGATTCCCTGGCGCAGTTGGAGCTCTGCTGTTGTGAGGCTGGTGGCAGGGTTCTGGAAAGCAGTAAGTGGGCCAGAGGCTCAGCTAATTGACAGGGATATGAGGATTTTGTAATCTATGTTTGGGTATGTGTGTGTGTATTTTGTTCTGCTCTTTAAGGCTTAATTCCGCGTTTTTCTAGCACGCGAGAACATGTTTGCGCGTTAAAGTATTAGTCGTCTTTCTATATTTTAAGTGCTCTGTGTGTGAATGTGTTTTCATCTTCTGCAAGTTAAGCCTTGTCCCTCAGAGGCCAGCTAAACTACAGGCTGGCTCTTTTGCTTCTCTGTTTTCCAGATAGGAGGCCCAGTAAAAACATATCTGCCAGACAGAACTGCTGACCCCTCTGTCCAGTCACTCTGTGTGTGTCTGTGTGACAGAGATGAGCGTAGCGGACGCCCTCAGAGTCTTAGCTGATTCAAGAAGATTGACCAATAGATAAATGGCATTTACAGAAGAGTGTAATGCGTTCACGCACACGATAACATGTGACCCAAGAAACCTCAACACAAAGTGTCAGTGTCAAATAACGTTGCTTTTCACACTGAGAGAAAAACTGTAAAAAATCACTGCTAATAAGAACATATTTAAAGGGATAGTTCACCAAAAAAATGCAAGATATCTTATCATTTACTCATGTCAATCTAAAAGTGTCAGTCTGTGAAACAAAAAATAAGATATTTTGAAAAATATTTTATGCCCATACAAGTGAAAGTGTTTTTTTGTTTGTTTTCTGTGTGTTCCACAGAAAAAAAACAAGAAAAAAAAGAAGAAAAAAAAAAAAACACAGGCGTGGAACAACATGAGGGTGAGGATTTTTTGGGGTAAACTATCGCTATGATATTTAATAGCCATATATCTTAGATCAATCAGTTGCCATTCTTGGAGGAGATTCACAGAATCACTGTCAAAAACACTTTAGAACAACTGTTAACAAATATATATATATATATATATATATATATATATATATATATATATATATATATATATATATATATATATATATATAAGACAAGTTTTGTATTTGCGAGTGAATGCAAAGTGTCTCGGGGGAACACAAACATTTAGCTAGAGAACGAAAAAGCATTGCCAAATAATATTTCCTCCCATCTCATTTTCTTTTCTTCTTCACCATGTCCCTTTAGGGGCTCATTAGAAAACATATTATATACTTTTTTAATTATAATACTATTCACAATACTGCTGTTTATATATTTAATCAAATCAATGAGCATATGAAACTTATATAAAAAAAAAAAAAAAAGTTAAATATGAAATAAAAAAAGAAAATTGCACCAACCCCATACATTGTGTACTAACAGCAACTGTGAACATAACTTGGGTGTTGTTAAACCACAAAGAACAACATTTTTAATATCTATAGCACTTGAAAAGAGCTGCCGGCTCACAGTTGTCCACTTTTTTTTGTGTCAACTTTTCAATTCTGACAGCTCCTCAGCTCCCATGGCCTTATGGGACAGCAAAGTGTCCACTTGTTTCAGAATCTGAATCAGAATCTCAGCAGATGCAGTACATCATATTGGGATGGTTCGCGTGCTGTATCATGACATCCTGTTGACATATTGCTTTTTGCATAATGTGTAGTAGGGAAGTACACATACTGAGACACAATTGCGACAATTGGAAAGTTGTGTCCCTCTGTGAATGTCCCTGTATGTATCTCCTGCATCTAAAATCAGCCTCTAATCAGCATCACATTCTTTCTCTTAGTCCGATAAAAAACCCTCTTTAACACATTATCTTGTCTTTATTCACAGACGCTTCACGAGTTTCGTATTTGCAGTAGGAGCCGTCCACACAAGAGATGGTTGTTCTTTTCACCAGACAAAAAAAAAAAGAAAAAAAAAGGGAGACTGTTCTTTTATTTTCAGTTAGTGCTGTCTATTTGATTCAATAACGCTGTCCTTTAAGACTCATTAGGCTGCTGATCTAATGTTCTCTCTGTCACTTTCTTTATTTCTTTGCACAGTATGGACACCTAGACTCAAGCCATCACATCTATCACCAAAAGTCACCTTTATGTCACCCAACCCCCTACACACCCAGACACACACAAAAGCGTATGGACATTTAAGCCACACTAAAAAAAATCCAACAAATGGCTTGTGAAATTCTAAGACTTTTTTGGAGAATATAACTTTATTTGCACAGTGTGGACACATCCTCAAGCCATTACATATACCATCAAATATCACATTTATGTAAAACAAAGATGTATATAGACACTTAAAGTTAGTCACAATAAAATATCAAATGGATTTTATTGAAAAAATGGTAACACTTTATAATACTGTTCCTTCATTAATGAATAATTACACATGAACAAATGAGTAACGCACTATTCTAGTAACTACTAACTAACAAGAAACTCTGATTAACAAATTAGTAAGTAATAGCGCTCAGTTGAATGAGGTAGTTCACTATTTGCTAATCAGTAACTATTATCAGGGAACTACTATATACAGGTTCATAATTAACATGAATAATGCATACTTTATGATAAAAGGTAACGTTACCCATTAGTAATGACTCAAGTGT